>NC_090727.1:18842831-18847831 GCF_036898095.1 Palaemon carinicauda | reverse complement strand
CGTTATTTTTGACGGGTTGCGTATACTAGTGCATATATATGTGCAATACATGGATAGATATTTATTTATCTATACGTATATATACAGTATACTGTATGATATATAACATAACAGGACTCATATATTTTCTACAATGAAACATCTCTTTTAGGTGTTGGAAAAGGTTTGAATAAATTTAAATGCTCTCTCTCTCTCTCTCTCTCTCTCTCTCTCTCTCTCTCTCTCTCTCTCTCTCTCTCTCTCTCTCTCTCTTTCCTACCGCTTGTTTCTAAAAAAAATAAGTGATCAGCATGGTAGCAATGTAGTAGAAGTAGATGGTTCTCACTTTACTATACTTTGATATGCTTTTATTAGAATTGGTCCTATTGAAGCCTATTTTTAGTTATTTATTTGAAACGCAGCAAACATCATACCGTGCAAGTGTAAATACTCTTGCTTAACGGTAAAAGTTAAAGAACAAATAGTTACTATTGTGATGAAAAGTGATGAACAAATCCAATACATGAGTAAGAAGAGATATATATATATATATATATACTTCTCCACTTCTTTTTGTCTAAACTTTTAGTTGTACCCTTCTGCGTTTCAACGGTGAAAGGAAGACAAATATTTTCTGTCGGCCCGTACTTAAAGGAGTCCTCTGGGATCTTTTCTCCTGAAGGACTATCGTCCCTCCCAAACAGCACTCGAGAAGTGTCAAGAGCATGAGGTTTTAAACTTTCGTTTCCGTGAACGTAACTGAACGTCTTACCTCGAAGGAAATACAATTTGTCTATGACTTATGTTTATGGGGGGTACTCGGGTTTAGGTTTTAGGGTGAAAATGATTGGCGATTATGAAGTAAAAGGGACTGAAAATATCTATATGCAAGATTGTCGTCAATCATAATAAAAAAAAGTATGTTATTTATTCTTCCCTCTATCATATCATACGTTTTTTTAGGCCAAATTTTGGTGTTGGTGATTAGCTTGCTTCAGAGCGTTAGATGTAAATATTTATTAATTTAAAAGTATGCCAATGGCGTATGTTTTGTGTAAAATACTTTATCACTCATTGCTTTTCTCCCGTTTTATGTAGACTTCGTACATGTAAGATTAATGACTTTAAGCTACAAATTTTAACGACGTTTCGCTTCGTTTATTAAAGGAAATTAAGTTGTTTTTCATATATATTTATTGAGTTAATTGAATTAGAATTTATAAACGGGGAATAAGTGGATATGCGTGTAGAATTATAATCTCAAAATTAATGTTTCTAAGTTTTATTCATAAAAATACTCTCCATTGCATTTAGAAACTAGTAACCCTTTGCTCTTTGCACCGCACAAGACTGTTAACCTTTATAGTAGTACGAGACTGCCACCGTTTATTGTGTCACAAGACGGTTAATGTATATAGTTGCACCAGTCTTTTAACTTTTATAGCAAGCTTCAGTAAACTCAGGACTCGTTTGTGTGGGTTCTGAGTAAACCCTATTCTCAATATCCCTTATAATCAGGTGGTTTCATGGCTGGCATGAAGATTAGGATCGTTGTGGTGGATAACGAATCACGCGACCATGGTCTTTTTTTTTCATTCCCTTTTTTTTTTATAATTTTCTATTGCACAAGGAAGCTAACGTTTAAAGCAAGCTTCAGTAAACCCTATTCTCAATATTCTTCATTATATAATGTGTTCTGTTTGGCTGGCAGGAGGATTTGGAGCGTGGTGGTGGACAACCTAGCCCATTGTACCATTGGTCATTTTTTTCCATTTCAGTTTGTATAAATCTCTATTTGGTAACTGGTGGTAAATTCAGTAGACATCATCTCTTACTTTATATAATGTCTCTGATATTGTTGATCTTAACCAAATTATTTTGTCCTCTTGTATTTTTTTTTTTTTGCACCATTTCACTTGTGATAATTCATTGCAAATTATTCAGTAGTTAATAAATTTGCATATGTTCTTTATTGTAGTGAGGAAAATAGCTTCAGCATATTACCACCCAGCAAGTATTTTTATTGCAGTGGAACTAGAAAGAAAACCTGATGATATCACATAACCCATACATTAGAAAATATAGTGGAAAAGGAAGAAACACGGAAATGAAAAAAGGTTTGGTAGGGGTTGAGTGAATAGACCTTATCTATGGAGAGGTTCGTCAGGGTAGCAGCTGTTTTACAAATTATCGTTTTGAATAGCAAAACTAACATGGTGACGAACACCAGGGTCTCAATGTTCCATGGCTTGAAGAAAAGGGAAATCGAATAAGTGAAGTTATACGGTATTAGACTCAGTCATGTTAAAGCGGTACTCATTTGACAGTTATTTATTTCGGGTGCATAAATTTTCTTATGCCTAGATAAAGTTCTTTTTCTTATGAAAATGAGATTGCTTCAGACTTTTAACGAAACCTTTTTTGTTACCATAATGTTCAGGAGTTTTGTTATGAGTTGAATGATAGAATCTTTGACTTAATAGAATGTACAAAATTAGATCAAGTAGATCTATCAGTTTGAGTTTTGTCAATTTAATCAAATGCCATAGATATGATGGTAGTAGAAATAGATGGGAAAAAAGTCAGGAAAAGACAAATCTAGTCTTTTAGTTCCTAATATCATAAACTAGGCAATACTCACAGCCTTGCCTAAAGAAGGCCTGGAGTAAGAAAGAAGAAAGGTTATGATGGGAGTAATTCGGTAATGTGTTGTCTGCATATACAGTACAGACACACACAAACACACACACACACACACACACACACATATATATATATATATATATATATATATATATTTTATGTATATATATAAGCAAATACATATACATATATATACACACACACACACATATATATATATATATATATATATATATATATATATATATATATATAAGTTTAGATTAAATGAGACCAACGATGAAAAAGTTTTTCTTAATTATATTGTATCTTAATTCTTATGACATTTAATCATCCCTGTTATAATGACAGACAGCCAAACTTTTGGTAGATAGACCATATATGGAAATTAACGCCTTTTTTGACAGGATTCTATTTATATGGCACTAAAGTTCCAAATATATACAAAGTCGTTGAAAACCCACTAGAAGTTACCATTAAAAAAAAAAATAATTTCTACAGCAACCAGAAAAACAAATATATCGTACAAATATGGTTTATTAGGAGAAGCCTCCCATGTACATATGACCTTTTCTATTTTTGTACAAATAAAAGATATGAATGGTACGGACAAATTTCTCTCGATTTCAAACACGCAACACAGTAAGGGTAAGGAACTCACTCATAGTATATTGAATTTGCTTTTAAACTGTATTGCACAGTCCCATAATCCCCGGAAAGTATAGAAAAAAAGAAAAATATTTTTGCTCTAATGTCCTGCTATATATTTTTAGGTTATAAATACCGTTGGAATAGAAAATGAATGCTTCAATGTCAAGTATATTTATTGGATGAATTTATAAAGTTTTCATGAACGGAAACATTTTTAGTTTAGTGTTACCTCTTGGAACTGTTTTTACTATTTATTCATAACGGAAATACCAAATCATCATTTATTTTGGACGCAGTGTCTTGAATGGAACCATGAAGCAGAATTTTCTTCGTCATATTCTATCTGAAAATAAAATTGAAGGGAAAATTCCCTTCAATTTTCAAGGTGATTGGCTGACCCTTTCCATGATGGGAAAAGAGTCTCAGGACGATGAAAGCTCAAAGAAAAAGATTTTGTGAATTTTAATGGATGTAGGGTTCCTTGGTAAGGAACGAGAAATAGAAAATCAGACATCCAAAAATTTGAGAGCGATTTTACCATAGGCTATGTATGGAAACCACGTCCTATCGAAAGATTAGGATCGGGTGAAAGTATTTGTTCAAGCTTGAAACTCATAAGAATATATGATTACGATTTTTTAAAATTTCATGTTTATCATATAATGACATTAGTATTTAATTCACTTTGGCATAATGAATTCTCTTCTATCTTCTCTCATACCCGAATCATTTGATCTGCGTTTTTTAAAAAGGCGTTATGTCATTAAAGAGACGTCCATTATAGCTGCTCGTATTGCTTGCCAGTTTGGCATGGCCAGCTGTACCTGTCTGTCTCTTCATGAAAATAAATTGGAGATTAATTACCATTTCAAGGGAAATGGAGAGGTATTTATTTTACTTCCCTCAAACCTCATGGACATGAGCTTCAAACAAATGGGTCTGCTTCATCTCTGGTCAGCATACTGTTTTTTGTTTTCTCATATTTTCTCAAATAGAATCATGCTTTCTCCTCTTGGTGACTGGTTCCAATCTATACAACGTCAGAGCAAGTTCAACAGTTATTTAGTCTAGTTTGAATATGATTTTTTTTTCAGTGGAATCCCTTTAGATTCGAATCTACAGTAGAATTATTCGATGAGAAATTCCAAATATTATCTGTCTGGTTTGTGATATTTGTTTTATTTTGGATGGTCCTGCGAGAGGAGAAAATAAGTTACGACAGATTATGATGAGGATTATGATCTTAAAGAGAATAGTTTTAGAAGTGACAAAATGAGAGTGCAAGAGCCGAAAAATTAGAACATTTCATAAAGGCACTAAATACTTGTGGTATTTTTTCCATTCGTGGTTTCATGTAGTCAACTTCAATCTGGTTGGGGAATTTTGAATATTTCATGTTGAAATGTCATCTTTAGTGGAATAAAATAAATTTAAGTTATTTGAAAAGTGGATGAAAAACTGGAAATACCTTTTTATAACCTAAATGTTGTAGTTCTTATCACTAGAATTAGTGTCTTATGTTTTTATGCATTATGCGTTGCTGGATGAAATTGAACTATGCTGTATATACCATGAGACCTAATTGTTATGAAAGACTTGCATCTAATGGGTGAAAGTTTCCCCGCTTCAAGAAAATTTATTAGGGGAAATTACACCAACAAGATAATTTTGTATAAAAAAAGATTATTTTTCATAAAAGATATATATATGTATATATATGTATACAC
>NC_090727.1:18810331-18835331 GCF_036898095.1 Palaemon carinicauda | reverse complement strand
GGGATGGTGGAGACGGATTGGACTGGATTGGTAACAGGAAATCAGCTGACCTAGGGTATGCTGAGGATGCTGTCCTTATTAGCAGAAGACTGCAGAATTTGCAAAGCTTGCTTGCCAGAGTGCATGAAATATCACATGAGGTTGGGCTCAAAATACATAGAAGAAAGACAGAGATGATGAGAACAGAATATCCAATGAAAAATTAAATATCATTGGAAGGAGAAAGTATAAATGAGGTGGAATTATTTAAATATTTAGTTACTATGATCTCCAATACAGGGTCTTTAGAATTAGAGTTTAGTTAAAGATTGAAAAAGGCAAATCAGATAATGGCTAGGTGAAGTAGAATTTGGAAATCAAATCTCCTGAAATTACATATAAAAATCAGACTATGTATCAGTTTAGTGAGATCGGTATTACTCTAGGGAGATAGTCATGGTATGACAATGAAACAATCTCCAATAAATTTAGTAGATATGAGAACAAAGCCCTCAGAAGGATATTGGGAGTTAAATGGTTGAACAGGATTAGAAATGAAACTATTAAGAGAGATTACTTTAGTGCCATATGTGGATGAGATCATGGTGAGGGTAGATGGCGATGGTTTGGGGATGCTCTTCGAACTCCCCAAGAGAGATTAGTTCACCAACGGGTCAGCTGGGCTCCACAAGGCACTGGAAGAGTTGGGAGACCCAGGCCTACATTGCTGAGGACTATGAACCGTGAAATAGAAAATGATGAATGGAGAATCATTGAATTAAAAGCTTTAAGATTGAGACGACTGACGAAATCTAACCGAGGCCCTTTGCGTCAATAGGCATAGGAGGAGATGATGATGATGTTGCTAATCATACATCCAATATTCAATTCTTTCTTCCACACCTGTTTAGTATTTTTTATATATCTCATGTTTTTATTCTGATATTCTAACACGATTAATTTTTGTGTGTGTGCTGTGTTACTTTCTTTAGGTAGATATTTTCATCGGTATCATACGACATTTTTGATATTTGTGCTAGTACATAGAAAGCAACATGAAAAAAGAATCTAAAAATAATTTTTGGAGCATTTTTTTTCTTCTCATTTGGAAGCTTTGAATTTTATGTATAATTTAAACTTCCTTTCTTTGTTTCTTGGATTTCCAAAATATATTTTTGACCGCAAGTGGCTATTCCAAATAAGAAAGCGTGGTACCGTTCTATGAAATTTATTATAGATCATCTTTATTTATGTGACTGGTTGAATTGTTCATAGATCAAATGGAGCACCACGATTGTACTTTTTTCCATACTTTGTGATTCTGTATACATCCGTATTTCCATTATTCATAGCATTTTGGTCTTATTGGGAGGATGAGGTATGAGGTAAGCGTTGAGTGCTTCCTCACTTTTCCTTTATTTATCCTTTCTTTCTGAAATAGGATGAATGGATATGGGCATTAGGCCAAAAGAAATTCGGATGCCTTGAAAGATTAGAGATCCCAATCTCGGATGAACTGAAGCCATAAGCCTAAAACTCCTGCTCTCTTCAAATGCACTTACTTCAGTGTCCATCTGGCTTTATATTCCAAATCTAATGTTTCCTTTCACGGCTGGTAAAGATGATGATATTCATACATACATACATACATACAGTGATGTATTTGTTTGCATTTTAGAATTGTATATCACGTAGATTATTATTATCATTATTATTATTATTATTATTATTATTATTATTACAAGCTAGGCTATAACCCTGGTTGGAAAAGCAAGATGTTATAAGCCCAGGGGCTCCAACAGGGAAAAATATCCATATGAGGAATGGAAACAAGGAAATAAGTAAACTGCTAGAGCATAATAAACAATCAAAATAAAATATGTTGAGAACAGTAACAACATTAAATTACATCCTTCATCTATAAACTATAAAAACTCCAAAAGAAAATAAAGGAAGAGAAATAAGATAGAACAGCATGCTTGCGTATAATCCCGAATAAGAGAACTCTAATAAAAAACAGTGGAAATCCATGGTACAGAGACTATGGCATTACCCAAGATTAGAGAACAATGGTTTGATTTTGGAGTGTCCTTCTCCTAGAAGAGCTGCTTACCATAGCTAAAGAGTCTTTTCTACCCATACAAAGAGGAAAGTAGCCACTGAACAGTTATATGTACATGGCAGTAGCCTACCCCTTGAGCGAAGAAGAATTGTGTAGTAATCTTAGTGTTGTCAGGTGTATAAGGACAGAGGAGAATGTGGTAAAAATAGGCCATAACATTCGGTTTATGTGTAGGCAAAGACATTATGAGCCGTAAGGAGAGAGAGGGATAAAATGTAATACTGTCTGGCCAGTCAAAGAACCCCGAACGCTCTAGGGGTAGTATCTCAATGGGGGGCTGGTGTCCTGACCAACCTACTACCTTATTCACTCTGTGTGATTTTACATTCGGTTTCTGCTTATGCATTTGTAACAGAGACTTTCCAACGAATGTTCCGAGGGGATTGTATACCAATCAAGGTAATTATCTTCATGATTGAATCATTACAAGAATTTGGTAGAAAAATAGTCCATGATAAAACGTTCTTGCTTTTACTGCAATATCAGATTTCATCTCATCATCATTTGTGACTTATTAGTCTCATTAGAGAAATTCCTTCTTTATCACAGAAAGTAGAGAGAGGAAAGGAAACTGGTAAAGAAATGGTGATAAGAGAGTGGAGAAAAATTAGAGGATGAATGTGTGTGTGAGAGAAATAAGAAAACGAAACATAAATGATGAATTTGACATTTTCTTCATTACATAATAACACCCGTAGCCAGAGTTCAAGACATTTGATGTCTAATATTTCATGGAGATATTTTCTAGATTTTTTCAATCTGAAAGAGAGAGTAGAAACTGATTCAAGTTGTCTGCAATAAATTGATCAACCTTCGCTCGTATCTCATGACATTTATTCATCATATATAGTTTAGTAGTTTTTTGTTTCTCTTTTCTTTTCGCACTAGGTTACTTTCCCTATTTCTGTTGGAAACCTTGGGCTTGAAGTATCTTTAGTATCTTGCTTTTCAAGTTAGGGTTGTAGCTTGGCTAGTAAGAATTATTATAATGATAATACCTTTTCATTATATATATATATATATATATATATATATATATATATATATATATAGCATTTATTTATGTACATATGCGTGTGTGTACAATGTATCTGTACAAGAGTCAAAGGCAGTAAGACTCTGATGATGAACTTCTCTCATTTATTGACTTGAAGTTTAGATTTTGAATGCAATTAAGGAATTGATTGTGTAGTTGGTATATTTGAATTATTTTGTGTCAGAACTAATGCAAAACTACAGTTTTTGTGGTTACAAATGTTAGCATTGTTGAAAAGATAATAAAACGACAATAGTGTGATTACCTATGTCAACATTGTTGTTAACATAAAATATAGTGTTTGAGAATGTCATTGTTGATTCCAAGAGGAAATACATAAAAGATCCCCAGGTTTTGGGAGGAAGTTGTCGTGTAGAGGATGAGTTAAGACTGTAAGAAAGTGTTAGTTGGATCAGTTTGAAGACCAGAAAGGTAGGGGTTCAGGGAAGCACAAATCTGGATGCATAATAGAATTGAGTAATGCATTGTGTACCGATGAGGCATAGGTGTTGCTTAGCACCGCTTCATCCTTCACACACTATAGTTTTGTATAGTTTCTTGGTATGCTATTATAAGGTACAATTTATTAGTGAATAAACAAACTTATACGCACCCACCTACACACGCCTTATCTCGGTGGCCACACACACACACACACAGACGTACATATATATATATATATATATATATATATATATATATATATATATATATATATATATATATATATATATATATATATATATATATATATATATATATATATATATATTCAAATAAGCCATATATATTTTTGATACATTAATGTCTGGATTCTCTTAACGACCTCGGGATCAGAGCCCCGGGCGAAATCACACAAAGACAAATATTTCACATACCAAAGCTTTCAAATCTTGGTAATTTGTTTTAATCTTTTATATTTCTTTAATTTTTTGGGTGCACCCCCTTTCATTTTCTAGAATCATTTCCATCGACTTTCTCCTTTGTTGTTACCTTTATCAAGTGTGCCCACTTCCCTCCTTTCAGTATTCACGATCCTCTGTTTGAAATGCAGGTTGTAGATATTTCCTAATAGCGTCCAAAGTAAAATTTTCCGTCCTTAAATCTTCCCTATCTCAATATTCATGTTTTAGTAACTTATAGTTTTGTACTCGGGTGAAATGTATTCGTGTATTTATCCAGTCGTTATATCGTTTATGTTTCCTCTCTCTCTCTCTCTCTCTCTCTCTCTCTCTCTCTCTCTCTCTCTCTCTCTCTCTCTCTCTCTCTCTCTCTCTCTCTCTCTCTGCAGAAAGTCTAAATTCTTCAGCCATATATACTGTTATACGCTAGGTTTATTTTAGACCCCTTTTGCGGGAGATCATATCGTCCAAATATAGATTTATAGAAACTTCAACATTTTTCATCGAATTTGATATAGAAATTTAGCAATATTGAATGAACTTGAATGAATTCATAATGTATACTATATTTTTAGTTTACTACTGACAACAGTTGCTCTCATTGATTTTTTTTTTTTTTTTTTTTTTTTTTGTTAAATGATGTTCAATATTTATTTCATAATTTATTGCACTGCGTACCGGTGATCTTGTAGGAATTTTAGCAATTGCGTAGTATATTTTTTACTAGATTATATAGTTTAATTAATTTGTGTAGACCATAATGAAATAAAACCGAATGCACAAGGATGCCGTAAGCAGGTTGTAGATTTAATGATGCATTTTGATTATTGGTCATCTGTCTGCTGCACAAACATTTTTGTAAGTAACTCGAGTTCTACGGGACCTTTTTTTAAAGTTTAAAGCTGTTAAAATAATACATGGATTTGGGAAAGTTCTGTAAATACAACTTGATATATCTAAACATTAAAGAAAATACTGGATACAGCCGCAATGTCTAAATTATATTAGATTTTATACGAATTATGAAAAATATAGAAATTGAATTCTTCCAACACGTATATTGTTAAAACCCTACGCGTATGGATACAGAATTTACCAATATTAGATATGGGCAACCTTTATAATAACGGAAAAAGAAGTATTCAGTTTTAGATCGGAAAATAGTCGTGGGAAAAGGTGATAGTTTATTTTATTGGAATATTGGAAACTGCTTTTTTTAATTTTTCAATTGTGTTCAAACTAAAATTTGTATAAATGCAAGGACGGAAAGGGTTAAGAAAGAAGAGTCTTACAGCGCGATTTTGTAAAATGGTCATTGAATGTATATTTTATGATGCTTTTTACTTTTAAAGTTGTTATAATATTTGAATTGTAGGGTTTTATGCAGGATATATTGGAATTTTTTTTTTTTTTTAATTTCTTCACTATTTCTGTTTATAGAACACACGGAAATCAAGTGAATTATGTAGCAAAATTTTTCTGTTTGTTACTTATTTTAGATACGAGTTCATGGAAAACTGGTGCAAGGAGTAGGTCTGTAATGGGATTTGTTTGGAAGCAGCATTTAAACATTAAAAAAAAAAAATCTTTATTCGTCATATATCATCTCCTATGTGTAATGGCGATAGTTACCCGATGATAAATTCAAGTTTGAGATTTGCCGTCTTTCAAATCAAGGCATCGCGAGATGTCATATGATGAACTCAAGAGATGCCTTCAATAGACTTAGTTTCAGATAAAGCTGTTAATTCCTTTCGAAAATTATTGCTATTTTTTACTATCGCATGATTCCATATTGTAATTCAGAAGTCCCTTTTTTGGAAAGTATTTATATTCCTTTTTTATTTAGCAAACCAATGTATATATGAGCTTTATGTCATTATTTTTTTTATTTCTATCGTTTTCTCCATATTTTGTTGTTGCTGTGAAAACTTCATAATCATAAGTAAGTGATGCCTAGTTTCACATTTACTTTTTTTTTTTCATTTACTTGTTAATGAAAGCTTGGTAATCTTTATTTTCCTTTGTTAGAAATAGTGAGTTTTCAGTAAATTTTACTTGATTTGGTAAGTGTTCGACGTTAGTGAATCTTTACCCCCTCTTAGTTCGTCGTAGTTATAAATGTTCTTATTTTATTTTAATTTTAACTTCTATATAATATACAATAGTTTATTCTTTTGGTAGCTTTATGCCATAAGTATCCAGCCAAACAAGGCCCATTTAGTAGTGAATGAAGATTTAATGCATATAAAACACTGAAAAATAAGTAATGAAACTCAGTCGGTGAAAATGTATATTTTCAAAGACCCATGGGATCGTTGGACACATCAATATCAAATATGCATATAAATTCAATGATTTTAGGTTATGTAAATGCAGAGGCATGTAACACTGATAACCCCATTTCCTAATGTAGACCATTCCCAATGAATACCAAATGGAGAGCACTAAATGGCCTTGTATATCCCATAGCCCGTTTATAGAATCTAAATTTCATAAATTAAAATTCAAGAATAAGGGGTTCCAAAGCTCTCTGTCACTAGGAAGGAAATGCGTACAGCAGAGTCTGTTTGTAACGCACTAACCACCTTTTTTCGAGTTCGCTATCAAGTAAATATTTTTTTTTCATGGAAACAAAAAAATTACTGCGTTTTATGTAGGCCTACTAGAAGCATTTATGTTTTAAAAATCCTATTAAGTGATTTATCGATCACAAAGTAGTACAATTTTCTGTAAGAAACTGGAAAACAGAAAAAAGATATTTTAACTTTTCAAAGAAGTGTATTACAATAGGGAGGAAGCTGTTTCGAAGTAATAGAAATAAATATAGTTCCGAGTATGTGAAACGAGATATTATTTGATAGAGAAGAAAATAACAGTGAAGGACGCACGCAACACCCAAGTGAGCTCATATCAATAAATCAAAGTATAAATGGTTCCATATTTCCGAAAATGCAATCGAGTTCGGTAATGAAACCTCATTGCAAACGTCCAGTGTCATCAAAAGCGTTCTATATTCAACGGCACAAAAGTCATTACGCGAAATACGATGTAAATTCTAATTGCAATGCTTAGTCACTAATTCCAGTTTATGTGAATTAATCTCTGCTAGTAAATATTACATAATCATTACAATACATTTATAATTAATTATTATTTGGCACTTTCATTTTGTGGGCGTTCAAAATCGATAATTTCGAACGATATATTGAAACTGTCTCCCTCTTTACTAGTCTCCCGTAATAGAAGAGGCTTTGATTTAATGAAATTGAGCCATTATGCTGAGGTTTTGCTATAGGTTTAAACCGCACAATTCCGTATTATTTTCCATTTCGTATAGGCATTGCATAATATCCATACTCAATATAGTTCTAATCCCCAATTGATTAATCCTTTAGCCTCTAATAAAGATCCTTCTATGTGCACGAAAGAAACTTTAAAGTTTATTTTGTATTGCTTAATGCTTGAAGATAATTTTCCCCTCGTTATTTGTAAAGCCATAGCGCTCGCTCTGTCAGTTTGGAAATCTTTTGTCCTATACTACCCAACACGATAATGTGATTTGGCATTTTAGGGGTCACATTTTCAATCTTCGTTAGTGGAGAATAGTTATGTAATGTGGTGTACATCGGTTTATTCTCTCTCTATTGTTTTCATTAACGTTATCAATATATATATATATATATATATATATATATATATATATATATATGTATATATATATTATATATATATGTGTGTGTGTGTATTTATATATATATGTGTGTATATATATATATAAGTATATATACATATATACATACATATATATATATATATATATATATATATATATATATATATATATATATATATATATATATATATATATATATATATACACACACATACAATAATGAAGTCTCGATCTCATGAGATGTCCACCCCCTTACAAGATTGATGTGACAATTTATGGAGAGTGACAAATTAGGTTTAAGGAATGAATATCAGGTGTACATGTGTTGTGTTAGTATTGTATAAATTTATTACTTCTGAGATTCAAAACCTTAAATGGAACCAGATAATTTTATATCTTCAGATATGAAATCTTGTTTATTGCGACCTTTCTAGTTTAAAAAACAATATCGGACCTATAAGTTTGGAACTCTTAGGATATAAGACGTTAGTTTTGAAAACCTTAAGGATGTGTTGCGGGGCTAATATAAAATGATTGCTGGTTTAATTAAGTAAACCCTATGTACACATACACACAAACACACGCGCACACACACACACACACACACATATATATATATATATATATATATATATATATATATATATATATAATGTATGTGTTTTTATATGTATATATACACATTTATGTATATATATACATATATACATATATATACACACACACATATATATATATATATATATATATATATATATATATATATATATATGAGTCTCTAAAGATTGTAAAAGAAGCGGCGGGAGTAAGAGAAGACGATGGATTAACGAGCTAAGAAAATTTACGGGTATATACTGGCATAGAAAGACCATTAACATAAACAGATGCGAGTGGATGGACATGTCTGAGGCCTTTGTCCTGCAGTTGACTAGTTACGGCTGATATGTATGTATGTATGTATGTATGCCCTTTGCGTCAATAGGTGTAGGAGGAGATGATGGTATATAGAAACATTTGTCTGCATTTAGTTTATTTACACAATTGGTGTGTAAATGATTACTGATTAGTCTTTTATAGGATCTGTGTTGTCAATCTTAAGGTTCATCTTCTTCCTTCTCCTATCTGACTTAACTTTATTTGTATTCATACACCTTCTGGCGCACAACACGTTTGCAGATAGAAAGAGATTTATGATATTAAGTTCATAAAAGAAGAGAAAAATTTATCGAGCTACTAATTCCAATTATCGAACTCATTGACCAAAACAGAGACAGGAATGGAAAGGAGACGTTAATGAACCTTTTCTGATCCCAGCTCCAAGCAGTGGGCCTTCCGACCTTCTCAATTCCTATCAATGTCATTTCTCTGCTTGAGGAAATCCTGAGAAGAATCCAATCATAAAATACATGAGGCGCTTGTTGCCCAGAAAGTGGAACTGATTAACGGTATCTGAACTGCAAAGATAGATTACGAAATGGTAGAAATAAAGGAGAAGGTGTAGGCGAAGTGTTTAGATAACCGCAAATTAATGGAAGAAAGAAAAATGATGATTAAAGTACAGAAATGATACGGAAAGGAAACTGATAATTGAGGAAGTAAATACTGTAGAAAAGGGATTTTTTAAGGTTTAAAGGCCGCTCATGAGTCATGAATGGCAGAGGCAAGGGACAGTGACATTGCCCTTGCTAGTAGAAAAATGCCCCCCCATTTTTATTTTTTTTTTTATTTTATTGTTTTTTGAGATTGCCTGGCCCTTACGGTCTGGCACGGGCTCTTGCACACTTGCAGCCCGTAGGTGTTTGGTTGGGTTTTCAGGTAGTAGGTGATTTAGATTGTGGGATGATTTGCAACTTTTATTTGTTGGTGGTTTTACGATAGGATGTGGGTTAAGGATAGTAATAAGCAATTGTTTCTATGCTTATTTTATAGGTGCCCCTGCCTCTTTTTGGAAAAGAAAAAAGGTGACGGAGGGGAAGAGCATCCTCCCCAAGAGAGCCCACTGGTTCCCGTCGTTTAGTTGGAGAGAAAGAAGTACAGCAGTAAGTCCCAATGAGTAGAAGAGCTCGGGTAGGAGTTGGGAAAGGTCCAGTTAGAGATATTGGTATAGGAGAAGTAAAAAAAAATTTCCTTTGTGACTTAAGCTAGAATTATTAGAATGATCAATAGTATGAAGTTTCAGCTGCTTGGGAGAGAGCTGAAAAGATAATTTGTTTAGTGAATGTGAGTAGTAGAGAAAGGGTGGAATAAAAATTCCTCTACCTAAAAATACCAGAAAAAAAAAGTAAAAATAAAATCTTACTAATTCATTGTAGTCATTGAGACGTGTGCTTTCTGATTTACTGTTTGGTTGAGAGGGATTCCTGAACTTAAAAAGATAGAAGAGAGATTGCAAGTGGAAGGAGGGCTAAAAAGAGGTTGAGGGGTTGCTCAGGTTTCAAAATAGTGCTTGAACTACATTATCTAGGGAGAGGGTAGCTGCGGAGAAAGGATGAGAATGTATCAGCATTGGCAATAATGTGTTTAACAATTGCTGTCGCAGTTACAGGATTATTAGGGTTGAAATCCTTTCTAAGTAGGCTTGTTTCTTGACAGTGCAATAGGTATTGTTGCAGAGGTTCGTCAATTACTTACTGACAGTTGCTGCACGGTCTTTTAGATCTCTGTTGTACTGCTAGGTCCTCGTCATTGTCCATGATGATTTGTCAGTTGCACAGATATCCCAGTCGCAGACTACAAATAATAACTGCAGATTGACGGGGTATTTTTCTTGCAAGTGGATATAGTATTAGATTTGGTGCTTCGATGTACCATTTCGCTGATCTGGATCCATCAAGGAAGGCTCGCCTTACTTTGCTAGTCTTATGCATGTTGAAAAAGGCTGCTATTCGATTCTTGATGGTTTTCACTAAAGGTTGAAGTGTGATGCTGATTGTTTGGCACATTAGGGCAGATTTGGCTAGGAGATTGGCCTCGTCGTTGCCAGTGATTCCAGTATGACTTGGGATCCAATTGACGGCTATTTGCCTGTTGTTGCTTTGGTGAGTCAAGGCTAAGTACTGTATGCTGTGATAAAGTAGACATTTTCAGTGGGTTCTTTGTTCTGAGAGCTAGAATGGCTGCTCTCGAATCTGTGTGGATTGTTGTGTTTCCTTCATGTAGTCTTGCCGAGTGATCTAGGGCTTTGGCGAAAGCCTCCAATTTTCTCTGTAGTCTGATGGAGAAATGCTGCTGAAGGAATATCACGGTCAAGTGATCCATCAGTATACTTTTGAGAAACACATTAGGTCTGTTCTTCTTCAATTGCACAAAAATTTGGCTTATTGAGAAAGTCTTTCAAGATTTTCAGTGATCAATCTATTCTGAAAAAGTGTTTTAATTCTTTCATTCTACCTTGTTTTGAGTATTGTTCTCCTGTCTGGTGTTCAGCTGCTGATTCTCATCTTAATTTGTTGGACAGAAACCTATGGTCTATTAAATTTCATATTCCTGATCTAGATATTAATCTTTGGCACCGTCGTTCAATTAGTTCATTATGCATGTTGCATAAGATTTTTCATAACTCTGACCATCCTTTACATTCAGATGTCCCTGGACAATTCTATCCTGTTCGTAATACTAGGCAGGCAGTTAATTTTAATAGCCAGGCCTTCTCCATCATGAGGCTCAATACTACACAGTATTCTAGAAGTTTTATTCCAGCTATGACCAAGTTGTGGAATGATCTTCCAAATCGGGTAGTTGAATCAGTAGAACTTCAAAAGTTCAAAGTTGGAGAAAATGTTTTTATGTTGACCAGGCTGACATGAGTCTTTTTATAGTTTATATATGACATATCTGTTTTTGACGTTGTTAATGGTTTATATAGGACATATCTGTTTTGACGTTGTTACTGTTATAGAATGATTTATTGTTAACTTGTTCTCATCATTTATTTATTTCCTTTTTTCCTTTCCTCACTGGGCTATTTTTCCCTATTAGAGTCCTTGGGCTTATAGCATCTTGCTTTTCCAACTAGGTTTGTAGCTTGGCTAGTAATAATAATAATAATAATAATAATAATAATATAGTAGATGTTGGGAGCTTAGGTGTTGTTAACTGCATTTTTATCTTCTGCGAGTTCCTCTGGCATGCAGAGAGCTTTGCTAGCTGTTGGAAGGATGGTGAAGTTGTACTGGATGGGGTCCGGAGACCACGGGAAAGGAGTGGTGTTCCCATCATACTTTTGTTGCCTCTTGATTTTGTAGGCTTTGTTTTGCATTTGCGTTCTTCTAAGTGTCTCCAGCAGTCTCTTTGCGTGTGGATTTGGCGGGTCGATGTCCTCCGTCAGAGGGAGAAGCCTTTTAAGTCTATTATTCAGAGGGCAGTTGGATTTGATTGACTTGAATATGATACTGCAGTTTCTGATGTCGATCCTGGCTGAAAGGGAAATTAGGTTAGTTTCGGCTCTTAACAAGCAGAGTTTGGTCCACATCGGAGAACTGCTGATGAGTCTCATGGCATTGTTTTGTACCACTTCTAAGGATGTGTTTTGAGTTTGTCAGTGAGATGAGCATAGGTGGTACATAGTTGATATGAGATCGAATTGCTTGAACGTAAAACAGTCTAAGTAGGCAGTTTGATACTCCTTGTTTGAGGGAGGTCATTCGTTTCATGGCTGAGAGACAAATTTTTTTTTCTCTGAGGTGGGTTACTTCATTGTCCGGTGATAGTTTTGTTGATGATTACTTCTAGATACATGAATTGACTTACCCATTCTGTGGTTTCACCCATCAGAGTGAAATTCTGAGGGTTTTTGTGGGTGTGTGATCGCCATGGCTTTGGTCTTGTTGGTTATTGATCTTTCGGCTCTTAACAAGCAGAGTTTGGTCCACATCGGAGAACTGCTGATGAGTCTCATGGCATTGTTTTGTACCACTTCTAAGGATGTGTTTTGAGTTTGTCAGTGAGATGAGCATAGGTGGTACATAGTTGATATGAGATCGAATTGCTTGAACGTAAAACAGTCTAAGTAGGCAGTTTGATACTCCTTGTTTGAGGGAGGTCATTCGTTTCATGGCTGAGAGACAAATTTTTTTTTCTCTGAGGTGGGTTACTTCATTGGCCGGTGATAGTTTTGTTGATGATTACTTCTAGATACATGAATTGACTTACCCATTCTATGGTTTCACCCATCAGAGTGAAATTCTGAGGGTTTTTGTGGGTGTGTGATCGCCATGGCTTTGGTCTTGTTGGTTATTGATCTTTAGACCAAGGTCTTTGCATTTAGCCTGGATCATGTCGAGTGCCTTTTGGGTGGTTTTTCGTACGTGTGCTTTATATGGGCAGATGATACATATGTCATCGGCATATATGAAGATTTCCACTCCGTTTGGGGGGGGGGGGGTCTAGAGTGGCTAGGTTCTCCATAAGTAGGTTGAACAGGTAGGGTCTTATAATGCTCCCTTGTGGCATTCCATTTTCTATGGGGATGAATTCAGAGGTTTTTCCTTGAAAGGTGACTGGCTTCTCGGTTCTGCGTTTAGTTCCGAGTCCAGGCCAGTAGATGTCCTTTCACTTTTTTTTTTTTAACAAGTGTGAAGAGGATGGCTGGGTACCTGGCTAGCTCAAATGCTTTTTCAAGGTCGAGAAAGATGACAAAGGCTTTTTTGTCGTTGATTGTTGTGAGAACATCGGTTATACGTTCTTGTGTGCCTATGTCTTTCCTGTAGGCATACAGGCTGGAATGTAGTGGGCCAGTTTTCCATTTAAATGTGTTGAGCACCATTTGTTCAGCTACTTTCTCGGGGAAGCTGATTAAAGCTATGGGTCGGTAGGTGTCTGGTTCTTTGGGTTTTGGGATGGGTTTAGTGTCTTGTTGATTCCATGTCATTGGGCAGAGTCTTTCAGTGTGTGTTCTGTTGATTAAGTGCAAGTACACCAACTTCGGGGGCTTCCCATGTTCCTTAGCATACTGTGTGTGATCAAGTTGGCTCCAGGGGCAGTGTTGAGTTCTTCTATGGTGTATGAATTGTCTGTGTCATCTCTCATGTTGCAGGCGGCTTCTATAATGTTGTTCCTGATTGGGAGCAGTGTTCTCTACCTGTTAATAGTTTGCAGAGGAAGATTTGTGCTTTTGGCTCAGTCAGCAAAGTGGTTTGCAATTCTTTTTGCTTCTGTTAAAGGGTCTGGGTGGGTGACTCTGGGTGTACAGTATTTCCCAGAGATTTAGTTGAACCAGCCCCATATCTTTTCTAGAGATGTGTTGAAGTTGATTTCGTGGCACCATGAGTACCATTTGTCTATTTTCATTTCCCCAGTGTTACCTGTAAGGAATGTTTGGTGATTTCAACGAGTAGATCATGAAGTTCATCAGTTCTGTATCTTCTGAAGAGCTTTCTGGTTCGGTTGATTCATGCATCCATTTTCTTGATACGGCTGTTGCAGTACCAGGCATCTGCAATGCTTTGTTCTTGAATGCTTATTCTGAGGCATGGGTATACTGGCGGTGACATCTAGTTGTTTGTTGAAGTCAAGTGATAGGGTGGAGATGTCATTGTGAGGGTTCTTGATATATTCTCAAGCCCTTTTTGCCATAGCTTTCTCGAATCTTGCCCAGTTTGCAAGGTCTGGGTTCCACCTTTTCAGGGGTGGAGAAGGAGAAGGGTATTTCTCCAATTTAAGGTAAATCTTTATGGCAATTTGATCACTTGTTAGCACAGACAGGATGCAGTCGCCATTTAGCACACCTTTGGATGGTGCTTGACAGGGAGGTGAGGTCTAGATGACCGCCCCTTAGATGGGTTGCTTTTGACACATTGTTAAGCAATGTTACGTCAGGATATTCCTGCTATAGGGTATGCAAGTGTCTGCCTGTCTGGTTTGTTGCTGATGTTGAGTTCAGAAACAGGTGGTGAGCGTTGAAGTTGCCTGCAATGATTGTGTCATCCTCAGAGGTGGCGGCAAAGAGCCCCTCTGCGATGCTTTTGGTTGGAGATTTGCAGAGATTGAAGACTGTGTGTGTTGTGGCTAGAAGAGATCTCTGAACACTGAGTATTGTTACCTCTGTCCCACAGTTGATGCTTTGTACTCTTTTTGAGGGGATGCTATTCTTGATGAGAGTTGTTAATCCTCTCGTTGTTGGTGTATACTTTGTATCCTGAGAATGAAAATGGTGTATTCTCATTTAACATGGTTTTTTGCAGCACAATGATGTCTGGATTTTGCACTAAGGTTTGGGATTGTAGGAAGGCGAACTTGTTTCTGAGTCTGCAGGCGTTCCATTGTAGTACTTTCACTTCAGTGTTGCTAAGAATTTCTTCGTTATTGTGTGTTTGTGTTGGGATTGTTTGCTGGAGGGACTATGAAAGGACTAGGGCTTTGAGTTCTTGGGCGGCATTATCAAAAATAGAATCGGCAAGGGACTGTTGAGAAAACTTAATCTTTTGTGACTTTGAAAAGTTGCAAAGGACGTTTGAAATTGTGGCAATGAAGGCAGCCATGGGCCAAGTGATGGGGTCGTAATCGTTCCATTCAGTGGTAGGTGATACTAAGGGAGTGGAGGGGTGTGAGGGGCTTGAACGGCTCCTGACAGCGGGACTAGGGAGCTTGGGAAAATCACTTGAGGGATTGGAGATGATTGGTGTGTGGGTTTCTGGTATGGAGGAGAACGAAGATGGTTGTGGTCGGGTTTGGTGGGAGTAAGTGGAAGGAATGGAAGGAGAGGTTAATCTTAGTGGTGAGGGTGTGGAAGGAGTATGGGAGGGGGATCGTTTTGACTTTGGAGGATGTCTTGGAGGGTGTTGAGGTTTTGGTTCTGAGAGAGGAAAGTTCTGGAAGAGCATATCTTGAAGGATAAGGATTAGGTCGGGAGGTGCGGTTGGTTTGAGAAGGGGTGTCGTTGGTTGGAGGTTGGTAGGATCGACGTGGCTGCAGATTTTAGTGGCGATCTGCTCCCTGGAGGTTGGCGATGCGCTGCAGTCTTGCAGGACATTTCTGCCAAGCATGGTGAGGTCCTGGGCAGATATGACAAGTTGTCCCCTGCGATTGGAACGAATTGTCATGTTCAGGGTTGGGTTCCTGGCCTCCATGGTGGCTATGGCAGCATAGGAGGTCGTGTTAGTGCCAGGAGTGAGCCTGAATCTGGTTGGATGGGTTGGCTGGGTTGATGTGTTGTTGGTGGTGGTCTGCTGTGGAGGTGGTTGCTGGGCAGGATGAGTGGTGGGCTTCTGGCCGTCTTCCTTTTCTATTTCTTCTTCTACTAGTTCCTGATTATTGGTAAGGTGCTGCTAAGTCTCTTCTTGGCTGTCCTTTGGAGTTTCAAGGACTGGTTCCATGTCCGATTGGGTGGTCAAGGTGGGTTTCTTCCTATGGCTCCGCAAGGTGAGACATCTTGGCTTCTTTATCCTACCCTTCTTCATTCTGGCACGAAGGGAGTTGGTAGGGATTTGTCGAACTAACTGTGAGGTGTCTTTTCTATCGTCTCAATAACACAAAAAAGGTGTGTTAAAGGCGCAGTTCAAATACGAAATTCTAACTCTCCAACACTTGGTCGGAAAGCCCACGGACATAGCAATGAAAATTACGGTAGCTCTGCTGTAAATTACGGCCGTGAATGATGTGTGGGAACAATGCCATAGAAATTGACCATAAATGCATATGATCAGCGTCCTAGGATCAGTGAGGACCAGCCAATGGCTGTTGATGACTCGGCAGTTAGCGCTATAGACTCCCCCAAACCCCCCCATCCTAAGCTCACAAAGATGTTGAGGTTGCAGACACTAAAGAATCCATCGAGTTTGAGCGGGACTTCAACCCCATTCCGGCGAGCGCTAGGCAGGGACACTTCCTATAGGCCACCACAACCCTATATATACTATAAGCTGGAATAAGTGATGAAGTGGAATTTTGAAACGAAACATTGCAGACGAGATATTGAGTAGTAATGAGAATTTAAATTTGAATGAGATGGCGCGTGAATTGGGACGGGAGAAAACGTTGATATGTAATGGGAAGCGATAGCACCTTATGCATTTCATGATACTGGAAAATTACGCCATATACTAATAGGAAAAGCTCTTTCTTGGGTAAAATGTAACATGAATTTTCTCTTATCTGGCTCTCTTAGTTTGTGTGTGTGTGTGTGTGTGTGTACACGTGTGCGCGTACACTTTTGGAAATATGAATCATAATCGACACCTCAGTGAAATTAGGAATATATTAAAGTTCTGCGAGGAAAATGAAGTTTGTCAAACTAGTTGCCTTAAATGTAAATATAATATAGATTCTGGCAAAGAACTATTGATTATGATGTTAGCCATAATACTTGATAAATATTTACATTTTCATGTTCCGGGTAATTGGTAATATCGACGGTAGTTGAATTTTATTTATGATTAGTTCTAAAACACAACTATAACCATTCTGAATTTGGTGTCAGGTCGGTGAGTTGTACAAATCTATAATCTATAATCTGGCTAACTGTTCAAAGGTCGTTTATAAACCGAAAGGACAAGAAAAAGGAGAGGTCATAGTGCTGTCGCACAATGTCCCAGAGACTGAACATATAAATACAAAAGTTTTTTTTTCTATAACCAAGCAAAGACCAGGGAGGATCATGCAGTGGCTGTTTGTGACTCTACAAGTAGATCTATAAACCCCCAGCCGCCAAAAAAATCCACCCATCCCTAGCTGACATAGACAGTTTGAGCATGTTTGGCCGTGAAATCTAGTTAGGTGTGTGTGGGGTTGAAACACACAACCCGCAGGTTCCATGTGGCACCTCAGTTGCCTTAAGCCAAGTAGTAACCATGTAACCAAGGTTTTGTTTATTGCCATGTTACTGAATATTTATATCTATTGTTTTTTTTTTTTTAATGGGATTTATGTCAGCTGAAGGAACCTGTACTAGTATACGACATTTCATTCAATAAGATTGCATGTTCATTATAAACAACAATGTGTAATTATAGTAATAATAACAATAAAGATAGTAATAATTGGAGTCACCAATGTTTAGTAAAGCTTCTGAATTGTTGCCTATACAAATATTAGTGAGAAGCAGAGAATGTCTGTATAATGAAAACAACCAAAAGCAATTAGCGGTTTCGTTCCTTGATACTCAAACGGTTTTGATCAGCGCTTTGTATGTAATTTTGTACGTTGAGAGAGAGAGAGAGAGAGAGAGAGAGAGAGAGAGAGAGAGAGAGAGAGAGAGAGAGAGAGAGAGAGGATTTAATTAGTTTCTTTACCCTTTTAATAGAGACTTCTTAATAGATTTCTATGATTACTAATGGCTGCCATTGCTTTAACTTTTCTCGACATCTCTAATTTAGCGTTTATTCGCAGTCATACTTTCATATAGACCTGCTTAGAATCCGAGATTCCTTCAGAAATGTTTAATCAACTCTTATTTAGATTGGTTATCACTTTTTCAAACTGGATAGATGTAGAAAGCACTGTAAGGTCCTTGGAATTATGATAAATTCACATTGTTTATAAATTAGGAAAAGACTGGAATGCAATAAACATGATGATGTAACGGAGATTCCAATTTATGACGGTTATTAGGTAAGCAGTTAGTCAAAATGGAAGTACTGTAATAAAGAGGAAAGAAATGTATGAGTAGTTAAGGAAGATGCGGAAAGAAAGAAAACTTAAGACCGAAGAATCCCAACCATGAGCTCCGTCTATTGCATTCCTCGGTTGCCATGCGGACCTTGCGCCTTTAAAGGCTGCTTGGTATTACTGGGGGCGATGACAACGCCAAATGTTCGCCAGTTGAGTAACGATCTGTCATTACGTCACTTATGTCACTGTAATTTCTACATGTACCATAACTTGTGTGTTTATGGTTTCTTTGAATACAATAGACTCTAAATACCAACTTAAAAAGAAGGCACAGACTAAAAGAACGCACAGACTATTTAACAGGAGCCATAATCCTTATATGGTATTATGATATATATTATTTTATATATGTCACATTGTAAGAGAATAGGTAAGAAAACTTTAGACCAAGGCAGTATATGTGTATATATATATACAGTATATATATATATATATATATATATATATATATATATATATATATATATATATATATATATTTATGTTCAGGAAGAAAAGATGCAGTTGGAAGAGAAGTGGTAAGAATGATGATGACACCAAGAGCAGAAAAGGCATTAACTGAGTGGAGAGCTGTAAATAGTGGATTGTTACTAGCAAAGTTCAAATCAAAGCTCTGCGCTATGAGTATTACAGTTTGCTATGCACCAACAAATGATTCCCCAGAAGAAAGGAAAGATGAATAATATGAAGAACTGCAGAGTGTAATAGGTGAGATCGCAGAGGGAGATATGAAAATTGTGATTAGTAACTTTAATGTTAAAGTCGGAAGGAATAATCAAGGGATAGAGAATGTGATGGGTGTCGAGGGTCTTGGTGAAGTTGCAAATGAAAATGGAGCACATTTCATAAGTTTCTAATCAACAAACAATCTTGTCATTGGAGGTACTCTTCCAGCACAAGGACAACCACAGATATACATGGACTTCGCCATGTGGGAATTACAAAAATCATTTAGATCACATTGCCATTAATATAGAGAGAAGGAGGACTCTGAGAAATGTAAGAAGCTATAGAGGTGCAGATATTGGTAGTGATCACCAGCTCCTCATAGCCACATTGAAATTAAGAAGGAAAGCACCCAACAGAAAGGTAGGTAGAATACCTAGGTTTGATACAAGTAAACGCTTAGAAGAATAGCACAGAGAAACATTTGTAATTAATTGTAGGAATAGATTTGCAGCTTAGAGATTTTAAGAGACGAAGAGCAGACAATTAATGAAGAATGGTGTGATTTTAAGACCATATATCAGTCAGTGGGTAGTGAAGTTTTGGGAGGTATAGTTACAAGGAGAAAGCTATGGATATGAAATTATTATTGAATGTTTTCGAGGAAGTAATGAATGAAAATTACGAGGTAGAGCATGCTAAGTATGCCAGTATTGATAATGAGGTAAAAAAAAGAAGCCATGAATGACTGGAGAGAATATTTAGACATTAAAGCAAATAAGGCTGACAAAGCTATGAATTCAGGGAGTGGCTTTGGTATAAGAATTGCTTATATAATTATTAATGAAATCTCTACTGGGGCAAAGCAGAAGCATATACCCATCAAAAAAAAAAAATGAATCTGTTATGACAACAGAAGATGAAGAAAGACAACGATGGATGGAACGCTTTAGTGAGGTTATGAATAGGAGATATAAAGGGAATAATTTGATTGATATACCTGAAGCTCAAGAAGACTGTGATGTACCCATGATTGGATTCAGTGTGTTTGAAGTCGAAGCTATCATTGAAAAAGTCAAGGGAGGGAAAGCTGCTGGATACGATGGAATAACTGTTGAGATGATGCTGGCTCAAAATTAAGTGACCCCCAGAATACTTACAAGATTATTTGTAGAATATGGCATGTAGAGACAAAACCTGATGAATGGGAGTTAAGAGTGCTGATAAAAATGACAAAAAAAGAGAGATCTGATTGATGCAATAATTACAGAGGCATCAAACTTACGTCATTTGTTAAGAAAATATATAGTATGCTTATTTTGAAGAGATTGGAGAGAAAGATCAATGAAAACCTGAGATATGAACAAGCAGGATATCGAAAAGATAATTGTACTGACCAAATTTTCATTTTGAGAATTTGGCCAATTTTTTGGAGAGTTCTGCGTTTTTATGGAATTCCTATTAAGTATGTGAATTTTTTTTAAGTCTTCGTGAGCATAGCAAGTGCAAAGTTAATGTTATTGTAGTCCTATCAAATGAATTTCTGTGAACAGCGGAGTACACCAAAGGAATATGTTGTCACCTATGTGCTTTATCCTCCTCATGGTTTTTGTAATGCGTTGAACAGTTTGAGATGGTTACCAGAATTCATGAAATATCACATGAGGTTGGACTCTGCATAAATAGAAGACCGACAGATTATGAGAACGGAGTATGCAATGGAAGATGAAATATAACTGGAAGGAGAAAAGATTAATGAGGGGAATCATTCAAGTATCTAGGAACTATGATCTCCAGTACAGGGTCTTTAGCATTAGAGTTTAGTGAGAGATTGAAAAAAGCAAATCAGACAATGGCTAGGATAAGTAAAATTTGGAAATCAAATCGCCCGAAATTACATATAAAATCAGACTATATATCATTCTAGTGAGATCGTTGTTACCGTTGAATATGAATCATGGTATGACAATGAAACAATATCCAATAGATTTAATAGATTTGAAAACAAAGCCCTCAGAAGGATATTGGGAGTTAAATTGCTGGACAGGATTAGAAATAAAACTATAAGAGGGATTACTTGAATGCCATATGTGGATGAGATCATGGTAAGGGGTATATGGAGGTAGTTTGGGCATGCTCTTCGCACTTCCCACGAGAGATTAGTTCACCAAACGTTCACCTGGGCTCCACAAGGCACTAAAAAAGTTGAAAGACCCAGGCCTACATGGCTTAGGACTATGAAGCGTGAAGTAGGAGATGGTGAATGGAGCAGTATTGAATTAAAGTCTCAAGATAGAGACTACTAGCGACATCTAACCGAGGCCCTTTGCGTCAGTAGGTGTAGGAGGAGGTGATGATGATGATGATATATATTTGTCAAAAGAAGACATGATTCTTCACACACACATATATATATATATATATATATATATATATATATATGTGTGTGTGTGTGTGTGTGTGTGTGTGTGTGTGTGTGTGTGTGTGTGTGTGTGAAGAATCATGTCTTCTTTTGACAAATTCAAGTTATCTTTGGGCGTAAGGACATGTCACCAAAAGACCAATGACAACTTCAATTTTCTTACCATTAGTTGCTGTTTATTGCATAAACTTGGTAGTGCTAGAAAACATTGTCGTTTGGTTTCAGTGTTATATTTCTACGTATTGTAGATATTTTTTTTTCTTGACGGCGTATAGTGAATTTGAAGTCACTCAAGACTTCCGTTTTCAAACAGACATTAAATGCTTGGTACAAAAGGGTAAACTCAAGAGATGCTTGTAAACTTACTCGTGCTATGCTTATGATGAATGAAGTCCAACGAGAATTTTCATATTTTTACTTAATTTTGAGCCTGAACTACCACAGATAAACAGCCGTCTAGATCATATTGAGATAAAAAATTTCTTTAAAAACTGAGTCACAGTGGTATACCACCTTATTCTAAACAGATGAGAATATCAATATCAATAGGCTCACCACAAAAACTCTTAGGAACCCCCAAAAATGACCGGAATTATTTCGTGAAGTCCTATATCATAGTTTCATTTCTCAGGAAGAATGAAATTTGGTGAGCGTATCTCTTTCCATTTCTTGGCTCGGAAAGAATGGAAGAATGAACGAGGTATATTGTACAACTAGTCTTCTTTATTGCTATTTTATTTGTATTTTTTTTATTTATACATTTAGTTTTTCATGTAAGATAAGTCCCATATTAAAAGTGTACTGTTTTTTGGTTATTGATTAGTGTTGATGGGATCAGTCTACTATTGTTTTTTTTTTTTTTAATCATAAAAAGGGAAATGCAGTATCATTCACTAACATTAAGGGGAACCATTTTCAGCTTCATTTAAGGATTTCTTACAAAGATATGAAAAATAAGAGTAGAAAATGGGAACACGAAATTAATTCACTAACATGAACGAAGGATGACGCATATCGGCGTAAAAACATATTCAACTTTGGTTGAGTTTATCTAAATTACCAATATTTTTTTTTTTTTTGTATCAAGTTTCTAATCAGTGAACTCTCTTCTCTTATTTCCGATGTATGTCACTTTTTCCAAAGGTTATTGAGATATGAATCAAACGCAGATGTGTCCGGAAATTTCCATTCCTTTAGCCTTCTTATCTCTGTAAAATAAGAAGGAAAGTAAATGATAAAGTAAGTATTCATCTTGGTGATTTATGTTACTCAAGATTTAGTGGGGAATGTGAGTAATAAAGGCATTTGTCATATTTCCTCTTCATTGATATGTAACAATATATAAAGATGAATTCGATGTTTAGTGGATGTATTAGATATGCAAAGATTTCTGATTCGTTATGAGTTCCTGCACGTTATTCCAAATGCATGTAGGTTGCTCTAGGTGGAGAATTTGACATAATAGTATTTCGAAAAGTGGCTATATTATTCTTTGATTTATTTTAACATAAATTCATTAATATATAATTGCAACTTTATTTGCTACTTTGATGTTATCTTTTCTAGAGGAAAATACAAGGGATTAAATTAAAAGAAGAGTTCTGTCTTACAGGTATAGAATGTAATTAAGAATGATGTAAGCCTATTCCTATTGAGACACTACGGGATCTTATAATATAAATGGGAGAATTTATTAAAACTCAAGTGCTCTGCATGACCTCGTGCGTGCACGTGCCACACAACGTGTCCTGCTTGGTTTGGTAGCAGAGATGTGCAAAAAAAAATTTTTTCTTACTGTAATCTATATTGTTTACCAAATGTTTTTTTTTCATAACTTTTTATTTTATTAGGAAAGTAAAATAATCTTGTAAGCATTCTGGGAGTCACTTCATTTTCGGCCAATTTCATTTCAGCAGTTATTCCATCGTATCCTGGGGATTTCCTTCTCTCGATTTTTTTAATCCTAGCTTCGACTTCAGACACACTAAATTCATTCATGGGCACATCAAGGTCTTCCTCAGCTTCAGGCATTTATTTTACTCTAAGTGAATATTTTACAGTTGGGCGAATAGATAAACTAGAAATATGATTATATGATTTAACAACTGATTTATGTATCCAGTAAATTAATGAATCCAATAGTCTTGTAAACATATAGTCAAGTGAACAGGAAAGATAATTATAGATTAATTCTGTGGAGAGGCACTCAAATTGCAGTACAATAGAATAAATCGTAATTTTTAAGAAAATACGTATAATCGCCATACGAAATTATTATTATCAACAAGTTTCATCTACATCATGTATTTTTTTTTTTATTAGTTTTAATTCGGTATCTGTAATAACCCCAAACGACTCTATACCTAATTCTACGAAATGAAAAGCTCCAACTAAAAAATGATCAAGCGGAAAATAGGAATATTTTTCAATTTCCCAAAATAGCTTCTCACCGATTTCTCTCCGATTAAATGTCCCGCAGCGAATTGGATTTTGGAATCCCATTCAGAGCTCAACATTTAACATTTACAAAATGTACATAACAGCGAAAACCTGAGGACAATAATACTATTTTCCATAGTGTGTCATAGATATTCAAATTGCCTAATTCATAGATACTAGGTATTTAAAAGCATGTTACACATATGGCTACGAATATACGTGCATGAAAACATTTATATCTTTTCCAATACTTAGTAAAGCGATCGATTACGTTTTGGGTTTAAGAGGAAGGATGACATAGGAATAGTAACGTCATTCCACAATGCTTGCTTAGCCTTAGCCTCATCTATTAAAGGTAAAAATGCAAATATATATATATATATATATATATATATATATACATATTTATATATACACACACATATATATATATATATATAATATATATATATATATATGTATATATATATATATATATATATATATATATATATATATATATATATATATATATACATACACACACACACACACACACACACATATATATATATATATATATATATATTATACATATACATATATATATATGTACATACATATATATATATAATTTATTATGTATATATATATATATATATATATATATATATATATATATTATCTGGTGTGTATGTATGACCAAGATTATAGACAT
The DNA here is from genome assembly GCF_036898095.1 of Palaemon carinicauda. Lineage (NCBI taxonomy): Eukaryota > Metazoa > Arthropoda > Malacostraca > Decapoda > Palaemonidae > Palaemon > Palaemon carinicauda. The sequence continues at coordinate 18,810,787 of NC_090727.1, read as the reverse complement.
AGTACATAGGTTTTACTAGTGTTTTACAGTATTGTTATGAACATTACTATTATTAATATATGATCTTGTCACTTTTACATTTTTATCCACACACAAATTTGTATTAAAAGGCTTCTGTTATACACAAATACACTATATATATATATATATATATATATATATATATATATATATATATATATATATATATATATATATATATATATATATATATATATATATATTGCCTTAAGATAAATAAGAGGATATAATTGATTGACTTTTCGTTATGGTACGTTTTTTTCAAATTTGAAAGTGGAATCAGCCAAAGTGAGCGCTGATCACTTTTGATGTGTTTCCACCCTGCCTATTGCTAGTCTGTCTTGAAGATTTTTTTTCATTGAAATATCGAATTTGATATGAAATATAGTTGGAAGGAAAATTATTTATTTTCCATTGTCTTTTAAATATGAAAAC
>NC_090727.1:18802831-18805331 GCF_036898095.1 Palaemon carinicauda | reverse complement strand
CCACGATTTTGCAATGCAATTTTTAGTGTTGTATTTGTTATCGTTATTTTCTTTATTTGGAGATATTAATGTTAGCGGTCACCAATACATTGTTTGTATTGGTAATTATTACAGAGAAATGTCAAAATGCTTTATCTTGAAATAAATACTGGAACAGATTTTAACTTAACAAAACACTTGGAACTTTTACATTGAAGCAGACGGAAAGTTTTGATAGGAACAATTCCAAGTTACCTTTTCCCTGAAATAATATCAGGAGTTTTCCGATGTCTTGATTATTCTCACTTATCTCTTTGAGTTTTCCCCAGGGGTATATAATTTATTATATACTTATATCTTAGGTTTCTCTCTCTCTCTCTCTCTCTCTCTCTCTCTCTCTCTCTCTCTCTCTCTCTCTCTCTCTCTCTCATCATCATCATCAAAGTTCATATCAAAGTTTAATTGGATCATATTACTTTCATAATTCATCGATTATCTTTTCTTTTATTTATTTATTTATTTTTTACCGGGGTCATTTTCTTCCTTCTATTATATTCGTAATATCTTCAAATATTATTCTTATTTCATTCTGGTTTGGGAACCACCATATGCCGTCTACCCATCTCGTTTCCCTTATTAAAAAGAGGAACTGATGTGCAATATATATGTGCGTGTGTATGTATTTGTGTATGGGTGTGAGAGATTCTATGTAATATAAACATTACTAGTTTTGTAGTTATAGTTTTGCTGGATGTTCTATTAGAGTAGACATATTATCAGGTACAAAAGTAGGTAAAAGTAAAAACAAAAGGCTTGATATGTTACAGTATATTCGATTTTCTGTAAACGGCGCCCTTTTTGACAAAATGTTATGAGTGATAAAACGGTAATGTAATTTGCGTATGGTTCTGACTGGAATATTAACGTTTGTGTAAAATGTCAAGTGCTATATTTTTTTTTTTTTTACTTAATTTTGGGCCGGAATAGCTGTTGATGACCAATTTGGTAAATATTATAATGTGGTATTGCTATGTATATAGGAATATTGATATTTTATTGCAGGAGTTAACAAGTATTGTTATTTAACCACATATGAATATATTTTCTGTGCATGACATTTATTAGAATTGGTATATGCATAATACAAGGTTATAATATGGTTATAAATGCGTCAACACTTCCCAATATTATATCTTTGCGAGAAATTTTATTCATAGATCTGCTTGTTTGTATGGTTGCTTGTAGATACACGGTTTTCGCATGAATGGTAATTAAATTTCATATTTTTAACAAACGATTGTGATGTGTGATTATGAGTATATCATTCTAATGTCCCGAAAAATGACTATAAGTGATAAAAAATCCTCTGTTTTCTGATTTTCTAGTGAAAAGAATGATTGCAGGTTCTTCATCCATTCCACTTCTATTACAGCACCAAAACAAAACTCCTTTCTTTTCGAATCTTTGGCCATCGTATTATCCTACACGTTTATTTTTCTCACTTTTTTTTTTACCGAGAACTTGTACAAATTTCAAACCAGGGAAAATTTATTTTGTGAAATATATATTCCTTTTAGTATTTTATTTGTTATCGTCTGCTTGATAAAGTACTCTGAAACAGCGACAAAACTTCAAATTAACTTTTTAGGTAGTGTGTTGCTTTTCATATTTAGAAGTCTCCAATTTTCACATTGTTTAGAAAAGTTTAACATCTAATAGAAATATCTAACTTTAGAATGATCACGTTTTTAAAACCACCAAAGTGCTCTTCCATACTGGTATGCACACTTCAAGGTTCATTTGATCATGAGAAACTGTGTCTTGCTCTTCATTTTCCCCTCAGAAAACAAAGTGGGATGAACGTAATGTTTGAAAGGGAAGGGCTTTACATTCCGTAAACTATTAATTATTTCCTTAGGAAAACAAGTCAAAATATCTTTCTTGAACTTCACGGTTACCCCTCTCAATGTATTTTGTGTGTATATGTGGTTTGTTTGTTTGTTTTTCCATTTGTTCTTGTGTTTTATTTTTAAAGAAAATTTCACCAAAGGTGGACTTTTTATTGGTAATTAGTTAAAATGTGGTTGTACCTATTTTTTGTGAAAAGAACCATGAAGAATGATATGTCGAATTTATTTTCAAATTCTCGTGGTTTAAGAAATCCAAACCCTTGGCACCATTATCGTAGATTGTGGCAACAATCGTAAAGTCTTTCTACTAAGAAAATCTGAGTCGTCATTGTATTTCTTTTCAACCAGTTATATTTGGTAGGAACTCTTCATGGCGAACCATTTGAGACCAATAAGAATATTTGCTCGTTGGAGCTTTGTCGTTGGAAGAGCTATGAGTTCTTATGCCTTTTACCTGCATGCAATTGAAAATAATTAGAAATGTAAATCTTCTAAGTTGACTTTTTCCTTTTATTTGGTTAAATTTAAAGACCCAAGTCTCTTTAATGTGGTATAAGGTCACCCATCCAGTTGGCCACATTTCCCTCCCCTTTGATCTCAAATTGTTTTGA
>NC_090727.1:18765331-18797831 GCF_036898095.1 Palaemon carinicauda | reverse complement strand
AATAGCCCTCCGAACTTCAGGATCACATTTCAGCACACAGTGGGTGGTCCCACCCGAAGCATTTTTCTTCAGGACTACACTGATATTCTCTTCTATATTTTGGATTTGGTCCAGGCAACGATTTCTTGTAATTAAAGCATTTACTACATCATCTTCATCATTGTACACATTACATATCATTATTTTTGGTTTTAATTTTCCGATTTTTCTCGTTTCAGTGTCAGCAACCAATGTCTGAATTTTGTTTGCAGCCTCTTCTCTGACCATTTTGTTTGCAAAGTTTACATTATCATCGCCATTCTTAGTTGACCTCTTGTTAAGTATATGAATGTCTTTAAGTGCCTGCTCAACCTCGGGTTTTCTTTAAGTAATTTTAGTTGTATTTGTTGATTTAATTACCAACAGATTTTGCTCCTTAACTTTGTCAGCAAATGTTGGTTTCTCCGTGTTTTTGTTAATTCCTACATTTTTCCAATTGAAAATATTAAAAGCTTTTAAGCTTGCTGTGAATAATAATTCCCTTCTCAATCGGATTTTTTCCATTATCTTTGTGTAGTAGGGATTGCTTTACTTCCCATTTAGATTGAAGAACTTTCATTACTGCTGAAATAATGACAGAATTAAAAGCTTTCTCATAGTTTATAAATCCCACATGTGCCTGATTTTAAAAGACAATGACACACACACACACACACACACACACACACACATATATATATATATATATATATATATATATATATATATATATATATATATATATATATATATATATATACTATCGTTCATTTAATCCCAAGATTAATAACCTCCACTGCAGGAACTTCCAAGAAAATCCTGATTATGTGGAGAATTAGATCTCGAAATATTCTTGATCTATTATTGTAATTTGTGGTTTCATTAAGTTTCTAGTTAAGGTCTAGGTATACAATAAGGTTTTAGTCATGTGTTATATCTTCATAACTTTGATTTTTATTCTTGTAAAGCTATCACGATTAATATTTTGCATTTACATTGATATGATTTATTTTGTGGTAGCTGCCACTGTTTTACGTGTTATCATTTGTTATCATTTTAACGAGATGCTACTGCATTACCCGAAGGCTCACTATGCTTGTGACATATGTAATGTTTATTTATATCAGTATTTATATCAGCTTTTGACCTAGAGGTTTTCCATATTTTTTCTTTACTTCGATATTATATATACGTGTATATATACTGTATATATTATTATTATAATAATAATAATAATAAAAAGGAATTCTTAAAAGAAACTAGAATATCTAATTAATGTCCCCATGACTATATGCATTCAGCATTAGAAAGCTGGGTGGAATTTGTATTAGATGATTGTCTCATGTTTATGCTGTCTTTAGGTGAGTAGAATATAGTGTTGAGTTAATGTTGTCACCTTTATTGTGTGGTCTTTCATTTCCAGGTTGCATAAATTATAATGTTCCTTCTAGGTTAGTGAGGTTTACTTTATCCTTGGAGCATTTACCACTTCATTTTCCGATTTACATAGGAATCATTCTATCTTTGATTTCCCTTTGTTTTTGGGATAACCCCATTACTCATTTTAAGTTCAAGAATTTCCTGTTCTTTGTGAGATCAAACACGACTAATTCTTATAATTTAGGGCGGTCTTCGCTTTTATGCTATTATTTACATAGCTTTCTATTCTATCTAAGAATATTTGCAGCGAGCTTTCTTTTTATGCATAGAGTAATCAATGCTTCCTTGCATCTCATGTTAGAGATCTTTTTCTTATTTTCTTGTATAATCCTTACGTCCATTCTTAATAAGATAGCTGCGGAAGCTTGTGGGAATAAACTTATTTTTTCCTTTCTTGGCTGGGCTGTTTAGCTTTATTCCTCGTTCTTTCTGCATTAATCGCAGTTTTTTTTCTGGAAATCCTTGAGGCTTCATGTAAGAAGCTGTAAAAGGTTTTGCATATAGACAATAACTGCTTACAGACCTCAAATCAGTTCAAACTACGTATACGTAAAGGCATTGTCTCGCCGTTGACAACTGGCAACGGGTATCAATTTGCCCATAGTGGAATACACAGCTAGGATGTATACAGTAGTTGCAATGTATATTCTGTTTCACCCGGAAAGCTAACTTATTGTTGTTGAATTTTTCTTGCCTTTATTTTACTATTATATGTTACTAATAGCGTCTTTTAGTTTAATTAGTGATAGTATTAAATGCTGCTTTTTACATCGGTGTTTGCATTGATAAAGGATAGTATCAAATTCATTAAATGTAAACATGAAAGATATTCAAATATCATGGAAATCTAAATTTGTATAACTCATGGTGAGAAATGAAAGCGGTTAGTGATGACAATTATAATGATGTCTGATCTAAAGGGGATTTCGCTAATTGTCGCCAATTTGTTGCTTGGTGGAACCTCCTAATATCTTAAAAACAAATAGGATGATTTTCCTTATAATTCCACCTCCTAATATCTTAGAAACATATAGGATGATTTTCTTTATAAGTGTGCTGTTGATGCTTAATTTCAGGAAAAATCAAAGCTAAAGCCGTTTTTGAGAATCATCATCATCATCTCCTCCTACGCCTATTGACGTAAAGGGCCTCGGTTAGATTTCGCCAGTCGTCTCTGTCTTGAGCTTTTAATTCAATACTTCTCCATTCATCATCTCCTACTTCGCGCTTTATAGTCCTAAGCCATGTAGGCCTGGGTCTTCCAATTCTTCTAGTACCTTGTGGACCCCAGTTAAACATTCGGTGAACTAATATCTCTTGGGGAGGACGAAGAGTATCCCCAAACCATCTCCATCTACCCCTCATCATGAGCTCATCTACATATTGTACTCGAGTAATCTCTCTTATAGTTTCATTTCTAATCCTGTCCTGCCATTTAAATCCCAATATCCTTCTGAGGGCTTTATTTTCAAATCTATTAAATCTATTGGAGATTGTTTCATTGTCATACCATGACTCTTGTCCATAGAGTAACACCGATCTCACTAAACTGATATATAGTCTGATTTTTATATGAAATATAAGGCGATTTGATTTCTAAATTTTACTTAACCAAGCCATTGTCTGATTTTCTTTTTTCAATCTTTCATTAAACTCTAATTCTAAAACACTTAAATGGTTCTACCTCATTAATCCTTTCTCCTTCCAATGATATTTCATCTTCCATTGCATACTCCGTTCTCATCATCTCTGTCTTTCTTCAATTTATCTTCACCCCCACCTCGTGCGATATTTCATGCATTCTGGTAAGAACGCATTGCAAATCCTGTGGTGTTGAATTCCTATCACCAATCCAGTCCAATCCTTCTCCACCATCCCTGTCTGTTCTACACATTACAAAGTCCATGAGGGGGATAAGCAACATAGGTGACAACACATTCCCTTGGAGTACTCCCCTGTTCACTGGAAACTAACTTGATAAAACTCTATTAATATTAACTTTGCACTTGCTATGCTCATGAACAGACTTAATCAAATTTACATATTTAAGAGGAATTCCATAATAACGCAGGATTCTCCACAAAATTGGCCGGTGCACACTAGCAAAGGCTTTTTCATAGTCCACAAATACCATCAAAAGGAGATTTCTATAAATATTCAAGATTAAAACTAATTCTCAAAAAATTATTTTTTAAACATCCTAATTTTGGTGAGATAAAAGAAAAAAAAATGAAAGAAACCGGAAACTTATTGAAGTTGCTTATTGTAAATTACACAGTGTGGCTGTTTGTCACATCAGGTAATTTAACGCAAATCTCCTCTTAATTGAAGACTGTCGAAGAGCAACGTATCTTTAGGGATGCTTTGTAAAAGTTCTCACCTTTTTACAGACTAAACAACACGAACACACAAGAAAGACGTTTGTTGTCGGGGAATTTGCCTGGAAAATAGCGACTTTCGAAGAACGTTCAAATCAAATCAACCAAATTGTTTAATAATTTAAAATCAACAGATATAATGCAGCAGAAATAACATTGTTTCTGCAAATTAAAGAGAGAAGAATAGTAACGATGAAAGATTTCAGTTAAAAATTATAAATACATGTCAATTCTTAATTACATAAACAGGGTAATGAGAATAATGGCAGAATTCTGCATAAGTAGATTAGTGAAAATTACTCAATAAAGCAGGATATATAATTGTTAGAAAACATTACACCAGCAAACGGACAAGTAAAGTAGGGTGAATTAACGTTCATATTTCGTAATTCTCATTGAAGTTATGAAGTGTTTGTGCTAATCTGGAAATAGATAACAAAAAGAAATGTCATATGAGAGGAGTCAACGTTTTCCTCGGGAAGGGAAACATAATGACGCTTTTAAACAAAGTTGGAATTGATGGGAACGCCAATCGAGGTAAATGAAACCCCATCACTTATCTTTAATTACTGGAAGTTTCAGGAGGGTGGTGAAAATATGATTGAGAGAGAGAGAGAGAGAGAGAGAGAGAGAGAGAGAGAGAGAGAGAGAGAGAGAGAGAGAGAGAGAGAGAGAATGTTATTACAGTGTAACTTTGTTTGAAAATAATTTTGAATATTCGGGGAGTTTTGAAAATAAGCCAGGCTACTTTGAGACGAAACAAAAGAGACACATATTCATGGGACGTCTGTAAGGATTTTGCAACATAACCGCAATTTGCAAAACAGATTATGAAGTAGGATGGGATTTTAATTTTTTGAAATTAGAGATATCAATTTAAATGATAGTGCCACGTGTCATCTTCTTGTAGAAGGAATAACCGATATACAAGAAAAGAGAAGTTTAATTGTTATTTTTTGTTATTAAATTAAGCTATTCATATGCCAATAAGGTTTCGTGCATATAGTCCCTTTCAAAACTCTGTACTGTTAATCTATTTTACGTTTGCTGATAAATTATCTACCTAAAAAGCAGCTACAGCTGGGATAAGAGGTAATCAGGCAGCAAAGTTCCTGCGAAGTGACTGACTTGAAAGGAAAACATTATTTTTCAAGTTATCGTAGTGGTTTACTTGTAATTTCAGGCCCTGATATGTTTATACTAGAAAAAGTTAAAACGCAAAAAGTAAAATGAGAAAAAGGCTTTATTATTTATGTATGGCTTAAATTTTCAAGTACTCGTTAAGGATTAGATATAAATACTAGGTTTATTGGTCGAAAACATTTAAGTTATTCGTTATTAGGCCTAATGCAGACTTTACCTGTATGCAAATCTTTTTCTATTCAACAGAATCATTGAAAATAAAGGGAATAAAAACACGATAATTCACTCAAGTTTTTTTTATTGAAATACTGAACGTGAAATGCTTTAAAGATACTAAATTTAAACTGCAGTAGTCAATTAATCGATTATCGTTGTCTTTATTTTCTTGAAGTGAAGAATAATAATTTTACCACAATTATAACTAATTGAAACATCCCTTATGCGTTCGCAGAAATTCCGACTTTACATACTGTAAAAATCAAACTGCAAACCTCGTGGGTTACTGCAAGCAAACACTTCTGTTATATTTGAGGCTTTTTTTTTAGTGCCTTCGACTAATTTCAGTTTTAGTGTAGGTAAGTGTTCCTTCACAATAGATCATGGAAAGGAAAGTTCTTGATAATGCCAAGCTAATACAACGTTACGGTATAGCCTAAAGCTTTGGTAAGCTTAATAATGCCGCTCGTAAGCAAAATGGAAATGTCTTAGGGCTTCGTTCACTTGGAACATCCCTCGTTCATAAGACGACGAGAAAATTAAAGAATTCGGTGAAAGTCTGAGGAATAAGGCATATTGCTTTGATAAGCAATATTGCCAAAGTGTTTGGCTGCATCTGAAATGTTTGTTCCTGGAATGAGGAGAACCACTCTGTCTTCCCCAAGCAAAGGTTATTGATCCGAATATTAATTTCCATTTTTTTAATTTCTATTCATATTACGGTTTCGTAACTTTAAACAATTAAATCATCAATGAGTCGTTTTATTAGACTTGGTTTTTTTTTATTCATTCTTCATGAAGTTAAGTATTCTGCTTATTTCTTGACTGAAATTTAGTACAGCATTCCACAATGTAATGTACCAAAATGATTTGTCTTTATTGCATTGATATTTCTTTATTTCGTTTGAGAATACGTCGGCTTATGGATAAAGCTGGATAGATTTTAGATTAATATTGCTAAGTATTTTTAATTCTTTGAAAATGTATACTGGACATTATATAACGCTTTATGCTTTTCTTTTCACAATTTAATTTAATTTTTAATCTATGAAAGAACTTGCATTATTAGTTAGTTTTAATACTGGGAGATTTAAACAAACCTCTCTCTCTCTCTCTCTCTCTCTCTCTCTCTCTCTCTCTCTCTCTCTCTCTCTCTCTCTCTCTCTCTCTCTCTCTCTCTCTCTCTCCCATCCAAAAATATGCAAAAACCTAAAAGAAGGAAAAGGATGCATTTACAACAAAAAATGTCGATATATGCATCCTGCAACCATGAATGAAAGTAAGAAAACTCAGCAAACTGAAAAGAAAAATGAAAGCAAAAAAGAAACAAAAAAAGAAACAAAAAAGCAGGCCGTGTATATACCGCGATTTGAACCAAGAGCCCCAAGATATGAGGCCTTTCAACCCAAACCTGCACATTTAGAGCCCAACTACAAAGAATGCATCTATAATGCCAGGGGTTGGTGCAGATATGGGGACAGTTGCAGGTATACACACACAAATAAATATGAAGGCGAAAGAGCAAATATAATAGAAAAGTTGGATTTTTTAATGGCAGAATTCCGGGAAATGAATAAAAGAACATCATATCAGAACAGGAAGGAAGCATGGGAGAATCCATATTATTACCAATATTAAATAATGGGGATGAAACACAAAACATAATAGTAATGAATGCACAGGGTTTAGTCACGAGTAACTCTAAAAGGAAAATAGAGTTCTTAGAAGAACTAACCCAAATTGAAAAAATAGATATATTAAATATAAGTGAAACATGGTATTCCCAAGAGACTGGCAGTGATGACCAGATAAAGGGTTTCCAAACTTATAGATCAGACAGAAAAAATAGGAATCAAGGGGGAACCGCAATATATGGAAGAGACATAAATCAAGGAAAAGTATGTGAAAAATACAGCAACACAGAATGTGAATTGATTACGGTAGAATTTGAATTTGAAAAACTAATGAATATTGTAGTTTACAGACCCCCAAACACTAAGGAGTTTGACATAATAATAGAAAAAATAGATGATATATGTAGAAACCATAAAGACTGGAATATACTCCTATCCGGAGATTTTAACTTTCCTTTCGTGGATTGGAAAGAACGGATAGAAGAAAGTGGTTGTATGTATACATATAAAAAAGATAGTAATAGTAGCGCAGAAGATAAGAGGCAATTTGAAAAGCTTCAAGATATGCTATTAGAACATAATATGCAACAAATAAACCACATTCCAACAAGAAAGGAAAATGTCCTAGATCTAGTATTTGTGAATGAGGTGAATTATGTTAAAGAAATAATAGTGTATAACACGGGAATTTCAGACCACAATGTCATAGAATTGATAGTTCATTCCAAAGCAAATGATCACAGAATTAATAAAAGCACAAAACTTTGGGAAGGATATGGAAAATATAACTTTTACAGTAAGAATATAAAATGGTCAGAAATAAATGAAGAACTGAATAAAGAATGGAAAAATGTATTTATAAGTGATGATATACAGGTAAATACGGATATACTGTACAAAATACTGGAGAAAATGGTTGAAAAATATGTACCGAAAAAAAACAATAAACAAAAGACGTGCATACCAAGAGACAGAAGGATCTTATTTCAGAAAATTAAAAAGTGGAAGAAAAATCTTGCAAAAGAAAAAAATGTGTGGAAAATGAGGGAAATAAAATGTAAGATAGAAAATGCAGAACAAAAGATTATACAGTCGAAAGAAAATGAAAAAAGGGACTTAGAAGAAAGGACACTTCAAAATATAAAAAGAAACCCCAAAGTACTTTACTCCTATGCAAAAAAGATGAATAAAAGGAGAATAGAAATAGGCCCTCTAAGAATTGAAGGACGGCTAACGAATGAAAAAAAGGAAATATGCAACATATTAGCAGAAAAATATAAGAGTGAGTTCACGCCAAGAATTGCGAATGAGAATAATGAAACAGAAATGAGAGAAGAAAATGTTGAATATCTAACGGATATAGATATTAATGAAGCAGATATTATCACGGCTATAAACGAAATTAAAAATGGATCGGCAGCCGGACCAGATGGAGTTCCAGCGATTTTGTTAAAAAAAACTGCAAACACTATCGCGAAGCCACTTGCAATACTGCTAAGACAGAGTATAGATATGAGCGAGATATATGTTAAACATAAATTTGCTTATATAACCCCTATCTTCAAAAGTGGATCAAGACTAGAGGCAAGCAATTATAGACCTGTTAGTCTAACATCACATATTATGAAAGTGTATGAGAGGGTAATAAAAAAGAAAATAATGAACCATTTGGTCAAAAATAATTTGTTTAATATGGGTCAACACGGTTTCGTACCTGGAAAAAGTACACAGACCCAACTGATAGCTCACTATGAAAACATATACAATAATATGATAAATGAAAAAGACACAGATGTGATCTATCTAGATTTTGCAAAAGCCTTTGACAAGGTAGACCATAACATATTGGAGAAAAAAATGAGAAAGCATAATATTGTGGGAAAGATAGGAAAATGGGTAAAAGAATTCCTGCAAAACAGAAAACAGATAGTGGTTGCAAATGACGAGAAATCAGATGAAGCCCAGGTAATATCTGGTGTGCCCCAAGGTACGGTATTAGCTGCACTGCTATTTGTTATTATGATCTCAGACATAGACTGTGATGTTGAAAACTCCGTAGTGAGAAATTTCGCCGATGACACAAGAATAAGTAGAGAAATTACTTGTGATGAAGATAGGAACTCACTACAAAGAGATCTAAACAAAATATATGAATGGGCGGAGATAAATAGGATGGTATTTAACTCCGATAAATTCGAATCAATAAATTATGGAAACAGAGAAGGAATGGTGTTTCCATACAAGGGACCTAATAATGAGAAAATCACAAACAAGGAAGCAATTAAAGACCTTGGTGTAATTTTAAATAGGAATATGTTATGCAACGACCAAATAGCAACACTGTTGGCTAAATGTAAAGCAAAAATGGGAATGTTATTCAGACACTTTAAAACAAGAAAAGCTGAACACATGATTATGCTTTACAAAACTTATGTGCGTAGTACACTCGAGTACTGCAATGTGATATGGTACCCACACTACCAAAAGGATATTGCGCAAATAGAGAGTGTACAAAGGTCCTTTACTGCTAGAATAGAAGAAGTTAAGGACCTTGATTACTGGGAAAGACTGCAATTTTCAAAACTATATAGTCTAGAAAGGAGAAGAGAACGCTACATGATAATACAAGCATGGAAGCAAATAGAAGGAATTGCTGAAAACATCATGGAGCTTAAAGTATCAGAAAGAGCAAGCCGAGGTAGATTAATAGTGCCAAAAAGCATTCCAGGTAAACTGAGAAAGGCGCACAGGACATTAATCCACTACGCACCAGCATCGATAATGCAGCGACTATTTAATGTGCTGCCAGCTCATCTAAGAAACATATCAGGAGTGAGCGTAGATGCGTTTAAAAATCAGCTCGATAAATACCTAAGATGCATCCCAGACCATCCAAGACTGGAAGATGCAAAATACACCGGAAGATGTATTAGCAACTCTCTGGTGGATATACGAGGTGCCTCACACTGAGGGACCTGGGGGAACCCAAACAAAAAATAAGGCAATAAGGTAAGGTAAGGCTCTCTCTCTCTCTCTCTCCTCTCTCTCTCTCTCTCTCTCTCTCTCTATATATATATATATATATATATGTAAAATATAATATAATATACACAAAGAAGCAGAGCCATTATCGAGTTCAGTTTTCTTTTAAGGTGCTTGAAATCATATGTCTGATATTACTTACATACTTGCTTAGGAAACCTGATCCAAAACTATTTATATTTTGGGTGACATGGATGGGGTTACATAGCAGTCATATTATTCTAATTTCATAGAGGAATTAAAAAAAGAACAGTTTGATTATTGTTTAATTTTGGAATGCTTTATCTAGTATTTCATTGTTAGGCTTTATTTTCACCAATATAATGCCTCGAAAACATATAGGCTATCACTTATTTTTTTACGTTATGAAATATTGTAGACAGTCAAAGTTGCAATTAATGTCTTCAGGATGTGGTGAGATAATTGTAATTATCCAATTATTTACATATATATATGTATATATATGTATATATATACATATATATATATATATATATATATATATGTATATATATATATGTGTATATATATATATATATATATATATTATTAAAGCCATCATGAATAGATTTAAAAACCTATATATAGTAAGCATTAAAAAATCGTAAATGTTCTTAGGCATTAATCATGAATAACACTTCTCTTTTTCTTTCTTAAAGGTAAGTGACGTTATCACTGGCGAATCCTGTATTGAGTCATTCAGAACGTCGGTATAGTATCAGAATCATTATATTTTTCTCATCGCTTTTGTTTGCGTTGATATTTTGAAAGTGGTGACCAGTAGTGAATTAGTGTTATAGTAGTAGTATTAGTAAGTAAGTTTTTTTTATCCATTATGGTGATGGAGTTCAATACCCCGAAAAAAAAAAGTTTGTCAATGCTGAAAAACTTTTTCCTGTTTACATTTTTAGTGCGCTTGTCAAGTAACAAATACCTGAGATTTTTTTTCTGGCAGTAAGTATTCGATGATTAAACCATAACTAGGGTAGTTTGTACGCGTTATATAGGAATTGTTGAGTATTATTTACAGATTATTTGTTTCTTTGGTTATTATTTAAACAAAGTGTGGTTTGCTGGTTAAAATCTATGACCTAGTATATATTGGTTGATAGGACAGTGCATGTAATTTATTTATCCGATTTTACAAGGTAATTGATAGGAAATGATATGATTAGATTATGCGATTTTTACTATTAATTACATTTTTTTATGATTTGTTTAGAATATATAAGATTGATATATATATGCTTTGCAATTTGCTAGCTAATATTTAGATATGTAGATTATGCTTTTTTTTTCTCTCTTTTTTTTTGTTTTTTGGCATTATATACATCATGTGAGTTATCATTTGCAACTCATTTTCTTGTGGGCTGATAGTTGTTGTTAACATAAGAAGGCCATACACTTTCTGTAGTTGATGGTTGCAAATTGTATATTCTAGTTAATTTATATACTGGGTAATATGATATTTTAAGTTATTCCCTTCTCTTAGGTAATATTCATAGGTTATTCACTTCCATTGGCAATATTTATCTATTTTACTCTTTCTGCTGATTATTGGTTGAACACTTTTGAAACTCGTGGGAAGATCTGGATTAATAGATTTCACAAAAGAGCACCATTGATGAGAGAGGTTTTTTTCTTGTATCGTTCTCGCTTAATAACTTATATACACTATAGAAACCATTTCAGTAATTTTTATTCGACTTAACAATGTTAAAATTACTTTTTGTCAATAAAAAGTAATAATATAATAGGTAAGTAGCGCTTGAATCTCATTCATCTGCCTCGGAATACCTCCGGAAGAGTGTATAGCACTCATTTCTAGTTTGTAATGTATTTCAATTATCCATCTTGAATATAATTCAATTGTACTTATAGCATCAAATTAGTACAATAACAAAATAACAGCTAAAGGATTTGATTAATTTTTCAGCGAATAAGAAATGACAAATTCCGATATTAGGAAGTTATTTCCCTTTAAGCAACTAAAAATGAATTTGGTGAGTTAATAGATTAATAGTCAAATAAATGGTTTAAATAAGCAACCTATCCCCACAACTTAAGATATTTGAAGCCATATTTAATCTAATTTGAGTCTTTTTCCGCCACTGCCAGACAGAGATTTAGGAAGAGTCAAAAAGTGCCTCTTGATTGCTACTACATATGAATGAGAGAAAAATGATTAATGCATTTCTGTCCTTTTGAAGTGGCTCAATAAAACGAAAAGAAAGTAAAACCCATGAAATGCTGATTAGGCCTGGAAAAATGATGTGATAGAAAAGTTTTGCAGATAAATAAAAAGCGCTAATCTCTCTCTCTCTCTCTCTCTCTCTCTCTCTCTCTCTCTCTTTTTTTTTTTACCTATATATTTAAATTTTTACATGTAAGCAAATACTTGTAGTAGATAAATGCGTTCATATGAATATATATATATATAATATATATATGTATGTATGTATGTATGTATGTATATACATATATTTAGAGAAGTGATAGGACATTTATATAATGTAGATATTAGGATATGGATAGGCATGGAGATCATTCCTTTATTTGTTTGCTTGATAGGCCTTCTCAGTTAGACGTAGCTTTTGCAAATATTGTACCCCCTAAATATCATTTGATTTAGTTGGCCATGTAAAATTCTGATTGTGAAGTCTTTTTCATATTTTAGACTGTTAAGTGGCAAAGGAGTGTATATAATCTTTATTCTTTTAACTCCAAAACCAGGTTCCTAGTTTAGAGCCGAAGCCAGTTCCTAGTTTGGAGCCGAAAGGGAAAAAGCCGGTTGTGATAAAATCCGTCGAACCCAAGTTGTCCCTGTTAAGAGGTAAAAAGTGTCTAGTAGCAAGACCCTGTAAGTTACAGGTACTGGTTAAGAAACAGTACGTTTTTGTTGGAGGAATCGAAGGGGTGAACAAATTGTTTCAGTTAAAGTTTAAGTACAAAATTTGAGTATAGCCGTTCTGGGAAGCATACAAGGAAGGGAAAATATGCAGGTTGAGAGAAGAGCATAGTCTTCAAACTTCTAATGCTCACGGACCTGAGTTTACCTCAATATTTTCTCATATCTCGGTTAACTCTGATTGTGTTTTGCGTTTAACCGAATTCTCCATCTTCTTTCACAAATAGCGTTTCTTAATTTTAATTTCGAGTTACATTTTGCTCTTTAGAATTTTGTGGTTAACAATTGGAACTGATCTACAGGATGTAAGCTTAGAACACTTAGATCAGATTCTAGTACATGCAAAGGAGGTGAAGCAACTATGTTGGGTTAATGGAGAGGTGGGAGGTTTTAATGTTACGTTAGTGCAGGGTTGAAGCTTTTATGATGTGGGAGGGGATAGGTTGTCAAGCAACCAGCTGTGTGTCTTCTTTAGGAGTGAAAGTGGAGCAAAAGAATTTCGTGAAGGTTTTTTTATGTAGATGGGTTTGGTGGCAAAGAGGGTTTAGGAGATTTGTTTAGATTATGAAGGGAAAATAAGTTGTCTTTATCAAGAAGGATATGGAGATATAAATTTTTCGTGATTGTAGGTGATAGATGAGAGGTAGAGCTGGGTAGGATATGCGTAATTTTAAGGATGTTTTGGGAAGTGAAAGTTTACCAAATGAGGGAAATTAAATGGTTGAAGAATAGAAGGAAGTCGAGGGTCATAGAAAAGAATTGTGGAACTACAGTTTTATTTTACCTTTATTTCGAAAGATGTTAAAAGTTTGATGGTCTTAGTATCATATTTTAATTTTTCCATTTAAAGGTCATCCATTTGCATAGAATTTGTGAATATTTATGTCTGCATTTTTAAAATGAGAAAATACCCAATCACAGTTTTTAACCACACCTTGACGGTTACGGTGTCACACTCGGGTTCATAATTGGGGGGACGTTAGCTATAAGACCAGTTATCTCGAATTTTAATCTCTGCACTAATCTTTGGTTGGAAGTTCCATCCATTTTA
Source organism: Palaemon carinicauda (assembly GCF_036898095.1). Taxonomy (NCBI): domain Eukaryota; kingdom Metazoa; phylum Arthropoda; class Malacostraca; order Decapoda; family Palaemonidae; genus Palaemon; species Palaemon carinicauda. The sequence continues at coordinate 18,784,001 of NC_090727.1, read as the reverse complement.
ATCTCATATTTTATTTTTTAGCTTTCATTTATTTGTCTATTAGCAATATGAGGAATTTTAAAACAATTTTTCAAATTATACATAAAATCACACAAATATAGTGTGTGTATATGTATATATATATATATATATTATATATATATATATATATATATATATATATATATATATATATATATATATATATATATATATATATATATACAGCATGTATACATTTTATTTTTTTCATTTATTTATCTAAGACGTTTACCCTAACGGTTAGGAATTAACTGCCACAGTAATAATTAAGCAACTGACCCAACTAGAAACATTTCATTCGAATTATCCTAAATGGGGAGAGCTCACTGGTAGGTAAGTCATGCAATCTGAGCAAATAACTCTAAAACTACATTGATACATCGTTTCCTTGTTCATTTATGGGCTCTGCTAGCTCATTTGTCAGCGGCCCAACCATTCATTCGAAAATTCCTAGTTTTGATTCTTCCTCTAGTTTAAGGTAGAAGTTTATTTCTATCATAAAATCGATTGTAAGTTAATTTCCATCAGTATTAGTATTGACAATAATTATTACATATAGTTTTTATTATTCCTGTAAGATAATCGATCACACCTAATAAAAGCAAATTGGGGAATTTTTTTTTTTTACTTTGAGATTAGAGTGTTGTAGTTAAGGAGGAAAGCAGTTACATTTATCAATGAACTGTATTGCCCGCTGTTTTTTCTAATACTTCCAATAAAATTGTCTTAATTGGTCATTTGGGGGACAGATCAAGCAAAAACGTATTGGAACTGAATATTCTCTTACTTATCTCACAAGTTTCTTTTGTTTATATTTTATTCGTTAATGGAAATATTTGCATATAGAGAGAAGGAAGATACAAAACCGAAATAGAAAAGTATTCTTTGTTGAAACCGTTTACTGTATTTCAATGTTTATTTTTTTCTGTTTATTTAAGACAGAGAGGGAGAGTTGTCTATTGCGGAATTAGGGGAAGTTGAATTGCGGTATTTATATTTAAGGAAAAGAATAAATAAGCATGGAAAACTATGGGCAGTTATTGTTATGGGGACCGCCACCTCTCTTTAAGGGGAGGATTTTTTTCCTTGTAGCTACTTGATTTTTTTACCGGTTATGTAATTGGAAAGTTTTCACAGCAATTTTCATAGGATTTTACCAAATAGGTATTTTTAAAAGTATTTTTCCTGCTCGGAATAAGTAAAAATCTACCTTTAAAATCTATGAGTTCCTTCTATTTTATCGTATATCAAACAATAACGACAAAAATTTAGCATTTAAAGACATACTCTATAAATTCTACGGTATGAATAATCAGTGAATAAAAGAAGATAGTTATTTTGACCATATATTTGCCAAAAGAAGAAGAAAAAAAAAAAACACCGAAAATATGAAATAAGCATGCACATAAAAAATTTCCACTAAATTTTGGTTTTTACCTTATCGAAAAGGCACGCAGTAATAACCATGAAGACTTTACTTAAGATTCATAAGCAATTAGAATTAGTGGAAGCTTTGGGATTCTAAATTTGCTCTAGTAGGGAAATATATTTCACGGGAAGTATTCGCTTTAGGTTTTATTAAGTAAAAGACTGAAAAATTTTACTTTCTTGGATGACTGGCCATTTTTTTGGATAAACTATAGTTGGGATTTTTTTGGTGCATGGTCCCCTCTCTTTTGCAGAGATAATACCCACAAATTGGGTGGGGGGAAAGTCATTATGAATCACCAGTACGTTCACTGTGGCCAGGTTAGAATTCCCCAGCCATAGTACTTCTAATGGCTTTGGTGACTCTTCCTTCTTATGACACCGCAAACTATGTTCACATTAACCAGCCCACCACCATTCAAAATTAATTGCTTCTGTATATTACAAAACAAGTAAATGTACGCCTAGTTTTTTTCTTTCATCTTTTCTTTCCAAGTATATTTTAAGCATTGTACTGTATTACTACAAGACTCACAAATTACACTAAGGAAAAGGATGGAAAGCACCTTCAGTTACGAGTATATTTAGTTTTCCTTCCTCTGCACATCTAGCAATAGCAGAAACAAACTTAACGATGTATGGGATTTCATGTAAAGAGAAAAGAAACAAACATTCGAGTATAATTTTCTATTGGTATGAGAGGTCAAAATAGTAACGATCCTTACCAGTTTTCTTTAAATATAAAAAATATTGAAATCATCTAACGAACAATTTTTATGGACAAGTTCAAGCATTGGCTTCAGACTCAGATCTACACCAAACTATCCGTTTTTCTATTTACGTGTTGCAAGACGCCATGTTTTCGTATAACTATTTTCTGGTATTTATATTATTTATTTTTATTTAGGCTCGTGTACGCCAACTACTAAATTTTAACTGCAAAGTGTTAAGACTTACTTATGATTAGCTTCACTGCCCCGCAGCTCTTGAAGCCTAGTACTGTTTGACAGCGCCTTTAAATAATGATATATGCATCAAGTATATCATCTCCATTTTTCATGGTTAACAATAAATTGGTAAAAGAAAATATAACGAGTTCTAATCTCTAAATCTCAACTCTTTGTGGCTGTCCTCACTTTCTTCCCTCCCTGTCAGAATTCTCACGCAGCTGTATCATAATGAACGCTTTATCCACACATCTGCTGAGGTCCTTTCTTTTGTAGGGTTTGCCACCACCCAACGGAAAGGCAATTCTCCAAGTGACTTCTCTTTAACATTTTCTCTCTCTCTCTCTCTCTCTCTCTCTCTCTCTCTCTCTCTCTCTCTCTCTCTCTCTCTCTCCTCCTCTCTCTCTCTCTATTCACTTCTAGTATCCTAAATAATGTTGTGCCCTTGTAATTTTGTATCCTCTTGCCAAAGAACAATGATTCTTTTCACCCTCACCTTTGTAACTTTTATCCCCTAATCATAATTTCCACATCGAGATCTAGCCTTCAAACCCATGTTCAACACCTCACTGTAACAAATCACTTGTAATTTAATTAACTCATTAAGATTTTCCATTTTTTGTACCTTTTCCCTAATATCTTCAACATTCGCTTCCAAGGGAGTTGTGAAATTCAAATTATTCATTTACATTCACACGATATTGAATTTGGACTTTCAAAAACTATCCGTAGCTTAAATCTTAGCGTAACGTTATAAGCCTATTTCTCTCGTATCTTTTGGAATGAAAATTTTTAATTGACTGATGCCATAACATCATCTTGAAATACAACCAGAAACAGCAAAACTAAGATTACGATTGCTGGAAATTGATAGCTTTCCAAGAAGGATAATCATCAGCATTTATTATTTTTCTTTTCATATTGACAAGATGGATGTGTTCTACTTCAAGAACCAAAAGATGTTTTCATATAATAAATAGGAACGTAAGACCAATGCTCTTTTTGCAAATGAGCAAAAAAGTGAATAGTGACCTACATGAATACAGGAAGAAAAGATTATGCCAATGCCTCATCAGTGTGGCAAATGAAGACGATGTTGCCTTAGTAATTGGATGAGGTCTTTTTGAAGCTGATCCCCGAATTATTTGAAAACTCTGGGATTGGGTTCTGTACCTCTTAGGGATTGGAAAGGAACTACTTGCGACTATTCAGCACAATCTTTATTGAAACTGTAACCATTCAAAACCACTATGTGTGTGTTTCTATATTGTTTCTCTTTTAATGAGTAGTAATATTGCCTATTCAAAATTTATATTTTCCCTAACGAGGGATGTTTCAAGAGCACAACAGCACAAGTCACCACCATATTCACCCTTTAATTGTTGATTTATGGATGAACTCTTTGTGCAGTAGAAGTTTCACAACATTGAAAGCAGCTTCTTACAGTATACAGAGGGCTCATCAGCAGCAGGTCGAACACTCCCACACATTGCTACTCACTCCAAATTTACAAGCACTTACTTGCATCTATCAGACGTGAAAGCCATTTTCTCTCTCTCTCTCTCTCTCTCTCTCTCTCTCTCTCTCTCTCTCTCTCTCTCTCTCTCTCTCTCTCTCTCTCCTCTCTCTCTCTCCTCTCTCTCTCTCTCTATATATATATATATATATATATATGCATATACACAGCATATATCATGTGTGGGATAAATTTACGTTTAACCGTCAATAAAATATAATATTCATTAGTAAGTTAAGTAAATTTGCAAGATTAGTTCATAGAGATTTCCATTCATAGAACATAAACAAAAAGACAAATATTCACAGAAATAAAAGCCGTGAGAAAAGAAAGAATGATAAAAACTATTTTGGGCAACTGCGTAACTCTGATGGCCTTACATAAATGAAGTGTTGGGATGTCTCTAAGAAAACATCAAATGATACTAAAATTAATTTAGAAAGAAATATGGCAGTGAGAAGATGACCAACAAGTATAAAAATAATTAATTGTTTCTTTTAAAATATTTTGAACATTTGCTGTATATATAAATTTAAGAAAACTAATTATGAAGCTATTACCTGAAGGTGTTTTTTTATTACTTAGCTGTGGAAAGCTGTTATCACCTGTTTTCTCTGATTCGTTTAATCTGTCGGTGAAGAGGGAGACGTTTCTAGTGGTGCCCTCAGCTGCAGACTTTCATTATTCTGTCCTTGTCCTTGTCTTATGGCGGGGCCTTGCAAGAGTATTGAGTTGTTAGTCTCACTTAAGTTCATCTAGATTATGAGGAAGTTTTTCCATAAAAAAACAATAAAATATTCCCTCAATATTTACTGAAATGTAAAGAAATACAGATCCTATCCTGGGAATTTGAATTGGTATGTGCTTTAAAACTCTGTTAATAATCATTATTGCAAATTTTCCCCATTAGAAAAATTCGTGTCGAAAATTAGTTCGATGGATTTTGTTCTAAAAAGACTTAATTGTCGTATTATCCAAAACGTGATGTTAGATATCACTGCCATAAGGCCGAAGAGTTCAGCCTGTGGGTGTTAGCGTCTTCTGTGGATTTATGGGGAAGAAAGTGTGCCAATTATGGCTCAGTTTATCTTTAATGGAACATTGACCCTGGAAAAGTATCATCTTAGGGAAGATGGTTGTTGCCAGGTGACTCACAGCCTTTGCTAGGAATTACCGTCCTATGGGAACGGTGAACGTCGTGATTGTTTGTGTTGATATATTTTTATGTGTCTAGTAGATATTAATCCTGTATTTAGAAAGAAATGAAGAAACTTCATAGATTACCTCACTTCATTTTAGAGTCTATCAAACTCTTATTCGCTCGTGATATGAACATGATGGGAATTCCAAGTCCTTTTGATTATTTCAGTAAAATTTTAACATTATTATCCATCTTCTGCAAGAGAAATTGCGCAATTATGCTTTCATGAAAATTTGCATATATAAGTTTTTTTTTCAGAACTCAAATACTTAATATCCATAACACGACCCTATGTTAGTTAGCGACAAGAACGCCTAACAAAATTACTGTCTGATAATGTGAAGTAAATACTAAAACTAAACATTCAAGCATATTGTCCGTTCTTATCGAAGATAAAACTTCTTAACTTGAAACACTTGAGGTGCATACTGGAAGAACGAGGATTCCAAAGCACCTCCTCTTTAGGTTATAGGTTGGCCAGGGCACCAGCAACCCGTTGAGATACGACTGCTAGAGAATTATCGTATCCTTTGACTGGCCAGACATTACGGTTACACATACTGTACACCGAGTAGTCTGACGTATTCTTTACATATTCTCCTTTTTCCTCATACACATGACAACACTGAGATTACCAAAAGATTCTTCTTAGCCCAAGAGGTTAACCACTGCAATGTAATTGGTCATTGGCTACTTTCCTCTTGGTATGGATAGAAAAGATTCTTTAGTTGTGGTAAGCACATCTTTTAGGAGAAGGACACTCCAAAATCAAAACCATTGTTCCCTAGTTTTTGGTAGTGCCATATCCTCTGTACCATGGTCTTCCACTGTCTGGGGGTAGAGTTCTCTTGCCTGAGGGTATACTTGGCTACACTATTCTATCTTATTTATCTTCTTGTTGTTTTTAACAGTTTTTATAGTTTGAAAGATTTATTTTAATGTTGTTACTGTTCTTAAAATATTTTAATTTGATTGTTCTCTCCTAGTTTATTTCCTTATTTCCTTTGCTTACTGGGCTTTTTTCTCTGTTTGAGCCCTTGGGCTTACAGCATCCTGCTTTTCCAACTAGGGTCGTAGCTTAGCATGCAATAATATTAATAATAATGCAGTTGAAGTCCCTACTTTCTCCCCTTGCACCGAGAGAAATCTATTTCTCTCTAATCCATTCAATAACCTCTTGAATAAATACAAAAATGTAAAACTGGTAGAGGAGCAAAGGAATATTATTAAGAAATATGATAATAATTAGGGTAACCAGATTAATGAACATATAGGTAACTAAAGAACGTATTAGAAAATGTTTGAAATTTAAAGCCAAGTAATACTTGTTTTATAGGTTGAATTATAGGCTTAGTTAATCTGGATGATGAAACGCCGGTGCATGAAAGAAGAGCATAGATAATTCACATGCTATTATTGTTTCAATCTGTTAGTTTAATGAATTTATGGCCCTCGTTTTATATTATTATTCACAGTATTTAATAGATTATTATCTATCAGTCGGTTATTCATTCATTTTAATCCTATCATATGAAGTTGTCAATTCACTTTGTTTCTAAAGGCAAATTATCGTGTGGCGAGGTTGAACGTCGGCCAAGAACCCGACTTTAAACGCGAAGGACATTGAATGAGCCATCCATCAGTCCTGTCGATCACTGCCAGCTATTAATCACCGGTATCGTCTCCTTCACCTGGCACTAGATCGTTTACAATACCTTGTCTATGAGAGAGATGCATTATGCAAAAGGAACTTTGAAGAGAGGGAGGGATAATTATTTAGTCTTTGAAAAATATTAATTCGATATTTTAAGGATTAGATTCATTTTTTGATGAAATTTAAAAGCTTGAATTGATGCAAATTCAAAATTGTAGCATTTCACCTTGTATGCGTTAGTTTGATTATCTATGAATGAATTTATTGTTTATTGAGATTTGCAAAGATGTAATTAACTTCCACATTGTGCCTTGAACAGTTGATTATTTCTGGCTATAGTTTTGAGTAATAAACTTGCTGGCCCATGTAATTTGTTGACGTTGTTATGAATTTTATTACCCATTTAATCAGACGATCTTTTAAAAAATCAAGTAATCCACTTCCCAGAGGGCAGTTAGAAATACATGTAACCATCTATATATTTTCTCTTTAATAATAATTTTTCCGAGTATGATGGTCTCACGGAGTCAGTGCTCAGTTTTATTCCAGATTCCAGAATAATAAACGGTTTTCTTCTTTTACATCAAAAGCAATTCTTTGTTTTTGGAAATCTTCAACACCTAAGGGATACAAAAGGAAGAATTACATGAAAACGTGCAGGTGTTATGTGATATAAGATCTCAGATAATTCATTCCTGACTATGAATACTATCCATAAATAGCCTTATATACACACACACACATATATATATATATATATATATATATATATATATATATATATATATATATATATATAATGCATACATACATATACAGTATGTACATACATTTATACATTCTAAATATATCTTCTTCTTCTTCTTCTTTTTCTTCTTCTTCTATTAACGTGCTTTTTTTCCAATTTTGTATAGGTTAAGCATGATTGACTTTTTTTAACGACTTAATTTTGCTCTTGGTCAGACCGTAGTCCCGATCGGCTGCCCTGCCTAACATCGCTTAAGATCTCGGTATTGTACCAGTCACCAGCGTCCTTCCTCCCAGTAGCGAGGAGTCTTGGCGCGGTTAGGTAGACAATTCGATATATATATATATATATATATATATATATATATATATATATATATATATATATATATATATATATATATATATCGTTATTTACAGTATATATATGCATATATATAATATATATATATATGTTTATATATAATATATATATATTTATATATAGACATATATATATATAATATAATATATATATATATATATATATATATAGACATATGTATATATATATATATATATATATATATATATATATATTTCAAATAAGCCATATATATTAATACATTAAAGTCTGGATTCTCTTAACGACCTTGGGATCAGAGCCCAAGGCGGAACCTCCCAAAGACTATGATATCGGACCGGCGGGGATTTGAACCCTCGCCAGGATATCTGTATGGTCACTGGCAGCGAGGGTTCAAATCCCCGCCGGTCCGATATCATAGTCTTTGGGAGGTTCCGCCTTGGGCTCTGATCCCAAGGTCGTTAAGAGAATCCAGACATTAATGTATTAATATATATGGCTTATTTGAAATATGAAAGAAACACGTTTAAATGTGCAAAAAAATTATCATATATATATATATATATATATATATATATATATATATATATATATATATAGTATATACAGTATATGCATATATAAATGCATAAATATATATATATATATATATATATATATATATATACATATATATATATATATATATATATATATATATGTATATATATATATATATATATATATATATATATATATATATATATATATATATATAGAGAGAGAGAGAGAGAGAGAGAGAGAGAGAGAGAGAGAGAGAGAGAGAGGAGAGAGAGAGAGAGAGAGAGAGAGAGAGATTGAAGCCTGGGTTCCCTCTAGTCTAACCGAAAGATGTACGTAAACGACATATTTATCTATCGTCAGAAATATTTAGGTGAGGAAAGGTTTTCCTTATAACCAGTTTCCTAGAGGAAGTGGTGGTATGTTCACTGACAAGAATTGCATCGAAATGAAGATGAGAAATAAAATGCTTCTCCTTTCTTATGAAATGCATGCTTAAATCTTATGTGGTTTGTGTGTAAAATGTTGTTTATTTGTTTTTTGTTTTAAACAGAAATCTTTTCACTAACTTGAGGTGGAATATATATATATATATATATATATATATATATATATGTATATATATATATATATATATACATATATATATATATATATATATAATATATATATATATATATATATATATATATATATATATATATATATATATATATATATATAAATGGTGGTTATTGAGATATGACTGCAGTTAGCCATCTATATGATATAATACAGCATATATTCATATTTTTATGTTATGATGCTTTTTCTGACGTTTTCACAAGGAAGAGTTTCCTTATAATTTATTGCTAGGTAATATGCGGGTGCAGTATGCTTGCTTGGCCTTAAGTTTTATCGTCAATATGGCCTGTGAATTTATGAAAGAGAGAGAGAGAGAGAGAGAGAGAGAGAGAGGAGAGAGAGAGGAGAGAGAGAGAGAGAGAGAGAGAGAGAGAGAGAGAGAGAGAGAGTTTATAAATAATTTTTCAAGATAATCTTTCCCTTTCATATATATACATATATATATATATATATATATATATATATATATATATATATATATATATATATATATATATATGCACAGAGAGAGAGAGAGAGAGAGAGAGAGAGAGAGAGAGAGAGAGAGAGAGAGAGAGAGAGAGAGAGAGAGAGAGAGAGTACTTGTGTGCGTGTGTTCCAGTGCACTTTTGTTTTGTTCCTTCAGTTTATATGAGCAACTTTAAATGCCCCAATTTCCCATATAAACGGCATCTTCATTTTTTTGTGCCCTTACATCCTCTTGACAAATGCCATCAAATTTTGTATGTTTTCCTCCAATCCAGATGCATTGGTTATTGAAGGCTTTCCCATGACCCTCCTGCAAATGGCCTGTTCATGACCCAGTTTGGGTGTTTGGTTTTTTCGAGGTCCTCCTGACTTATTGGTGGGGTTTGTTTGTTATTGTTTTTTTATTTGTCATAACTGGGTCTCTGACATGTAATTGCAGTGGCCTAATAAATAGCTAATAAAGAGGGGGAAAATTGTCAGAAAGTTTTCATCGTCGACTGTACCATAAAAATAATGATAATAATGGATGAATTACATTAAGAAGAAATTATTAGATCATTATAATAGATACTGTGATAAAAAGAACTTCTTTATCAAGAAACTGTGATATTAACTTATATGTTTATATGAAAATTTTATAGTAAATTGAAATTATTCTTAAATTGTTATTGTGGAACAAACTCCAGGAAAATAACAGTATATGACTGTAACATAATTAATCCTGAATTTCATTAATGTATTGTTATGACACGATGGGTAACTTGAAAAGATAAATTTATGAAAAACGTCGTCTTGTCAATGCAAAGGTTAAGAAATTTTGGCAATTAATAATTGTGAATAAATGTAGACAGACAGACAAGAAGGAAAACCACAGATACCTTATTTGTTGTTAAAAAGAGTGAGAAAATGAGAAATTTGCAATTTAAGCCATGCAATACATATTTATTTCTAAGGAAAGGCTAAGTGATAAATGTTCGTGAAGAAAATTAATAGCTTTCAGTAGAAAAGGAAATGCACCCAAGAATATTATTATTATTATTATTATTATTATTATTATTATTATTATTATTATTATTATTATTACTTGCGAAGCTACAACCCTAGTTGGTAAAGCATGATGCTATAAGCCCAGGGGCCCCAACATGGAAAATAGCCCACTAAGGAAAGGAAACAAAGAGAAATAAAATATTTTAAGAACAGTAACAACATTAAAATAAAAGAAATATTTCAGGTGAAAACGATAAAAACTTTAACAAAACAAGAAGAAAAATTAGATAGAATAGTGTGCCGAGTGTACCCTCAAGCAAGAGAACTCTAACTCAAGACAGTGGAAGACCATGGTACAGTGGCTATGGCACTACCCAAGGCTAGAGAACACTGGTTTGATATTGGAGTGACCTCCTAGGAGAGCTGCTTAACATAGCTAAAGAGTCTCTTCTACCCTTACCAAGAGGAAAGTACCCCCCTGTACAATTACAGTGCAGTAGTTAACCCCTTGGGTGAAGAAGAATCGTTTGGTAATCCCAGTATTGTCAGGTGTATGAGGGCAGAGGAGAATAAGTAAATAATAGGCCAGACTATTCGGTGTATTTGTAGCAAAGGGAAAGTGAACCGTAACCAAAGAGAAGGATGTACTGTGTAGAGAAAGAATTCGAAAAAAAACGGTGACATATTGAAATAATACGAATGACATACATATATAAAGGAAAACCCCTGAATACAATGCAATCTATTTTGAGCCATTTTCGAAATGAACGTGACTTTATTTTTCACGCGCAAGTTCGCCAAGGAAGTAATGCTCTAGTCACTAGCATTGACATGTGTCCTGTTTTGGAATGATGAATGATAAGAACAGTTATGAATAAAAGAGAACTTAATAGGTTTGAGTAATTTTAAGAACGAAAAAACAAGGAAGAGACTGACATTGTCTAATTTCGACTTTCCTCTTGCTCTTCAAATTCTGAATTCATGTCATTAATAATGGAGAGGATGTTGGCATGACACACTTTTCCTAGGATTTTTTCCTTTTCTGTTTGCTTAAGATTGCGTCGTGCAGTAACTCCCATGATGAAATCTATTTCGCCACCCGCATCCCAGTACTTCCATCTATTGAAAGCCTACCCCTCCCATCACCTCCATCCCAGGAGTTGGAAAGTGTGGAATAGCGAGATAAGAAAGCCCTGAATCAGAGTGGTTATTTGGGGCTGTAGGAGGGGAAGCCAATATTCAAGAGAATTGTCTTCCTTGGAATATGTACCCATCTCCTCCTTTCCCCTGGTTCCAATCGCTACCTTGAAAGCGTACTATTGGGTGATTAGAATATTTTCGACTAAAAAATTTTTGGCCATACTCAAATCCCATTCCATTAACCCCATCTCCACCTCCCCTCAGTCGCTCATGTCATCTCCAAGGGAAGGGATACGTTCATATGGAGGTAAGAAGGCAAACTAAGTGTTGAATGCAGTATCCAGATCCACCTTGATAACCCTTCCTAATTTATGTTAATACCCCTGCTTTCTGGAATGTGATGTACCTGGTAATGGTATTAGCATTCCCGGCACCAAAACAGTTGCAGGTTTTTCGTGCCGAATGGAAGAGCGGTAGAGTCTTATCAACAATACAATATCATTTTGTCCATGTTATTCCCTTTCCTATCTTGTGGGTTTGCTTCATATTATTATTATTATTATTATTATTATTATTATTATTATTATTATTATTTTTATTATTATTATTTTCCAAGCTAAGCTACAACCATAGTTACCAAAAGCAGGATGCTATAAGGCCATGGGCTCCATCAGGGAAAAATAGCCCAGTAAGGAAAAGAAACTAAGAAATAAATAAACTACAAGAGAAGTAATGAACAATTATAATAAAATATTTTACGAAAAGTAACAACATTAAATTATGTTTTTGATATTTTAAACTATAAAAACTTAAAAAACAAAAGGAAGAGAAATAGGAGTGAATAGTGTGCTCGAGTGTTCACTCAAGCAAGTGAACTCTATCCCAAGACAATGGAAGAACATGATACAGAGGCTATGGCACTAACCAAGACCAGAGAACAATATTTGATTTCGAAGTGTCCTTCTCCTAACGGAGGTGCTTACCATAACTAAAGAATCTCTTCTACCCTTACCAAGAGAAAAGTAGCCACTGAACAATTACAGTGCAGTAGTTAACCCCTTGATCGAAGAATTGTTTGGTAATCTCAGTGTTGTCAGATGTATGAGGATAGAGGAGAATATAAAAAGGATAGGCAGATTATTAGGTTTATGTGTAGGAAAAATAAAAAAGCCGTAACCAGAGAAGGGGCTCCAATATAGTACTGTCTGGCCAGTCAAAGGACCCATTGACACTCGCGGTAGTATCTCAACGGGTGATTGGTGCCTTGGCCAACCTACTACCTACCAGCAATCGTATCCCAACTTGCTTCTACTTTGTAAATAAAACAGATATTGTTGTGAGGAGGAGAGGGATGATTGTGCCATAAATATTTCATTATTATAGGAAACCCGTTAGGAAACTTTGACAGTATTTTGAGTTTCTTTGATGTAGTATCCGAAGTGATTTTCCTTTCTAAGAGATGTTGGATATTGCCGGTTAAGGAAGGGGGTTCAGCTTTGCGGTAGGATACTTTCTTTCATCCGGAAGATTAAAGCACAGATGAAATTTTTTTTTGAAGAGACAGACTTGTTTGAAACTTTCTACTGATTAAACAAAACTAAAATTTTTAATGTTAGAGAAAAGGCATAGATATTAATTCTCTCTCTCTCTCTCTCTCTCTCTCTCTCTCTCTCTCTCTCTCTCTCTCTCTCTCTCTCTCTCTCTCTCACTTCAGGAAAAGATATCCAATTGTGTTCGTTTCCTTCATCATCATACTATAGAATTTCCGAAAATTTAAAGTTATACGGGATGTCACAGTAGAATGAATTGCAGCAACTAACCAAGATTTGAAAATTTCCATTTGTTTTTGAAAAAGTCACTACAACTATAGCAATTATAATTATATAAAGTTATTTTTGAAGGACTCACTAATAAATCATTCCGGCAAATTAATATATCAAAGGTGGATAAGAGTTATATTAGCGGGTACAAAGACGTCAGTCATATAAAGACGAAATTGATATATTCACAGAAATTAATCTATATTGGGTTTCGTCAGCATTTAATAGGTTAATCACCAAGAAAAATCAAATGCTGTCGGTACATAAGTTCTTTGGCTATTCATGGAATAGGTCATGGGTCTAGCAATCTCCCCTCTAGAAGAATTTCTGAAAACTATAAGGGTAATATCCTCTGGGTGATAGGAGGATAGATGTGAGAGAGGCAAGAGAGCGTGCTAGAAATAGGAATGAATGGCGAGCGATTGTGACGCAGTTCCGGTAGGCCCTGCTGCTTCCTCCGGTGCCTTAGATGACCGCGGAGGTAGCAGCAGTAGGGGACTCAGCAGTATGAAGCTTCATCTGTGGTGGAAATGTGGGAGGTTGGGCTGTGGCACCCTAGCAGTACCAGCTGAACTCGGCTGAGTCCCTGGTTAGGCTGGAGGAACGTAGAGAGTAGAGGTCCCCTTTTTGTTTTGTTTCTTGTTGTTGTCGGCTACCCCCCAAAATTGGGGGAAGTGCCTTTGGTATATGTATGTAATATCCTCAGTCACCCACACACAATAAGGTGAAATAGTGCAAACTGTAATCCGTGTGCCGGCTCCTTTGTGTCGGCCTAGGAATGCAATGTCTCATGTGGTTACGACGGGCACACCCTGAAGGGTAAGTTGCCACAATTGTTTCCCCGTTTGATAAGCCCACGATTTCAATAATATGTTAAACTATCCCTTAAGTTCATTTGTGACAGAGTTTAATGCGTAACAAAATAGATAGTTTATTATCAGTTTTTTTCACAATTATGACTATCAAAAAAGTTTATAACAGTCTATGGCAGACAAGGAAGTAAACACTGGTGTTTAAATGCAAGAAAGAAAACTTTACTCTAAATGACAAAGTTCTAAACTGGCTATGAGAAAGTTATGAGAATAATGAAATAAACACTACCGTTTGAATCACAGTTTTCACTTCTACAAAAAAAAAATGGTTAACATTTCAATAAAATCTCTGAAAACGTTTTCAAATCACAAAATTAATATTACACTTTCAAAGCTAGGAAGGGAAAGCTAGTCTACTTTGAATCCCAATGATTACATGTAAAAACAAATTGTTATCAGTGCAATTTTCATAAGCCCATCTCGTGATTTTCTATTGTAAAATGGCTCCACACATGCCAGACAGTAGGTTTCCTCCTCTTCAGATTCAGAGATTTCTGAAGTTCTTTGTTTTTTCTTTATTTTTCCCTGGAATCAAAACTTTGGTTTTCATTTCTGCTTTTGACTACTCTTCTAATTCTATTTTAACAGAGTATCAGTCGACATTTCAGTGGTTTGTTTCCTTTTATTCACTGAATTTCCCTTTCACTGGCATGCTTTAGAGTTTAGACAGTGGTCTTACTGCTTCTGTTGTTAGGCCCAAATTTATATTCTTTTGTATAGAGCTTCGTGAAGTAGATGGGGGTGGTTCTTTCACATAGGTTGCAAGAGCTGGAGCCATATGTTTATTCTTTTTATCTAATTGTGCATCCAGCTTGGCTTGTTACCTCAGAGGAATATAAATTGAGTAGGTTGCCCAGGGCACTAGCCGCCCGTTGAGATACTACCGATAGAGAGTTATGGGGTCCTTTGATTGGCCAGACAGTACTACATTGGATCCTTCTTTCTGGTTACGGTTCACTTTCCCTTTGCCTACACATACACCGAATAGTCTGGCCTAATTCTTTACAGATTCTCCTCTGTCCTCATACACCTGACAACACTGTGATTATCAAACAATTTTTCTTTTCCCAAGGGGTTAACTACTGCACTGTAATTGTTCAGTGGCTACTTTCTCTTGGTAAGGGTAGAAGAGACTCTTTAGCTATGGTCAGCAGCTCTCGTTCTCTAGTCTTCGGTTGTGCCATAACCTCTGTACCATGGTCTTCCACTGTCATGGGTTAGAGATCTCTTGCTTGAGGGTACATTTGGGCACACTATTCTATCTTATTTCTCTTCCTCTTGTTTTGTTAAAGTTTTTATAGTTTATTTAAGAAATATTCATTTCAATCTTGTTACTGTTCGTGAGATATTTCATTTTTCCTTGTTTCCTTTCCTTACTGGGCTATTTTCCCTGTTGGAGTCCCTGGGCTTATAGCATTCTGCTTTTCCAACTAGGGTTATAGCCTAGAAAATAATAATAATAATAATAATGATAATAATAATAATGATAATAATAATAATAATAATAATAATAATAATAATAATACCAGTGCATCTATTTTCTGGTGATGCTTACACTTCAGACATATCATAAGACAGAGGCCTGTCTCTTACATATTCATCCCTAAAATCATCATCCCAAGGTATTGGCAGGAGTCACAGCAAGCGTGAAACTACGCCTGAAATGTCATATATAGCTATAGTACAAATAGGATGATTTGTTATCGAAGAGTCACAGGATATGTTTATGTACTTCTTCAGTGGTCCGTAAACACTTGTATCAATCGGTTGCCTCCATTTTTCATGCAATAATCCAGGCTATATATGAACAAGTGAGAATCATGGTTATATAGTAATAAAAGCACTGGGTGCTCTTTGGAACATTTAATGTTTCACAAAATGCCTAAGAAGCTCAACAAAATTAGACTTTTCCATTCACCCTGATGGATTGGCATATCCAAAACTACCTGGAATACCATTAATCAGGAAATGATCGAGGAAATGAACATAGGGAAAGCAAGGACAGGAAGGACTGGGTTACCAATTGCTGAGACAAGAGTTCCTCTTTCTGCTGAGGTAATTTTTGAAATTTGTTTAGAGCCTTTAGGAGCAACATCTCTTAACGGGCTTCTGAACTGATGTTATCCATTTTCCATATCCTCCCTGGATTGAAATCATAATGATTTCCTTTATTATTACTAGTTTATTGTATGTTTAGTGATTAGATAACTGTATAAACTGACCAGCGATGTGAAATATGCTTCTTTATGGAAAAGAATTCCTTAAACTCCGAAAAAATCCTTTCCATATAAATACCACTCATTTTTTTTATCTCCCCTTTCAGCATGGAAAACAATGACCCACTGGAAATTGCCAGAAAGACAACAATTGGCTCTTTTACATTTTTTTTTTCCTTAGCTTTGAATTTTCACGTTCCTAATTACATCTGGTAAAGACTGCTTTCCACAATTACAATGAACATTCTTGAGAAAGCTTTGGTAAACCTCAAAAGAAATTGGTTTTGTTTATCATTCTTCTTCTTTTTCACTGTTTCCTCAGAAAGTTTATAGACTTTTAATGTTCTTTCATATGGTATTGATTGGGAAATGAGAACTCCCCAAATATGGATGAACTAGCTTACAAAGGCAAACTTGATATATATATATATATATATATATATATATATATATATATATATATATATATATATTTAGAGAGAGAGAGAGAGAGAGAGAGAGAGAGATATATATGGTGTGGTTTAGCATGACCCCGGCTTTACCTTAAATCAATTCATTCTTGCGTCCTTTGAGTTCGGATGTTGGGGAAAAAAATGACTGTTTTAGTAGGATCTTACAAGATTTCTTTTTGGACATCACCTGCCTGGGATTGGGTTTGGTTTACCCCCTTTCCTTGTTTCATTTTATTTGCTTTATTTCGTTGCCTTCGGTAGTGGAGTTTTTTCATCTGGTTGGTAAGTTTACTGCTGCTGTTGTGCCAGGTGCTGTTGAATACTTTCCTTTTCGGTATTGTTGTGCGGAATATCCACTCCCAGAAGATTTGGTCGGGTTTGCTTTTATTTCTTTTATTTGCCTTTTTCTCCTGCCCTTGTGTCCACTGTTATTGGAAAGGATTATGGCAGTTGGTGTAGTGATGACGGTTTGTGAAATTTATTGGTAAATGTACTTTTTTCATTTGTATTTAACGAATTACGTCTTTTTGTTATTTCCACCCCTTTCTTAGTAACGTGATATAGCTTGCATACTTCGGTTTCTTATCTATAAGGAAATCTTGAATCTACGGTACACCATACTTTGACGCTCTCATAAAAAATGGGAATTCAATCGTATTTCCTAGGGAGTAAGTCCTATGAGGAAAAATTGATCTTAGCTTCCATGGCGCGTCTTGCTAGTATATTCATCTCCTTGCTCCTCTGTTTTGGCAAGCAATATAGGCTGCTTATACCTCACAAGTCGCGTGGATGGTTATATGACGTACCTTAATTATCTAATTAATCACTTAGTTTAATTAGTCCATACCCATGATGAGTATAACTTTTCGTGTATCTCATAAATTGTAAATCGTACACTGTACTTCGACGCTCGCTTGTAATCACAATATGAAGCGTATGATAGATCACATAGCAAAAGTAAGTGAGTGACATGTAGATAAAAATCTAAAGTAGCGTCGACATTTCTTTGCGGATCTATCTGCAATTCTTGGATCAATGAAGCGCCAGCACTGGTGACGACTGTTTCCTTCCACCAGAATAGTCATCCCTGACTGTCATTTATTTTACCATCATTTCCTTATTTTTATCAACAATTTTCCCCTCTCTGCTGTCTCATGAGCAGAGGGTTGGTTCAAAGGAAGAACATGAATCACCATCGTCTCTGTTTTTCTTGTTTTACTTTCAGAATCATATAATTTCCATGAGGAGTAAAATGATGATTATACAAACAGTGACATAGATATGTTTGTTTTTTGTTTAAACTTATGTATTTTTTATTCCCTGTTCAGGTAATATAAGTCTTGGGTGGTATTTACATTGGAGCATTATTAATGACATTAGTAGTTTAATATTTTTTAAATGTATTCATTAGATTTGGTGACTTGAGGGATCAAATCATAGGAGGTATCGAAAATTTCTGAAAAAACTTGTAGGTGAAGATATTTTATATATTTTTCTCGTTAAATTGCCTGATTCAAATAAATGCACAAGCGCATCTTTATGAGAACGTTTAGCTACATGATTGATAGATGACAAGGATTACTTACCATGTGAATTGTGATGGTACCTTGCCACTATTATTGGATAGTGTGGAGAAGTTGGTGATATTCTAAGCTATGTGTTATCACAATGTAAATTTATGTTCTGCTGGTTTT
>NC_090727.1:18755331-18760331 GCF_036898095.1 Palaemon carinicauda | reverse complement strand
GAAGAGGGAACGCGGCTTTAAAGGCTCAGGGATCTCAAGTGATGATATCGAGTAAGTCTTGTAAACACCTGTAATGGAAGTTTGCTGCCTTCAATATATTGTAGTATGTCGATGAGTTGTGGAGTGGCAGAGGGAAGTGGAATGTGATGGATCATATACAGTATTTGTGTTTAGTTTCTTTTTTCATTTATTTTATTTTGGTTTAAGAAAACTGTATTGTTGTTAGTATGAGCTTTTATCAGAGTGGAAAATTAGTGATACACTAGCCGAGTTACAGTTAAATTATTGACCAAAGAAAAACCCTTGGGTGAGAAAAAGAAATTACAGGGGTAGAAGACCAATTCTGGTTTTAAAATTTTTAGAAGATTGGGAAGAAATATTGTCAGTACGTTCACATAATTCAATATATGCTTGGGCATATTTAGATTTAGTGTGTTTAATAATTCCCAAACCAATTTTGGTAACATTAAAATGCTGTTAAAATTGATGAAAAAAAAGTGTTAAATTTTTTTTCTATCTTGGCCGATAAAACAGACTTTCTTTTTAATAGAGAAAAACATATGCTTCACAGTTTCATTTTCTGCGGCATGTCGTAAGGTAACATTTTTTTTTTCTTTTTCAACTGGGTAAGCTTTCCGGTATGAGTTTTATAGCATTATTATTATTATTATTATTATTATTATTGTTATTATTATTAGCCAAGCTAGTAAAAAGACCTTATGAAAGGAAAATATGTGAGGTAAAAAATTATAACTGAAGAATTAAGAAGTAACCCTTGCAAATACTACTTAGAATCCTACTACTAACAACTTCCCGATTCAGTTTCTTTAAATGTACGATATCTGTTTCTTATTTGTAAACAAAGCACCTGAGCATATCCTTCATAACCGTTTAGTGATTTAAAAAAAAAAAACTATTCAGTTCGTGGCTAATAACACTGCTCCATCGCTAGCATTACTGGATTCCCCAACCACTCTGAAAAGTCTTTATTAACAGCCAGTCTCAGTATCCATATTGCTTAATTTTTGATATTGTTACTCGGCACTACCTTGATATTGGAAACCTTGATTATGGTGTGTGTAGAAACGCTTTCAATTCTCGCCATTCCTTTGAACGTAAGCATTGATGGTCTCTTCATCAAAATCCACTGGGTAATCTGGAAGGTTGTCAATGTGAGGTTACTATAATTTTGTTGCCTTTCTTCTTCTTCTTCTTCTTCTTCTTCTTCTTCTTCTTCTTCTTCTTCTTCTTCTTCTTCTTCTTCTTCTTCTTCTTCTTCTTCTTCTTCTTCTTTTTTTTTTTTTTTTTTTTTTTTTACAAATCAATTAAACCAACAACATAAATATGGCTTGTAATTATGAGTCATCGTCATTTCGTTCACATTGTGATTATGAGGTGTGAATGTCAATCTGAATATTAAATAGTAATGCTAAATGTGTATACGCAAGGCAGAATTTTTTGCCCCTCTTCCAAACTACGCTGAAAAAATTTAGTGTTTACGCCCAAGTAAAGTCTGTGGAAAATTTGGAAAGACCGGTACCACGGGGTATCCTGTCACCTTTTATAAGAAGACCATCTTTAACAACAAAATGAGTAGAGGCCACTTTGGCTCTCGGGGACGGATTTGGAATCCTTTTCCGCTGACGCAACGTTTCCTTAACTATGTCTCCTTTCTCGAGGAGAGGTCACTCATCTTTAGCAAGGGAAAGACGACCTTGGTTATCTCAGTGCCCTTTAGCTGGAGCTTAATAATTGAATACAGTTTTTTTTTTATATCTTCTTTGTGGCATTATGTAAAATTAAGTTACAAATATTTGAGTCTTGTATCTCCATTTATATGTAAATCCCCAATCCTCAAATAAGACACCGTTTCTTTATAAGAACTCTCTCTCTCTCTCTCTCTCTCCTCTCTCTCTCTCTCTCTCCTCTCTCTCTCTCTCTCCTCTCTCTCTTTATGGCACGTAGCCTTATGTTGTTAAGGACTAAGAATCTTTGATAGCCTTTCTTTGATGATTTTACAAATTATGTTATGAACCCATACTTCGCTATATTTTTTTTGTCACTGGTTTCTGTTGTTGCTACTTGCTCATCTCTATGGAGAAGAAGCTCAGACTGATCCTTGTCTCCACACGGAGAAACGCTTAACATTCCTCTCTCTCTCTCTCCTCCTCTCTCTCTCTCTCTCCTCTCTCTCTCCTTCTTCTCTCTCGTCTCTCTCTCGTCCTCTACTCTCTCTCTCTCCTCTCCTCTCTCTCCTTTTTACGAAAAATTTTTCCCTTAACATATTCCAAGTTTAAATCTTATTTTAAATATATTCAGATTGTAGGTTTGTGATTAACTTAGTTGGATTTTCTTGTTATTCTACACTCGAAAAAATATAAGCTCGCGAAGCATTTGGAGTAATACAAGCATAATATATTCAAGGGATTTGAAATTGGAAAAAAGATATGAATATTTGTTTCATAAGAATGGTATTCGAAATGGAAGACAAAATTGAAAATGTTCGATGCAATGAAGACAGTAGCAAAGGTATGCAAAACTAATAGGAAAAGTGAGGGAGCGAGGCTGATACCTTTTCCAACATTATATTTTGTCCTTACACATAACTTACCAGAAGTGAGTACTTGAATTCTATTTCAATGAATGTATTAAAAAACGACGAATGTGTCCAATAGTGAAGTGGATACCGAAATGGTTGCTAAGATTGGTTTCAGTTACCTACTGATAACTGTTAGGTAACTGCTACTGAGAACACGCCACCTTTTGGGAACCACGTATAGAATATATATATATATGTATATATATATATATATATATATATATATATATAATATATTATATATATTTATATATATATCACCACCTTCTCTCACGCCTTTTGACGCAAAGGGCTTCGGTTAGATTTCACCAGTCGTCTTGATCTTGAGCTTTCAATTCAATACTTCTCCATTCATAGTCCTCATCCATGTAGGCCTGGGTATTCCAATTCTTTTAGTCCCTTGTTTATATCATTACGTTGGCTGAAAGTCTACTATGCATTGCATGTTGCAACAGTGTTTAGATGGGCCGTTCTGGGAAAAATCTCTCTCTCTCTCTCTCTCTCTCTCTCTCCTCTCTCTCTCTCTCTCTCTCTCTCTCTCTCCTCTCTCTCTCTCTCTCTGTGAATTCCAGTTAAAAGTTATAGCACCTATTCGCATCGAATATATTTCTTGGCTTCTTATTTTTTACTCATGCAACGAAAGACTAACTGAATACCGAAGATTGGTCGCTTTTTACCAGAAAATTATTTCATATTTTTCCTAACAATTTTTTCCCGGACTGTTATTGGAAGAAATTGTGATTAATTTAGGAACTTCGAAGTCTAGGATTGAACAGTAAATCTTCTGGACTAACTTTGAGACTCAAAAGATGTGATAGTTTTTCTGATTAACTTTATCGTAATCTCAAAGTATTTTTTTTTACCATTTTTGTTTTAAAGGGTTGTTATATTATTTCCTTATAAATTAAGGTTCGAAGATACCTCTTATATTGCATTATTGATAAAGTCATTACTATTATTGTTCTTTTGTTGTCTTGTTTAGATATGTCATCCATACTTTTTTTTTTCCCTAGAACTCGTAAGACTTACAAAGGATCCTTGCCCTGGATTAGGAATCCATTGCATTATTGTTAATAGATAACGTGTACAGTATATAGCTTGTTGAATGTGCATGTTATCGCTCTATATGATTTGCTTTGCCTACTTTTCGATTTTGTTCTTTATATTCCCCATAATCGTTTTAATTTCCGTTATCAACAGAGGTTTTTATTTTATGAATTCCCTTCCTTTCCAAACTATCTGCAATCTTCCTTCTTTCCCGGTATGTCCCCTCTTCTCCCCTGCTATTTATATTTCAGAGATTCAGCTCAAAATTTTCATGACATAATTGTCCCCATTACTTTTATTGGCTTTGAATTGTTGGCACTGGAATAAGCGAGCAAGTAAAAAAAAATTTCTCTCTCTCTCTCTCTCTCTCTCTCTCTCTCTCTCTCTCTCTCTCTCTCCTCTCTCTCTCTCTCCTTCTCTCTCTCTCTCTCTCTCTCACAGATAATGGCACTTATTAATACCTCCGCCAAGGAGTTATGAGACGGAGTCCGGTTTATTTATTTGTCTGTTGACATTTGTCTGTGTATCTGTAGACATGATTACGGCAAAACTACATGATGGATATTGATGAAATTTTCACCAAAGATAAACTTAGGTCCTGGATGACCCCAATGAATTTTCTATTTGATCCGGATCCGGATTTACCTTTTTCAAGTGTCTGTGGGCAGGATTATGTCAAAACTACCCGACGGATTTTGACGAAATGATGACCACAGGTAGATCTTAGGTCATGGACGACCCCATTAAATTTTGGATCTAATCAGGATCCTGATTTGCATTTTTCTCCATTTTAGAGATAACGTCAAAACTACTCTACTGATTTTGACGAAATTTTCATCACAGTATTACAGTCACAGAAAACATCTTTATCTTGTAAAGGAAAATTTAAGGGAAAATCCATGATAATTTTTTTTAGATAATTCCTGTAAACTATTTTTACTTAGAGAGAGAGGAGAGAGAGAGAGAGAGAGAGAGAGAGAGAGAGAGAGAGAGAGAGAGAGAGAGAGAGAGAGAGAGAGAGAGAGATCCTTATGGATAAAGTTGCTATAGTAAAAGGTCTCTGTAGTTTTACGCAAGTAAATGGTAGAATTTTCAGAAAGAAGCAGTGGACTATAAAAAAGAAAGATGCAACAATATGAAAAATAAGACTTGGATAATATATAAAGAAAAACAAGTAGAAGTGAAAATAAAATGCAGACAATCAAGAAGAAAATCTCCGGTGATTGAATGAACTTTTAATCATATGAAAAATGTTAAACAAAGACTTTTCAGATTTTCTGGCCAGTACTTCCCCTTTCATCATGATACTCCTTTCCCTGTCAGAGCATTTGTCCCTTGCAAGAGCTCAGACAGC
>NC_090727.1:18736629-18746629 GCF_036898095.1 Palaemon carinicauda | reverse complement strand
TGTATGTATGTATGTCCTGCAGCTGATCTCGCCATTCTCTCCAGAGATCCCTATCCAATGCCATCTGTGCCAGCTGCTGAAATGTCTCGCCTCTCTTTGCTTTTTTGAAGGTTTTCACCATGTATATATATATGTATATATATATATATATATGTGTATATATATATATGTATATATATATATATATATTTATATATAATATATAAATATATATATATATATGTATATATATATATATATATATAATATTTATATATAATATATAATATATATTATATATATATATATATATATATCATACACGTTTAAAAAATGTGAATAGTTCAGAAGTAATAGAGGAAGGCCGCGAGAGTTGAAATATGAACTAAATATGAATAGTTATTGGAAAGGAA
The DNA here is from genome assembly GCF_036898095.1 of Palaemon carinicauda. Classification (NCBI taxonomy): domain Eukaryota; kingdom Metazoa; phylum Arthropoda; class Malacostraca; order Decapoda; family Palaemonidae; genus Palaemon; species Palaemon carinicauda. The sequence continues at coordinate 18,746,237 of NC_090727.1, read as the reverse complement.
GACCTTAACATATAGGAAGCGTGAGCTAGTTAGCATACTAAGGTGAGTGGCGGTGTGTGATGCTGCTAAACATCTTTGGGGATGTAGAGAGGGCTTAGATTTCACGTGTTTTTTTGAACAAGGAGTAATCAATCCAATCTTTTGTTGTCAGTGATCATTGTGTTGTTATTCTGATGTTAATATATATCTATAATGTGTATATGTGTATATGCTTATATCATACATGTAAAAATACACACATTTCACGACATTTTAGGATATATAGATATTTCAGTACATGAACATATACGCAAATCCCTGAGTATATGCTTTGATTAAAAAGCTTGCTCACCTTGATTATAATAGTAGTGAAGAGAATCATCCAGTCCTCTTTCATTGTCAGTGACGGTCGCGATGTTCCATGTGAGTGAAAATATATATACATCATGAATATTTTTTTTTCAGTTTTCGAACAAATATTTGAGTGCATAGGCAAAATATGTCGAAGGTCAACAAGAGGTAATGAATTATGTGCATTATGTAAATGTCATTTGGATTTATGAGTAGTATATGCTTGAAAAGACTTGCTCTGACGGAAGGTGGGTTGGATTTATTGCTCTATCGCTCTTTTATCCAGTTTTTCCAGAAGAACTGTCAGGTCATTAAGATTGAAAGAGACATTGAAGGAACATTATATTTTTATGCTTCAGTTATACTTTTCGATATTCATAACACTGCTCTTTGACTATTGCGGGATCTTTATTTTTCTACTTAATCCATTTGATACATATTTTGTATCATAATACTGGAGGCACAAACTTTTCTAATAAGCTTTAAAAACATGCCAATATGTTATATATATATATATATATATATATATCTTTATATATATATATATATATATATAAAGATTATATATATATATATATATATTCATATATGAATGCCATTGTCTTTTCGTAGGGGATAGTGCTGCTTTTGACATGATGCGGTACACGGTAAATATCTTTGTACTTCACACCGTTTTTGCTTCATTTCTTCTATCTTGGTGGCCACTCTCTTTTAACTTTTACCTTATATCGTAACTTTAATGATTTTATTAATTTTAGTTGGTGGCTGAATGGCGTGGGTATTTGGCCCAAATCTGTAAATCCAATTCAATCTAAATATCAAATAGGACCTTAGTGTCAGCATAAGAACAACTGATTGAATTTATTTCCGAGGTTAAAAGATTTTTATCAGCAATTTTCACTTGAATATGCAAATCAAGCATCAAACAATTTCCAATTTCAATATTTTTTTTAATGCTTTATTTAATGTTTAGGTGATGCTTTTTATGCTAGATTGTGTAATTTAACATTTTGAAAGAGCCGTTTTGTATTTTACGGAAAAGTTCATTTTTTTCTCAATAGTAGTAACTTTCTTTTTAATTGAGGTTATGTGACACTTTGATTTCCAAAGTCTAAGGGATCGAAGTGAAAAGTGTTCGTGACAGAACTTCTAGAAAAAAAAAACAAGTTATTTTAAGAGCGGTATATTCAATTGCCCCCCCCCCCCACCAAAAAAAGAAAAAAAAAGACCGTTGAGAGGTAGCATTGTCAAAGCACCTCAAGCGATGCACTGTGGACATTACTTAATGGTATTTGCAGTAGATCTTGCTATATATCTTTGCATTTTGCTTCCGTTCCCGCTCCCTTTCCGTAATGTTGCTGTGCAACCTCTTAACCCTGAGTTCAGTGCAACTGTTGGGTTTCCCTCCAGTTATACTTGGCCTAGTCGGCCCCAACATTGGTCTACTCAGCAGTGTTCTTACACTTTTTTGCCTTGCGCCCCCCTACTGCATTAAGCATAGATTCTATGCCTCCCCCCCCCCCCTTCCCACCCTTGAAATTTTTGCCAAAGTAGAAAGTACCGTATGTATGTATGTATTTTTTTTATAAACAATATGTTGCGTTTTGTATGCTAATATACTTCATTGGTTATGTGAGTATATGGATGAATGATAGATTTTTATTTCATTGCTGTTAATTTTTTATAGGAATGCACTGTACTATAGTTCAATAAAATAAACATTGTTCATAGAAAATGGGTAAAATAAATATATTATGATGAAACGAAATTTTATCTTAATCTTTTTTCAAACTGTTTTAGCATTATACAGATTACAGTTATTACATTGATAGAAAATACTAGAAAAAAATACCGGTAAATAAGAATTTCAAGTTCAAGAATACACGCAATTCATAACGATTCACACAAATAAGCATAAATACGTAAAACATACAGACATATATTTCAATACCCATCTTAATATACTCATAAAATTAAATGCAAATGCATATTAACAAATAAATTAACTCCACACACATACACACACAAATGCATATATATTTTCTATACATGTGATAAGTAGTTAAAATGAAACATTCAAACTACGAACCCACATAAATTCACACATATACTACATGTACCCAATATTTACATTCTTTTAAGTCACACATATGCACTTATACACGAGTTCCGGTACATAAACATACATATACATAGGTCTATATAAGTAAAGACTCACAAAATCAAGTACTTAGAAATTCAAACAAATTTATGAAGTTATTCACATACATGCAAAATAAATGAATATTTAATCGAGCATTCAGACCAAAAAAATCTTAATATAGAAATAACTAAAATTCAATAAAAACATTTATACTGTTGCTATATATAATATGCAAAACAAGATGATGATATAGTCTTCCATGTGGACAATAATTTTTTCTTAACATCTTCACGTTTATGAGGATTCCAAATGCATATATGATTGTATATATCGTAGTTATTCATGTGCATTTATTTATTTTTATATATATATATATATTTATATACATATATATATATATATATATATATATATTGTGTGTGTGTGCTGTGTAATGCCACGTATTTCAATTTCTAATATCTGGCAAATCTGACCTATATGCATATTGCATATGCATATTTTCATTATAACTCCCCTTTTCACACCTCAAATAAATGAACACCCTAGTTATATGTATATCAAATGAAACAAATATATTATGCAGGTGAAAATAATGATAACGTACAATACATTCGTATAAGCTGGTAAGTCATACCATGATATGAAAAAAAAATTTCTGCTCGTTCACGTGTTACACACACATTTAGATTTTTGATACTGCACAAAACTTATCTAAAGTAGTAAAACAGCTGCAAAGGAATGGATGAACATACAGTAAACACACGCGCCCAAAAAAGAAAAAATACTTCTAAATCAGAACTACACTAAATACATTAAAAATAATGTAGTAATTACCAGTACTTGATAATAGTTGAAATATATTATGCCGGACTTGAAAGTCCTCACTACTTCGTTTGACAGACTAAGTCAGTCTGATTACTGCAACCCTTTGTTATTATAAGAGTGGATGAGATGAGCAATAAGGTGGTGCGAGACGCGTTCAGTTCCTGTGGAAACATTTCTCTGACCGTTCTCATCAAAGGGTTAGCCACAGGTGTCACTGATAACTTTTGGTGTCTATTAATTGAGTTTTTGGCATGTATTGAGATGATCATTAAAAAAACCTATGGAAGCAGTGATAATGTTTTTGACTATTTTGTAATTAATATTAAAAAATAAAAAATGGCACCATCTAGCAACCCTGCTTGCGCCGCCATTGGAAGCTCCTAGCGCCCCCCTAGGGGGGCGTGCCCCGCAGTCTAAGAACCACTGCGACTCTACTGTATATTGCCCAAATTCGTAAACCAACTTCAAATCCATTCCGAGCCTAATTCAAGTCTGTCGCTACCCCTACTTTGATTATGGAATAGTACATTTTCAAATTAATTTATTTTTTCCAATGGAGACAATAACCAGTAATATCATCTACCTATCGTCTAGTCACCCTTGTCCTTACTTTCAAAAACTCATTCCTCGAAAAATGTCAGAAATAGTGAATTTTCTTTTCGAAAATATACGATACCCATCTTTACGCAGATAGAATAAAATACCCAACACCTACTGATTATATTTTAGGACTCCGTAATTCAATGAGTACAGTACAACCTCCGGCCGTGATGTGACGTTGAAGGCATAACCATTTATTACTCTTGGGGAAGAAAGGGACACGTAGTATATGATGGTCCTACACTGGTTCTGGGAAGGCCACTCGGTGCCATGATGGAGGAAACCCTCCAGTTGCTTCATGAAGTAAAAGTTGAGAGGCTTCACTTCAGCATTTTTCTTCTGCACTCCTCATTTCTTGTCTTGTTTTCTGTTTTTAATTTTACTTTTCTGTTCTCTACTTACCTTTATTTTGTACTCTTGTGTTCAACCTTTTGGCCTATTATGCTTTTCTTCAACTTTCTTTTCCCTTGTTTTTTTCTCTCTGTTCTTTATATTAGCCTGTTTTATTTAATTTCCGATCCTTTAACTTCCATTTGCAATCATTTTGCCTTTACACTCCACCTTTGTGGGTGGGTTTTTTTTTTTTAAACTCATCTTTCTTTTATACTTTCTTTCCTGTTTAGCTCCTCTTTTTCCCTTATTCTTTCTCCCCTGTTCCATTTTCCCATATTGCCTTTATGTCCTGTTTTAATTCATCGCTTCATTAGCTTTCCTTTTAAGCTTCCCTTCTGAAATAAATTTTAGAGCAGTGGCAAAAGACGATTAATCTTGAGTCAAATGCGAGAAACGTTAATATGTTGCTCTGATAAATTTCCTTCGGGAATTCCATGAACAGTTGCTTTAATATTTAATGCTAAAATTTGAAGGAGAAGGAACAAATGAATGTTTCTTCGAGAGTCTGTTCACATGTATTACACACAAAGGCAGAGATATTTTGACTTGTATAGAGGAGGAATGTTTTTTCGTCTGGGGATTTTGCCGTTTTTGCATCTTATGCAAGTAATTTATAGGTTCCTCTTTCAGTTTTGCTGTCCATCCTCTTTTAATTTATATTTCTTAGTGTAATTGCAGTGTTTTCTCTCAAGTTTCATTCGGTGTTGAAAAGCCTCTTTTGCACCAGCGAGTGCCACCTGCCCTAATTCCATGATTCGAAATTCTGGGTAAGACTCATCTATTGAACACAACTGCTGCTAGGGTTTTATTCTGGAAAGAAAACTGGATATGAGATAATAGCATTCACGCTAATTTGTATAGTTTAAAAAAAATCAACTGATTGCGGGTATGTTTTAGCCCCATCCATACCGAGAACCCTTACTGTAGAACACAGGGGTCAGTGGGTAGCTATGGAACTTTGAATATTGTGCAAAAGTTTTTCGATAGTTTAGGAATTTAGGGAGTCAAACATTAAATGATTTGGGAAAACTAATCGTGTTAGTTTGAGGATTGACTGAGATGAACAAGTAAAGGAGTTAGCAAGTCTTTGTTTGTCAGGAAGACTGTGAAGATGAGTGCAAAGCTTACCTTCTAGCCTGGGGTGTTACTGGTTCCGAAAGGTTGTTTGAGAGTGGGGTGACAATCAGGTGAGTGGCTGGCAAAGTAAGTTTGTTTATATAGTGGGAGGTTGCTTTGAGCAACCCCAGAGAATTATTTACATTTGAGTTTATTTTAGGACATCGTAGGGCCTTTAGCGGTGGTAAACTAAATAATATAGGTGGCGTAACTTGAAGTATCTGAAAGCAATTATTAAGGACACTTTTTTTGTTAACGGGTAGCAATTCAGTTTTACTTACTCTGCTCTTGTAGGAGCTTTATATTTAATAGGTTAGGTTTCGCCAGTCGTCTCTATCTTGAGATTTTGAATCAATACTTCTCCATGTATCATCGTCTACTTCACGCTTCATAGTCCTCAGCCATGAAGTCCTGGGTCTTCCAACTTTTCTAGTGCCTTGTGGAGCTCAGTTGAAAGTTTGGTGAAACCATCTCTCTCAACCCTTCACCATGATCTCATCCACATATGGCACGCGAGTAGTCTCTCTTATAGTTAAATTTCTAATCCTGTACTGCCATTTAACTCCCAATATTCTTCTGAGGGTTTTGTTCTGAAATCTATAAAATCTGTTGGATATTGTTTCATTTTCATACCATGACTCATGTCCATACAGTAACGCCGATCTCACTAAACTGATATATGGCCTGATTTTTACATGTAATTTCAGGCGATTTGATTTCTAAATTTTACTTAACCCAGCCAGTGTCTGATTTGCTTTTTTTTCTCAATATTTAATTCATCTTAAATTAAGATCCTGTATTAGATATCATAGTTCCTAAATATTTAAATGATGTCACCTCATTAATGTTATCTCCTTCCAATGATATTTCATCTTCCAATGCATATTCAGTTCTCATCATCTCAGTCTTTCTTCTATTTATCTTGAACCCAACCTCATGTGATATTCCATGCATTCTGGTAAGCAAGCTTTGCAAGTTCTATGGTGTTCTGCTAATAATGAAAGCGTCTTCAGCATACTCTAGGTCAGCTAATTTCCTGTTACCAATCCAGTCCAATCCTTCTCCACCATCCCCAACTGTTCTGTGCATTACAAAATCTTTGTGGAGAATAAACAACATAGGTCACAACACATTCCCTTGGAGTACTCCACTGTTCACTGGAAATTCATTTGATAGGATTCCACTAACATTAACTTTGCATTTGCTATGCTCAGGAACAGACCATAAAATTTACGTATATTATAGGAACTTCACAAAATTGGCCGGTTCACACTATCAAAGGATTTTTCATAGTCCACAAATGCCATCAAAAGTGGATTTCTATATTTTACATATTGCTGTACCACATGTTCTAAAATGAAAATTTGGTCAGTACAACTTCTACTGTTTCTAAATCATGCTTGTTCATCTCTCAGCTTTTCATCAATCTTTCTCTAACCTCTTTAGAATGAGCATACATACACACTATATATATATATATATATATATATACATATATATATATAATTTATATATATATATACATATATATATAATTTATATATATATATATATATATATATATGCCTAAACTGCTTCTATCATCTCTTTTATTAAACCATATGATCATTGGAGTGTATCCCATTCCGAGAGAAAGAACAGTACTTCTTAAACCAAGCTTGACAGACTTTCTTAAAGGGCGGAGTCGTTATCTTGTATAGGGAATCATTCCCCTCTTCCGGACTCCCTTCCCATAGCTGAAGGATTTGAAAGCTAATTAAACAAATGATTGGAAGGGTTAAATTTTATGTTTCTCTGACCCTTTGTCATTATGTTTGTTGAATAATTGATCAGATGACGTAGATGATTTCATACAATTTCTGTTCTATCGACTTTTTTTGTTAATCATTTAATTTCCTTCTGCTTTAGTGAATGTAATGTTTTAAAAATTAAGGGAATTATTCTAAGTCCCCAATTCCCATCAGAGAGAGAGAGAGAGAGAGAGAGAGAGAGAGAGAGAGAAAATTTAAAATGGAGACATGAAGGCAGGATTTCATAGCTCTGATTGACTCAAGTTAACTAGCGACTAAACTTACCTATTGATAGGTCTTCATACTCAACCTCTCTCTGATTGGCTACCACTGGAAATCAATGACAGTTTATCAGAAGTTTGGAACGAAAGCAAGAAACAAAGGTGTAATAACATCGAAATAACGAAGAAAAAGACGATTGCATTTGACATTCATTTCATAGACCAAATGTTGCCAGGAATGAATTCTGTGTCAGTCATTTTTGCATGCTCAGTATTAAGTTAGAATTTCCGACTTATATTTTACTTATTAATTTCTTTTACATCGTTCTTGAATGTTCGCTCATTTTTTTTTTTTTAATCCACACACGTGTTTCATTTGGAATTATCACTTAATTTCCGTTGACTACCCTTATCCTGCACATTATAATATATTCGAAAGTAACTCGTAACATTTTTGATTTCCTTTTCATTGACGTTTGTTATCCATTGTTATTGCTATTTTGCTTTAATTTTGTGGGGTGTATTTCAGCATTTTCATCTGGATTGCCATGCACAGTACTAGGCTCACTTTTTGACACAATTGCTTTTAGTTTTCTATTATTTTCTATTGTTTTTTTGGTTAGAATCTTTATTAGCAGTTTGGTTAATTCTCTCTCTCTCTCTCTCTCTCTCTCTCTCTCTCTCTCTCATTTGCTAAACATTTGTCCTTTCAGTTTCGTTATGCCATTAAAGCGTAAAAAGGGTAAATTGTGTTAACTGAATGTGAAGGACTCCGAGCCGGGCAATAGTTCATTAACTGGTATTTTACAGATGACTCCTTTTTGGCAAGGGGTTGATGTCATATTGCGGCTCCCCCCTCCCCCCCCCCCCTTCCAGCCACATCCCCCTGCCACTAGCTCCCTTCCCTTCCTCCTTCCATAAATAGATTTGAAGGTTATTTTAACTAATGTTTGACATGGGGATTTTCCCTCTTCTTTGGTCCCGTTTCTCTCGAATTATTTTTGGATGATTGATGTCCTCTTGTAGACTTTAGTTCTAGACATTTTTTACACTAATTTAATGTATAAGCTGAATTCACATTAAGATTCTTTTCTGTTTACTGCTCTATTACTGTCAGTTTAATCTCGACATTATCAAGTAATTATATTTGCGTCACATTTATCTAGCTCGTGATGATACAATAGCTATGACGTAAATTCGTAGTCATTATATATATGTGTGTATATATATGTATATATATATATATATATATATGTGTGTGTGTGTGTGTGTGTGTGTGTGTGTATCTATATAAATATATATCAGTCATCATAATTATCATCATAAGCCATAACTAGTCCACTGTTGGACTATGGCCTTAGACATGCCCTTCCACCCTCGTCTGTTTATGGTCTTTCTATGCCAGTATATACCGACAAATTTTCTTTGTCAATCCATCGTCTTCTCTTGCTTCCCCTGCTTCTTTTCCAACCATTAGGGATCCATTCTGGTCTTCTTATTGTCCATATGATATCTGTCATTCTCATTGTATGTTCTGCCCACACCCCCCCCCCCCCTGGCTGCACTGGAATTCTTACCCTTTTGCTTTACAGCCATTTCGGCTTCATTTCTTCCATCTTGATATTCAACGGCTTTTAACGTCTACTTCGTAGTGCAACTGTGGAGTTTCCCTCCGTTGCACCTGGGGGCTGAATGGCCTCCCAGATCCTAGCGGTGTGCCATGTGGGACCAATTCAATAATCCAATCCATTACATTAGCAGAAGAATTTAATCGAATCTAATACAAACCCAAAGACTCCTGCCATGATTATTATCATTCAAAACGAAGAATCTGCCATTTCGAACAAGCTAAAAACGACAATCTTTCTAAACAAAAAATTCTCAATTATGTAAAAAGAGAATGTGTAAGGAGCAGAATAATCCGAAAAACTTAAGACTGAAAAATATTTCATGTGACAGCCAGCTATGTGTGAATGCCTTTATAAACAGACTTATTCGCAAACACTGAAAAGACATACAGTCTTACAGGTCACACACATGTTCGTATTTTCATTCCCCTATGTACTTCCAAAATCCTCAGATAACAATGAAAAATATTTTGACACCTTTAATCTCTTTCAAGCTTATTCGTTCTTCAGAAATGCTCCTCATTCTGTTGGCGTCTCTTCTCCCAAATCCCTACATAGGAGG
>NC_090727.1:18546292-18731129 GCF_036898095.1 Palaemon carinicauda | reverse complement strand
AGCAGTTTGTTTTTCACAAGTAAATGTATTTCTTATATCTGTTTTGGTAAGTTACTTACAAAGATAAACAATACTTGTGATTATGTTTGGCAGGCTTATCAGTTGAGGCATTACAAAAAATATAAATAAATAATAAGGAAGCCAGAATTCAAGCATCTCTCAGTGACAAGGAATTAATTGCATTTTTTTTTTTACTTATCCAGTTATCTTTTATGATAAACTGAACTTGCTGAGAGATGCAAGACACCTCATACATATTCAATAGGTTAATGAAACCCATTTGAATTACTTTAGTGATTTCCAATGTATGTGGAAAAACTATTTTTGAGGATATAAATATATTTTTTAACAGAGAAAATGGGCCAAACATTGTGAAGATCTATGAAACGGATTTATTGACAACTGAGATTTAAAGAAAAACAATTACAGGCGTAAGAATGGAATTCTTTAAATACAAATTTATACCCAGCATCCAACATTGTTCTACGAATTCTTAAAAAAATACCAAAAAATATCCAGATAGCAACAAAAAATCCATATAGAACAACAAAAACGCTTGAATCATAAATACATAAAGACAATAAAAATACTCATCTTCTATAGCAAGAAATAATAAAAAAAACAGTATTTTTCCCCTATATCTGATATTATTTTTCTTAGTAACTCCAACATCTTACGTAAATAAGGACTCGATTTTACACTTGATCATTCCTTAATGGAATACTGTTAAGCTACTGTGGATGTGATTTATTACTTTGTTAAGAATCATACAAACCACAGTAAGAGAAAGTGTGTTACATAATGTCATAATGACAAAGATAAAAGAAAATGTTCAACATCTGTTTGCTTACTCACTCACACGCATACATACATATATAAATATACTGTATATATATATATATATATATATATATATATATATATATATATATGTATATGTGTGTGTGTGTGTGTGTGTGCGTGTGTGTGTGTGTTTGTGTGTATAATGAATGTGCGTGTGTTTGTGATATACATGCGTGCGTGGGTATAAGCAAGGTAATTTAAATATACTCCGAGTATATTTAAAGGACATTGGGTATGAGATTAGGCTACAACATCAAAGACAAGGATGGTCTCTCCTCGCCTCCGTTCGATAATGTGAAAAAAAAATAGTACTATGTAAAAAAACACACCTATGCACAAACTAAAGTAAAGTTTAAAACACGAACCTCAGCAATTAGTTTAGTTCGCTCCACGGGGAATCCAGCTCACCTAACTAGATTTAGTTTACATATATTCTCAAGCAATTTTTCATGTCCAACACTTATAAATTGCATGAAAAAACTATATTACTATACACAGTCTTAGGTCCTAGACATAGAAATTCTAACATATCAGTGGTGGACTAAGGATCACATAAACTTCAGTGGAATTTAAACTTTTCGTTCGCGTAATAAATGATATATATCAAACTAGAAAACTGCAAAATATTGAAACAGAAATTCCCCTAATAAATTTGCATTCCATTGGATTTGTACAATAAAACTTGGTATAATAAAAAAAGGCGAAAATATAATTATTCCATATATCATTCTAATCTAAGATATGAGAGACTTCAGCCAGGAAAAATACAAAGAGAAGCCAGAATGTGTTTCGGCCACACTTTCTCCTTGAATACAGTACTAGGAAAAAATATTACAAGATAACAGAATTATACGGGATATAGGCATCAGTTTCTTTTTCCAGTCCCTCTCCTTTCTAGCAGCAAAGCACCATTAATTTTCATATGCTCTATCTACTGTGAGAAAAGATACCGGCGGCGATTTAACTAAACTTTCCTTATAATGCCTGCACAGATGACGTAATAGAAGAGTATGATACATATAACATCTCGTTTCAGTGACGCACTGTCAATTATATTCCTTTTAATATCCCTAATGGTAAGGGCGCAAAAACACATTTTCTAAGAAGAATGGCTCTTCAGAAGATTGGGTCTGAATTATAGAGCTCTTTCTTTCTCACTTCTAAGAATATTTCTCACCTCTCGTTCTTCATGCCTGTAATGCCATCTTTCTTTCCATTTCCTTTGGGATGTCTGAAGAGTGAAATACAAGCATTAATTTTCTCTCTCTCTCTCTCTCTCTCTCTCTCTCTCTCTCTCTCTCTCTCTCTCTCTCTCTCTCTCTCTCTCTCTCTCTCTCTCCCCACATATACACGCAATATATATTATATATGCGTGTAAATATATTATATCCACGAAAGGAAAACTGAAATGACTTGCAGGAATTAGTACTTTCGTATAGTAATTGCCATTATCGCTTCCAAAAATGAGAATAGAGAAACTGGATAAGGCAGGTTTACGGAAAAACAGACCATGGTTTATACTGACTTTAATTATGACCTTGAGTGTAGGTAATCAAAAGGGATTATACCTTGGGTGAAGTCATTAATATAGATTGCTTTCTCCACCTCCATATTAATGACTTTACCCAAAGAAATACTGTGGAAGCTTTTTTAAATCGTTGTATCCAAGTTCATAATTAGAATCTAAACCATTACATGGTCTGTTTTCAAGTAATACGGTATTATCCTCTCTTCTCAAATCCAACTTATTTGGTATCAAGAAACCGACCGCTCAGGGATTCCCTTTCCTGTAGAAATATTTATTTTTATTCTCACTGTGTTTACATAGTGTCAATTAAAATACGAAAGTACAAGCTGTAATCAAATGATTTCAATCTTCTATTCGTGGTTATAATACATATTCTATGTTTATCACGAGTCAGCTGTTGTGATTTCTACTCAAATACACAAACACGCACAAGCACACATACACACTATATATATATATATATATATATATATATATATATATATATAATATATATATATATATATATATATATATATATATATATATTATATATATACATGTATATATATAATATATGTTATATATATATATATATATATATATATTTTATATATATGTATATATACATATATATGTGTGTGTGCACATGTGTATATATATATATATATATATATATATATATATATATATATATATATATATATATATATATATATATATATATATATATATATATATATAAATTTGTATTAAACACGAAATCTTGATTAATACAAAACCCTTTCAACTTAGCTTACAGCATTGTGCTCTTACTGTATTGAGAGTATAATAACAAGGGCGTATGGAATCAAGGAATTCAATTGAATTGCTATTTTCTTTAAACCTCTGCCTCACAATGGAATGTAACCCAGGAATCTCAAGTGAAAGGCATGAGGGCTACCAACTGGTGTAAGAGATTTATTTCTAGTGCACTTTGTAGTGTGCTGATTTCCAATATTCTAATAATATATATTTCCCCTATACATTTAAAAAATTCTGCGTTGGGAAGTCAAGGTCGACCATTAATACCTAAAAGATCTATTAAAAAGAACACAAAATACCCAAAGTTTGCAACCGAGAGTCAATGAACGGAATAAATGCAATCCACGTGAGAATAATTACCAAACAAAGTTTCAAAATTTTAATAACAAAGATAACAACGAGAATTCTTGATACCATTATACTGAAAAGTAAAACGCACTTCAGCCCACAATGTTAAAACTGAGGTGGTCAGGGATCATTAAAAGCAATCAATAATTGCAAAGACTACAAATAACCCTTAAGCCTCTGGAAGTGTAATCACGTTTAATGGATGAAAATGAATTGGCACCAGAGTTTTCAATAATGGCTAAAGATATTTTACTTATAAAAACTCGATCAAAGGGGATAATTCACTCTTACGTACGACTGTTGTCGATAAGGAATGAAATACCAGAAATATTGCAGTGACAGAAGACAAGAAAGTGATTTGTTGGTAAGAGGCAATTGAAACAAAAAGACCCAAAAATATAGTGCAAAGAATCAAAGATAGCTGCCTGAAAGATTCAATCCTCTAGATGTTACTAAAGCAATGGAAACATTGATGATCATGTTTCTTAGCTGTAAATAAATAGGCTTACTATTTTAAATTTCTTTGTTGTTTCCATTTTGCTTAGATTCATAGCTCCAGTCGTTGATTTCGGTGGGTATTGTTATTAAATTTAGACTTACAACCACGATACTTTATATTTATTTATTTATTTATTATTATTATTATTATTATTATTATTATTATTATTTGATAACCTACAAATCCTAGTTGGAAAAGCAGGATGCTTTAAGCACAAGGGCTCCAACAGTGAAAAAAGCCCAGTGAGGAAAGGAAACAAGGAAAAATAAATATTTTCAGAACAGAAAAAAATATTAGAATAAATATTTCTTATATATACTATAAAAACTTTAACAAAACAAAAGGAAGAGAAACAAGATAGAATAGTGCGACAGCCAAACCCTATATGTGAGGGAAAAATTTAGGTTAGTAAATAACTTTCGATTAATATAACTTGGCAATTATTTGAAAAAAAAAAAAAATGATGGCATTCGAACACAAATACTTCCAACCAATCAGCTATAAGAAAACTTTTCCGAGCTAAAAGGGCACCCCTACTAGTCGGTGCAAATCTGCCTCGTTAAACAGAATCACTATAGTTAAGATTGGCAATTGACACCACAACGTCAACGGTGTTTACTACTGCTTTAAATGAATCAAACATAGTAGATACATTTCTCCTCTTTCTTAAATCACGATATCGAGTTATACCAACTACAGCATAGTTTCATACCTGTTAACAAGAACAGATTCGTCCGAAGGTAGCGATTGGAATGTATGAAATATTTACTTTTAGAAAGTTTTCATGCGCAATCAATTTATTTCCACCATACATCCTTAATACCTACACGCTGTATAATATTACAATTGTAATAACTCTCATATTATCTTCATAATTTAAGCATAAAAAGAATCAAACGGAACATGAAAAGCAGGTAGCGCTGTTGTAAATCCTTTATTTGTGGTGATAATTTCACATCGTTAGCAGTGCAAAGGGTAAAATATAAAAGTTTAATTACTTTGGGTAGAATGAATGAAAAGTCCAGGACAATTGTGCGCCTCATAATTTTTACCGTTTATGGAATTATGATTACAACTCAAAGCGTTTATTTTCAAGTCTGAACATGAATGAATATTGAAGCGGCAATGGCAAGAGAATGGTTCATATAATTTTTCAGAATTTGGAGAGGATGGAAAGCACAATATAATTGTGTTTATTCCTCATTAGTATTAATTTTAGCATTAATATTGAAGTGAAATGCACTAACAAAACTAGATAAATCGAAAGAAAAGAGAAAAATTATATAAAAGAAAAAATTAAAAATCTTTTTTTAACAAATTGATCCTTCTTCAGTGCAGTTCAACAGAAACTCTGTTAACGTTTTATCACCTTCACTGTAAAAGAAAAAAAAAATTAAAAACAACGACATCAACAAATTATCTCAAAACTTCCGTCCATTCCCATTTTTCATTTTCAATCGTCAGAAAGGTAAAGAAACCCTACTTTTATTATTCAGTCACTATAATGATATTGAAACTGACCCGTTTCGTATTACTCCAGTCACCAGAAGGATATTTCAAACCCTGCTCTTGGTTTGTGAATCACCAGCTTGCTCATCTTTGGAAGCTTCATTTCAAGAGATCGTTACAGTAACAGCGCCTCAAGAATTTGTGTTGCCCCTTTTGAGCAGCGCCAATGTTCTCAAAGAACCCCCATTAACATTACTTTAAAAAATATACCAAAACACTTTTGGTAGTTTCTTTATTCTCATTCTTGCAAACTCTTGGATCAGGTGTTAGTCCGTTCATCCCACAACTGGCCATCTTGCATTAAATCCTATAGTTAATCCGTTAAATTTCTACAAAACTGATCCTATTTCTTGAATCACAGACTAAAAACCATGAATTGTCTTATAACGGTTTCACCATTAACTAGTATGATCAAATTAACATGTACTCACCATTCTCCAAAAATTTCACAACATAAAAAATATCAGAATTCCACGCTAGCAAAATAATTTGCAATTCAAAAATTTCCCCCCTAATGGCATTATATTTCAAACACCTCACGTTATATACTTAAACAGACTGTAAACAACCTGAAAATATATTGAGTTTACAAAATATCATTAATGATACAAACCCAACCTTCAATAAATGTATCCCATAATTTCACAAAATTAGAATACTCTGAAAACCGTCTCCCTGAAATCATTCATCCCGTTCTGGGCGGAGATATTGTATGCCAGTGATTGATTGCAAGGGATGATCGACAAGAATGGCGATTTTATGATTGAGAAGGCTGTCGACTCAATCCGCAATAACTTTTTGGGTTTAACGTCAGGTTCTTGGCTGACGATCAACTTCGCCTCGTGAGATTTTTTTTTTTTTTTTTTTTTTTAAGAAAAAGTGATATGACGTTTAATCATGGAAGGAGGGAAAAATTAATAGACTTGAAAAGATGTCGTGAAGGCTTACGTAGTATTACAAATACAAGTGCAGGACTTCTCCCCTATATAATAAAAAAAAAAAGTCTCTGCCTCTATTTAAGCACCATATATATATATATGTGTATATATATATATATATATATATATATATATATATATATATATATATATATATATATATATATATATATATATGACAAAATTACGACAATCCAAGGTTATCTGAAGAAGAATCTAGATTCCTATTACCTACTATATATCTTTTTATGGAAAATGGGTGTTTTAACGAAATTTTACCTTATTTCGATCGCTACGTTTTAGTACAATAAATTACGCCCGAATCATAAAAACAAGGATTATTACAAGAAACGCAGCTTATTCAGGAATATGCTTATTACGAGAGATATCAATGATAAATGGACCAAAAGTTGATACCACGAGACCCGTACCTCGCACCATCGTCTGTTAAATCAGTTTATGACACCTCTGATGAAGGAAATTAGGCTTAAGAGGATTGCGGCTTATTAGAAAAACGATAATCAAGCAAATATGATTCTTACGTGATATACATCATAACAAGGTTGTTGTTTTACATTATCTCGTCGATTTCATTAACATAACAAAATTCTTTCCGAAAAAAAATAACTAATAGAGTAACATGATCTTTTTATCTTCGTTTACCAACAATGTACGAAATACTGGAATATAATGTAAAGTAACGATAAAATTTATTCTCGATTCCTAAAGTATATTGTATTAGTAACAGTTACTCAAATTTAATTGTAAGAGAATCAGCTAAAGTATACACTGTAATAGTCTTTATAGTCTTACTTTCATCGACACACATAATCCTAATCTCGTCAACATTGAAATAATAATAATAATAATAATATTTTTTTTTTTCGTCTTTGTGTATTTTCATTAAATATTCCATGTTTTCATTTGGTTCTTTAAACGTTCCATCAGCTTTCACTTAACACCTACAATAGGTACAACGAGGTAGAGAAACTGAACCATATGTATATCAACCTAGGAGTATGATAAAAGTAAAGATGATCATAGGGCTAATGTGTTTTGCCCAAAATATAGTTAATCATTTTATTTCCCTTGACTCTTTTATGTGCCTTTTCAAGAAACACAAACACACACACAATATATATATATATATATATATATATATATATATATATATATATATATATATATATATATATATATATATACACACACACACACACACGATATATACGCATTAACATAAGCGAAGTCACAGAAAGCCGTATAAGTAAAATTCATTGTTATATTGCCATATCTGGCTTCCCTTGGTATAAATAAAATGAATTAAACATCACAATCTGCTTAAAAATCACGCGATTTTAGATATATGCAGTAACGCTTGAGGTAATTCGAATTTTGGAAGCGAAAAATCGCACTTTCTATTTGTGACCAAATTATCTTCAATAACATCTTAATAATATATGAAAAACTAACACCAGAGAGAGAGAGAGAGAGAGAGAGAGAGAGAGAGAGAGAGAGAGAGAGAGAGAGAGAGAGAGAGAGAGAGAGAGAGAGAGAGAGAGCATTAACTAAATCCTAGCCTTTTTAGATTTCAACACTATGTATTTCATTCACTAACGAATCCTTTCAGATGAATTAAATTATTTTTACGACACCATCGTTTTCCTTTGACTTAATTGCTATTTCAAAAAGACTTTTTTTTTATGTGCATTTAGTTCCTTTTCAAAAGGGATGAAATGCCTTACTCCTTTCTCTGAAATTCATACACATCAAGACAATCTAAGCTTCAGCAATCACAGACATCTCTAAGTCCTGCTGAATCTACACCAGGCAACAGCTAAAGAGAACTATATTTCATTTACAAATCCAAATTAAAAATTGAACGAATCAATTGAATGTTATTAAAGTTTCTAAATAACAGTATGTTTCAGATAATTTACTTAATGTGTGCTTTATTATTTTGTGCTAATCTGGCCATGCACGGATATGAAATTACTACAGATATACAGCGTCTATAGAGAAATTATAAACTACATGAAGACACTGAAAAAAGCATATTAAACCTCAGTTTAGATTTATCCTTCAAGGCTTCAGCATTGATGCTACTAAAGAATCGTCGACAAATTTCAATCTAATACAAGAAAATTTATTAGTGAATTTAAGTGTCATATGAGCACCTCCTATTTACGTAACTTTACAAAATTTTTCATGAGAACACAATACCTCTAGAACTTAAAGTCACTTGAAACTCGACGTTCGTGCGCGCGACACACACACATACACATACACATTAGTGAGAGTTGACAACGTTCACGTTTCGAGTAGCATTTGAAAGTCTTCTCATCTAAGTCTCCTTCTGAACTTGGACTACTCTGGGACACTTTACAAGAGATTATCTAACTTTCGTGAAAACACTCTTCAAAAAAGAAAATCCTCCCAAACGAAGTTGAGTTTGTTTGTTTGTATCTTTCTTGAGTAACGAAAAGGTTGAGTAAATTGTTACGAAAATTTTACCAAAGGTGGACCTCGCTATAAACTAGTGGTTAGCTATTGGGAGAGGAAGGAATGTGAGTTGAGGGGAAGGAGCTTCTGAACGAAATTGCTTCGCTTTGCGGGTATTTGTGGTATCCTTATACGCTTATACGTTTCAATGTCATTCATGAGGGGTTGGGGCAACGGACAAGACAATATCCTAAAGGCAAACCATAGATGCATATGATCAGCATCAAATGGTCCTATTCACCCAAGCTGGGACCAGGGAAGGTCAAGCTATCGCTGGTGGTGACTGCCGAGAAATATATAGTATGACCCCACACCAACTCAAGTCACTCGAAGGACCCATGAAGTTATGATTACTAATGAAAACTGATTTGATCAGCTTTTTCTGCATCTAACTATACGCATATGCGATACAACACAGAGCTTAATTTTTTGCTGCCAAAAGCCACAATAAGGATAGTAATCTAATGATGAAGAAAAAGTTAACCTACAAATAATTCCCATAAAAATGGTACAGCCTGAAATAACAACCCAAAAAATTACAAAAGAACACAAACTTTAGGTACCATCTATTGTCAGCTGTTATTATAAATTGCCACGCCAATAACTAACTACTCACAAGGGAATTTACCAAGTTTATTTTTCCATCGACAGATAATATGACACTTAGACATTAAATAAATAAAATCATAAACTCTAACAATGAACCCGCCTAACAAGGTATGCCATGTAACCTGTTACTTTATCACTACAAGTTCTAAAATTACAAGGATTACAGTATTAGAGCGATGCGTGTGATATAATTCATGGATGATGATGATTTTTTTCTTCCCAACATACCATCAATAGATGACGACAATGATGATACATATAGAGCGTATAATTGTAAATTACAGGAGCAAAAAATAAGTTATAATAATATTCATGGTTTTATGACATGGCTACCTTGGATGCTCTCGAGTCAGGAGAGCAATTAAATTAATATTTTCTTACTGAAAATATACATCAAAATTCAATATTGATTCGGTGATACAGAATACAATGTCTTTCATAAACCCATCAAAATAAAAACAAATTGCAACTGCTATAAAGTATCAAAACAATAGAAAAAAAAATAAAGATGGTATTAGACAATACAATGCCATGATACTCTACCTATGATCCGAAGTTAATAAAGGTGTAACGATTGATGGCTTCTTTACCTGTAAAAAAAGAAAAAAATATTATGCATAAATTTAAATTCATACTTAATGAATGAAAAATAGCCTTCCATACCAGAAACTAGATAAAAAAAAATCATAAATGGCATGAAAAAAAATCTTTTAAAAATTCTTGTGGAAAAAGCGTATACAATCTATGAATCTTATGGTGATCCAGAGAGCTTTTACATATCGTTATAATTTACACAAAATCTATCATGGCATTACGCAACCGAGTTTCCTTTTCTACTTTTTTGGACTAAAAGTGAACACGTATAGATGGTAATGAAAACGTTATCCAACCTTGGACACTTTAATGTACATAATAGATTTGTGAAACAAAGTACTTCCAATTGTTATAAAATGTTAATAACTGTACTGTGATGGTTCGGTGGCTACTTTCCTCTTAGTAAGGGTAGAAGAGACTCTTTAACTTTAGTAAGCAGCTCTTTTAGGAGGACACTCTAAAATCAAACCATTATTCTCTTGTCTTGGGTAGCGCCATAGCCTCTGTATCATAGTCTCCCACTGTCTTGGGGTAAAGTTCTCTTGCTTGAGGGTACACTCCAGCATACTATTCGATATTATTTCTCTTTATCTTGTTTTTATCTGACGTTTTATAGTTTATATATGAAAGATTTATCTCAATATTGCTCCTCTTCTTAAAATATTTTATTTTAATTGTTCATTACTTCTCTTGTAGTTTGCCTATTTCCTTTCCTCACTGGGCTATTTTCCCTGTTGGAGCCCTTGGGCTTATAGCATCCTGCTTTTCCAACTAGGATTATAGCTTAGAAAGTATTATTATTATTATCATTATTATTAGTATTATTATTATTATTATTATTATTATTATTATTATCATCATCATCATTATTATATTATCATCTTCATTATTACTGTTATTAATAATAATAATAATAATAATAATAATAATAATAATAATAATAATAATAACAATAATAATATTAATAAGGGAAGGGAAGGGAAGGGTGGATTTTATGTTAATCTAAGTGAAGGACTTCGGAACATTTTGGTAATGCTAATCTAATGAAATCACTAACGAGTCCCAAATGGACTCGGATTACAGAGTACTAATGAATTGAATATGTTTCGAGCAAGAGTTCCCAACCTGTAGTACATGTACCTCCAGTGGTACATTTGTACTCTTCAGGGGGTACATTGGATCTGAAAGAATGGCTAGTGCTGCTCATTACATGGTATTATCAACGTTGAGATTGAATAAAATTATACTGAAATATCAATTTCATTGTCACTCCTTTTCATCCTCAATTTTAGAGGTACATAGGAATCTATGGAATTGCCTAAGGAGTACAGGGGAACAAAAAGGCTGGGAAAACCTGGTTTTGACTTGGAGCGAATGTAAATTACTTCTTTTACCAATGAAGTCTCTTTTTTAAGGTTACAAAATATACTTTGTATATTGAAAAGTGAATGCAGAAGTTTTAAATAACATTCACGTGCATGCAACAATGGGGAAACCTCTTGAATAATGACAGTAATTCTAATTACTGTTATTGATGTTGAATTTTTTCGCCAAGATTTTAACTATTAAATTATTCAGTACTGATTTTTTTAAATTCCATTACATTTTGATCTGTTCAGGACTCGAATATATATTTTTTTACGTAAACATAAGTATCTCGTGTAAAATCTTCAGCATCATTGCACAGTGCAAATGAAAGACATTGTTTCTACAATACTTATAATCAAAGGACAATGCAATACTCAACTATGTTTACTTCATTAACATCTAAGGCACACTAGTCAAGACTATTCGTGATCGAGAATTGTCATATTGGTCTATATTATAATTTGCTTTCTAAAATATCAAGCCTTTAAAATGAATAATTTTGTCAAGTACATAAGTTTTTTACAACGGACTGTCAACCTAGAGTTGTTCAGAAACCGTTTCAATTCAATAATTACTTCATGTCTACTACCTTATAAATATTATAACTAATTTTCAAATTAAGTAATTTCTTTATTAAAAAAAAACCGGACGAACAACATTCACTTTAAGTTTAAAACCTAACAGTTTTTTGTAGCTGAAATGCCTTGAACGGCTCCTTATGAAACTAGTGCCAAAAAAAAAACCACATCAAAAGTCATGCGAAATTCATTGCTTACTAATTACTTCTGATTAAGTTCAGTTAAAAATAACAAGATTGGGTACATAATTCTTTCAATTGAGGGAACTCATCAAATTAAGATTAAGGCAAAAAATAATGATATCAATTCTTGTTACGAAATCAACAGATTAAACTTGAACTCTTGATATTTAGGTAAAGGGGACAAGCGTTCTAAGATCAATAATAATGAATATATAAGCGGGAATAAATAAATAAATGTAAACTACAATAAGGACAATGAAACTAAATCCAAAGAATGGGAAATAATAATCTACAAGAAATAAATAAAATACATAATGGAAAATAAAACAAAAATAAATGAAGGAAAAAAAACTGAAAATGGGTTTAAAAAGAATTAAACAATAATAACCAATGAAATAAAAAAAAATACACAGGAAAAAAGAATGAAATAAAAAATGCTGCAAGAGAACTAAAATAAAAACAAAATGCTGCAAGAGAAAATAAAAACTTAAAAACCAAACCTTAAATAAAAATCTAAATAATTCGCCGATTTAATACCGGAATGAGAACCGAAGTGGTAGCTCCCATTTCACAATACACTGTCCAAACACTTATGGTATAATTTAAAGTCATATGTCTAACCATTGAATGCCTTTTAAATTAATTTTCTGAACAAGATGGTTTCAACCAATCCCCTTTTGTAAACTGCACGGCAAAGTTGTATCAGCACAATAGAATCCATTCCACGATCGTCCTTAATGGTATACTGTATTTCGCTTAGACGATGCCATTGGACGAGTACTTACCAATAATCGCTAATAAATCCACGGAATCTAGCTAAGATGGAAAACGTGTAGAATTTTTTTTTTCTTGTTCTGGAAATACAATTTTTTTTTTTTTTTTTTTTAATATATCGTGGATACCTTTTCTTCGGCAAAAGATTAATATTTTATTCAGCAACTTATAGCCAATAAAAACAAAATATTCAGAGTTCACGGACAAAGCGGAAAAGCAACAAACTATAATGGTCCGGGAAATACAATAAATAAGCTAAGCAAAAGTCCATACGAATCCACCGCGATATGAAACGTGCCAGATCACAACCTGGAACTAATGACACGTCCACCAATAAAGTTCGCAGGCCTGGACGTTACCAGGAACCAAAACTAAACCACTCACAAAAAAAAAAGGGGGGGGGAGGAGTATATAGTTCTCCTGTACGATGATTAACTACAGCAATGATTGTAAAGAACAAGGAATGATGTTTAATTTCTGTGCAAAGAACTGGCATGTCGGCGAACAAATCTTAATAGTAGCAATCTATCCTTACTTTCTCTCTCTCTCTCTCTCTCTCTCTCTCTCTCTCTCTCTCTCTCTCTCTCTCTCATTCCTGATTCCGTCTGTTCAGCTTTACTTCTGAAAAATAAAAAGTTTAGTTTCTGGTTGGTGTTCATGGTTCCCGAAATAGTTTGCAATTCCAGAAAATATACAGTATAAATGCACTTTGGCAACGCCGGATTGACTCAATGTGCAAGGTGGTTGTTAGTTGCTAAAAAAGAGACGAGATGAATGCAAGTGTGTTTTATTCAACAAGACAAAAAGCTTTTATACAGACAGTTGAGAGCAAGAATGACACAAAATTCAAACTGTATAAAAATGCAATAGCAAGCTTTAACGTGCTTCTATTATCAGCGCGTGGAAGATTGAGAGATAAAAAGCAATAACGTCGGTGTACGATCATGTAAGATACGCGAGGTACAACAGGATGAATTAACGAATACGGATATGAGATAAAGCTGATATTTAGACTGAAAGAAATGGTATGCATTGTATTATCAATAAATGGAAGAAATTTGGCATTTACTATACTTAACTATAAGAGACACCGAATGATTGTCACCAGGAAAAACAGATTTGAATATTTTAATATGCAACTACTTTCATGACTGGGCATTCATTTAATTTTGAATCAATTCAAGAAATAAAGAGGTGTAATGTAAATATCAACAGCCCAAAGTACCTTTGTTAGGTGGTTCTATAACGTCTAATAAGAATGCGTTTAAACAAAATCATCCTTTCCCTCTTCAAAGAGAAAAAATAAACATGCAAGTTTAATTGGTATAAAAATACGAATATTACGGTTTACTACTCCGCTGATCTGGGCAGAAGTATAAGCATTACGGATAAAATAGTCAGTGTAATGTTAATTGTCACTTGATATTTCGTTAATTTTCATAGAAATTGATGACGAATTATAATAAAAACTCCATAATCGTTAGCTTCTCTATGAAAATCATTTATTGAAGATCTCGGTGTGGTAATATATGTTCAATGTAGTTTTACATTTATGCTCTCATGTACGTTGTGTTTCTCTGCTTGCATTTACCAGCTTATTATGTTGCTATTTGTGTGTCTTCGTGCATATTATTGCTTGTGGATGTCCCTGTGTTGTCTGGCCCTAACTTTGATGTATTTGTTTGTTATTGTGCATGTAAAGTAGTACGTGTTGTAATAGTGGCTGTTTCTATTGTTTCAGGAGGCGACTCCAGTTTTTGTGTGCAATAAAATCTATAACCTATGACAGGTTTTTTATTTTCACAACAATTTATTGCACACAAAATAAAGAATTTTAGAGGCCATGGAACGGTTCCTACGTCCAGAACACTTCGAGGCTGACCCGGATTCTGCCACCGCTGCTAAGGAGTGGACGCACTGGCTGAGGACATTCAACAACTTCTACCAAGCAGTACAGAAGACATCTCCCAGTGCAGACAAACTAATCCTACTCACCAACTACGTTGCTCCTCGAGTGTACGACTACATAGCAGACTGCGACACTTATGTTAAGGCTGAGAAAGCACTGACATCACTGTATGTAAAACCTAGAAATGAGGTATTTGCTAGGCCTGTCCTGGCCACACGTAGGCGGGGGTCAGGTGAGTCTCTAGACCAGTTTCTCCAAGCTCTGAAGCTCCTAGCAAAAGACTGTCAGTTCAAAGCAGTGTCAGCAGAGCAGGCGTGTGATAACTATGTTAGAGATGCATTCATCAATGGACTTTCTTCTGGTGCCATTCGTCAAAGACTACTCGAAAATATAACTCTTAACTTGCAAACTGCTTATGAACAGGCACGCACTTTAGAGATGGCTCAGAAACATTCTGCTTCTTATACTACTGTTGAGCCAATTACTGCTGCTGTACCTCAGCCACAAAGTCAGTCAGGTGATTCAGAGTTTTTAGAAAGTAGTGATGAAACTGCTCATCTTGCCGCCACTACTGGCGCCAATCAGTGTTTTTTCTGTGGATTGACACGGCACCCTCGGTTCAAATGTCCTGCTAGGGAAGCTTTATGTCTAAAGTGTAAGATACAAGGACATTATGCAAAAGTGTGTAGGTCAGGGAAACCAGTAAGGGATACCTCTGCTGGTAAAACTAAATATTCGGCAGCAACACTGGCTACTGTGTCTGGGGCTGTGCCTAGTAGTCTTAGTAAATCTTTGAGTTGTTTGAAAGTTAATGGTCTCCCTGTTAATGCACTTATTGATACAGGAAGCTCGGAAAATTTTGTGAGTCAGAAGATTGCTAAAGAAAACAACCTAATCATACTTCTTGACGACAGGCAGGTCTCCATGGCTGATGCGTCTCTCTCGTCCAAAGTCTTAGGTCTTTGTTGTGTTGATGTGGAGCTGCAAGGACAAATTTATCCTAGTGTAAAACTCAAAGTACTGCCAGCCCTGTGTAGTGATGTAATTTTGGGGCATGAATTCTTGAAGAATCATTCTGCTCTAGAAATGGCTTTTGGAGGAGCACGCCCACCACTCAAGATATGTGGGATGGCAGCAGTGAAGTTGGTTGCGCCCGCACTCTTCAGCAATCTGACAGCAGACTGCAGACCCATTGCTGCAAAGTCAAGACATTACTCTCAGGCTGATAAGGAATTTGTCAAAACTGAAATTGGTAGAATGCTACAAGAAGGAATAATAAGACCCAGCCAGTCTCCATGGAGGGCACAGGTGCTAATCACTGCAGGGCACAATCGCTGGAAGAGAATGGTGATTGATTATTCACAAACTATAAACAGGTTTACTGAGCTGGATGCTTACCCTTTGCCTCGGATCGATGAAACAGTGAATAATGTCTCAAGATATAAAGTGTTTAGCACCTTGGACCTGAAGAGCACCTACCACCAAGTGCCAATAAGAGAAGACGAAAAGTTGTACACTGCTTTTGAGTCGAGTGGAAAGCTGTAAGAGTTCAATCGAATTCCATTTGGTGTGAAGAACGGAGTGGCCGCTTTCCAACGAGTTGTGGATCAGATCCTTGCAAAAGAAAAGGTGGAAGGGGCATTTGCTTATGTGGACAATATGACTGTATGTGGAGAGACGGAAGAGGAGCATGACAAAAACCTAAATCATTTCTTGAAAGTGGCGAGGGATTACAACCTCACATTTAATCATGACAAGTGTGATTTCAGGGGACAGTCTATAAACCTTCTGGGATACTCTATAAAGGACGGAGAGATCAGACCTGATCCAGAACGACTGCAGCCTCTCTTGAGTCTACCCCTTCCCAAGGATACTGCCTCTCTTCGGAGAATGATGGGGTTGCTTGCTCATTACTCACGATGGATACCCAACTTCTCTGAGAAGGTCCGGCCTCTTTCACACTCCACGAGATTCCCATTGTCTTTTGAAGCTTCTCTGACTTTTGAAAAATTGAAGAATGAAATTGCGAAGTCCGTGGTGCAAGCCATTGATCCTACATCCCCTTTCACAGTTGAAACAGATGCTTCAGACCATGCCATTGCCGCTACTCTCACTCAGAATGGACGTCCTGTAGCGTTCTTCTCTCGCACTCTCTCTGACAGTGAACAAAGGCATTCTTCAGTAGAGAAAGAAGCTTATGCCATAGTTGAGGCCCTCAGAAAGTGGAAGCATTACCTAATTGGTCATCACTTTAAGCTGATTACTGACCAGCAAAGTGTAACATTCATGTTCGACACAAGATCTTCAAGCAAAATCAAGAACGACAAGATAGCCAGGTGGCGCATTGAACTGTCATGCTACCACTACGATATAGTGTATCGTCCAGGTACGGAAAATATTCCTGCAGATGCTCTCTCGCGTGTCTGTGGTGCTGTAGCTACAGACAAACTCAAACAACTGCATGAAAGTCTCTGTCATCCTGGAGTGTTCAGGATGGTGCATTTCATCCGAGTTCGGAACCTGGCTTATTCTGTTGAGGATGTAAAGAAGGTTACTGCTTCTTGTCCAATCTGCTCTACTGTCAAACCTCAGTTCTATAAGCCTGATGATGGCCATCTGGTGAAAGCTACTCAGCCATACGCGAGATTGAACTTGGATTTTAAGGGGCCCCTTCCGTCACAGTCGAAAAACAGATACTTGCTCACAGTCATTGACGAATTCTCATGGTTCCCTTTTGCGTTCCATTGTTCAGACATGACTGCTGGTGCTATCATCGGGTGTTTGGTACAACTGTTTGCACTATTCGGAATGCCAGCATACGTACACTCAGACAGGGGAGCCTCTTTCATGTCAGAAGAACTGAAGAAATTCTTACTAGAGAAAGGAGTGGCTACCAGTCGCACTACGTCCTACAACCCAAGGGGCAATGGCCAGGTGGAGAGGTACAATTGGATCATATGGAAAACCATTCGGTTAGCTCTCAGAACAAGGAATCTTGATGTCTCGAAATGGGAAGTTGTCCTCCCAGATGCACCTCACTCTATCCGTTCCCTGCTATGTACGTCAACTAATTGTACACCACACGAGCGTTTCCTAAAGCATCCTTGGAAGTCCACGTCAGGTCGTACGTTGCCTACCTGGCTCATCACCAAAGGTCCCGCTCTATTAAGACGGCAAGTACGGCACAGCAAGAATGACACTCTAGTAGATGAAGTAGAAATAGTAGAAGCTAATCCTGAATATGCTCATGTCAAGTTTCCTGATGGTAGAGAGTCCACTGTGTCTTTGAGGCATCTAGCTCCTTTAAGTGGTGATGATAGTAGCAGCGTGGAGGCCACCAGACCTTCACTGCCGCAATCTCTAGTCTCTCTAGGTATATCAAAGTCTGAGGTGCGCCGTCCAGATGCTAGAGCAAGCTCGGAACCTGCTCTTCAAGAAGTCACTCATGACGTTACATCCGGGGAAAGTGCTGTTCAAGAGCTTCCTGCTGCGTCTGGTCAAGGCACTACACCTGTACCACTCCGGAGGTCCGAAAGGACCCGGCGGGCTCCTAAGTATTTTGATGATTATGCTGCTTGAATTTCATAGGTGGGGAGAATGTGGTAATATATGTTCAATGTAGTTTTACATTTATGCTCTCATGTACGTTGTGTTTCTCTGCTTGCATTCACCAGCTTATTATGTTGCTATTTGTGTGTCTTCGTGCATATTATTGCTTGTGGATGTCCCTGTGTTGTCTGGCCCTAACTTTGATGTATTTGTTTGTTATTGTGCATGTAAAGTAGTACGTGTTGTAATAGTGGCTGTTTCTATTGTTTCAGGAGGTGACTCCAGTTTTTGTGTGCAATAAAACCTATAACCTATGACAGGTTTTTTATTTTCACAACACTCGGTATTACATAAAAAAAAAAATAGAAAAAAAAACAGTCTGGTAATTTGGGATGCTGAGACTCATTAACTCAAAACTGCACTGTAATTATTAAGGATAACTATCAATGGGTTTGAGGAAAACAGGAAAAATCCTCCGGCATAATTTTACAATGGATTTTCGAACACAGAAATGTAAATAATTATCTCGAAATTACTCTGAATGAATTGCGCCATCATTATAATGATCGAATGACTCCCAAACCAAAAGGAAAAATACCCTGAAGAATAATTTTGAATTATGAAGATCCTAAAATATAAGAAAGGATGAAAATCATGATCGTTATTATTTCCATGATCATTACCAACGGGATAAGGTGTTTTGCTCTTTTTTCAGTAATTATAGGTCGAGAGATTCTCTTAAAACAGAACATCAACAATAATGAGGAACTATTATTAGCCTCGTTATGATTCGTTCCTGTTTTAATAAACCCAAATAGTTTTCTGCTCTATTTCGATTGTTGATACAAAGTTTTCCTTTGACATCAAACTGAAAACGAAATGGTCAAATCGATGTTATTTCCGTTTCCATCTAAGAATATAATTTGTAATAACATTTCCAAAAACTTTAGTATAAAAAAACTCTTACATAAATAGCAGTCTATTGTCTTGTTTGTTGGTCTTCCACACAACGCAATTTCTAAGACAGGTCTCATTCCATAAAAGAAATTTTCTCAGCACTTAAAAGTTACATGCCGAAAACCTTAAATTTCAAATATTGTAACCCTAGTTTAGTTATAAAATATAATTCCACTTACCAGAATAATAAAACCACAGTGCTGCAGAATATCATATATTGTAGTTTATGGTATCTCTACTACTATATGATATATAAGACTGCTAAACTTGTCAGCCGGCATAGAATATATGTAATATTGCCCCCTGTTGTTTGTTTGCAGAACTTTAGAGAATGACAATGTTCCTCTAATAGTGAGCTGTTCAGCCCATATGCTTAGATGAGCCTTCTTTTGACAGTTCAATTAAAGTGTCATACCGAATATTCCCTCCATCTCCCATTCCTTTCAACATATTATCTCAGGGGAGAAGGATATGGTTTGTTACTCAGTTTTAAAAATAAAAATAATTTTAATTTTCCCAGAAAATCTGAACTGATAGTTTAAACGATTTGGTTTTATTAAAACACCATTATTATTACTAGCTAAGCTACAACACTTATTGAAAAAGTAGGAAGGGCTCCAACAGGGAAAAATAGCCTAGTGAGGATAGGAAAGAAGGAAATAAATAAACTTCATATGAAAGGTGAAGAGTGAAGAACATAAAATATCTTAAGAGCAGTATTAACGTGAAAATAGATGTCACATGTAAACTATGAAGACACTCATGTCAGGTTCTTCAACATAGAAATATTCGCGGCTAGTTAGAACTTCTGAAGTTTCAATTTCACATTTTGAACCTGGCTGGTCATTTGGATTTTAAAAATTACCTATCTCTCTCCTACAAAATTCATATTAATTTCCATTACTTTAAGGGCTATTTTTCTGGTCCAATACAGCAGGGAAACCCTACCCCCTACAAGACCTTCGCAGTCATTTTATCATGTTTGTTCGAAAGCATTCAACATTTGACACCGCATATTGCTCGTTACTTGTTAAATCGTCACTATCGAAGCACTCACAGAACAAGAAAGTCTTCAGTTTCCTCTTGAAAGCCTTATTATCTTCAATCTCTCGGATGTCTCGTAGGAGCTTATTGTATAGTCTGGGCTGCATATTTAAAGGCTCTAGAGCCATCTGTAACTATTATTGTGTCAACACAATTTGTTGGCTGCACAATATGTAATAATTCTCTTAAATATTTTTGAAGTCCGGTTCTGATACCTTGATGGGTTACTGTATATATTCTAAACTCAATTCTCGCTTTAATAGGCAGCCAGTGTAAATCAATTAGTATAGGAGTGATCCTTTCTCGAGGTGGGACACCTTTTATCAGTCTTGCTCCTCTGTTTATTATGTTTTCTAATTTTTCAAGTTGTCTATTGCATTCAAGTATCCTTGCATGGCAACTCACATTCTTACATTCTTACTGCATGGCATCCTATCCAAAGAGAAAGTCAAAACGTTTCTGATTAGGGAAGGGGTGAGGTTTCACCATATTACTCCAAAAAACTTACTTGGTAGACGACTAATACCCTTAACTTCATCAGAATCCGAAATTCTAGATGTAGTGCCGATGTTAACAACAGGTTGCATTTGTGTATCATTAATTTTCCACTTCCCTCAAGTCAAATAATTGCTTTCCTCAAACGTTATCACGAGTCTGTATCCAAGCATTTTACCATACTAGAAAAAAAAAATTTACTGACTTATAGATGTAATAAGAAATAAATAGCAGGATTTGACCCAGAAAAAAAGCAATGGATGAGAAAAAGGGAAGCCAGTACATTAAAAATTTCGAAATGAAATGGTAATTTTTTTTAATTGTTAATACAGCATATTTCGTCTTTCAATAATTTTACATTTTTCAGAAACGTCAACAAGGACCATAAGGGAATGTATTAATAACAGTCCTGTATGTCCTAATAAATCCCTTCGCTAAGATCCGTTTCCTCGTCTTACATTTATGGCAATCTTTTCCTTTTATTCTTTGCTATGCCTAGTATTATAAACCCATAATAGCGTCTAATTCTTCAATTGAATAGTTATTTTACAGACAGATGATATGTAAAGCGACTGTTACTATCTAACTAAACTTTGGTTTAATTGAAAATACCGTTCGGTTAGATTTATCCACCGCCAATGGAAGAAAAAAAACAATCTAGCTGATGTAACCAAAATTTATACAATTTCTAAATAACGATGATATTTTTTATAAGAAGAAAATTCACGTATTCCAGTGTTTGAAATATTTTTGTGATTATAAAATTAATTAATATGTAGTAAGTTACTATCACTAGTTATACGTTCACACACACACTCATATATATATATATATATATATATATATATATATATATATATATACTCTATAAATTTAAGTATAAATTACACACACATATAGCCTATAGTATATATATATATATATATATATATATATATACATATATATATATATATATATATATATATATATATATATATATATACATATATATATATATATACAAAACCTTTTTTCTTATTTCCATCCCGTTTATTCTTTCTTCTTCAATTTTATACATTGTTTTTCACCCTACCGAAGGGATTCCATACTGTTGAAACTGCCGCCGCAAAATGCATTTATGGAGTTTTGAAGAAAAAGAAAACTAGTGTTTTAATTCCGAAGAGCTCAAAATATCATAAAGCTCTTTCAGTGTTTTATCTTTTTTAATATACATCAGATCAGAACACGAGAACAGTTCTAACAAAAAATCTGCTCTCTCAAAAACTCCAAGCATTAAAATAATAAGTTTCTAATCTATAACCATTTATTTAAAAAATGTGATAATTCTTTTTGGTAGTGCATGAATAAGTTTTCAGAAATTTTGCACATGAACAAACACACAAGCTCTCCCAAGTGAATAAACCAACTGCCGTCCAACGTCAATTTTGGACCAACAATCTCCAACACACGTCAAAAGAATAACTCAACTGAAACTCCTCACAATTTGTTTAATCTACTGTATGTTGAAAGGTCTCTCTCTCTCTCTCTCTCTCTCTCTCTCTCTCTCTCTCTCTCTCTCTCTCTCTCTCTCTTTATCAACCCCTTTCGAAATCATGTGAATATAAAACACAAACAATCCTCAAAGGGACCAAAAGATTTAATGGTATACTTCCAAGTTACAGACTCATAGAAATAACATTCTCGATATTTTTTTATATATACACTCTTCCATATCTTCTTGTTTCTTTAAGACAGATTTGACAAGTCTCGTATTTCATATTGAGATAGGAGACGCAGGACAAAATATCGTAAAGATAGTTATTTATTTCTTACATTAATCATTAATTTTATGAATGGATCGATAGCGCTTTCAGACACTTTACTGACTGTAATATGACTTCTGGCAAAAAAAAAAAAAAAAAAAAAAAAAAAAAAAAAAAAAAAAAAAAAAAAAAAAACACGTGGAATTTACATTTACAATTTACACTGCTATATTTGCTCAACTCAAGCTATAATCAACTTACTTTTTCATTCAGTTTTATGTTCTATATGAACATTATACCACCCTTAATAGTTAACCAGTATGTATTTTATATAAAGCTCAGAGTTTTGCACATTATTTGTTAACATTTTAAGAAATTCCACAAATCTCAGTAATACCAGAATTATGTGAGGGCATTAGCCCTGATCATGAAAAAAATATATTGTAATTAGTGTGTTGCAACCTCTCTCTCTCTCTCTCTCTCTCTCTCTCTCTCTCTCTCTCTCTCTCTCTCTCTCTCTCTCTCAACTAAACATACACACACATCAATTCATGCATGTTTAATTCAAAATACCTTCCAAGTTTATTGTAATAAAAAATTGGACACGAATCAGAGTTGGCCATTACATCATACCCTCTCTTCGCTACACCGAACGTTAATGGAATTTCGATATAATGTTCAGATGAGACAATACGTCCGAAATCATTTAAATTTCATATAGTTAATGAAATGATGTATTGTCATACACGATGTTTCGGCACAGAGCCAAATTAATTTAGTCTGGAGATATATAATGAAAATAGACGAGATTCACATGAAAATTTAAAGGCAAAAGATTGCAATCAAAACTAGGTCTTTTAATCATTTATATGTCCTTTAGTGACGAATAAGAAGCTGGGATGAAACAGATTCGTTAAAATAGGAGTAAAGGGATTAATAGGATAATATTCTTTTGAATATTCAAGTATGTTCTACAAGAAAATAATTTCACGAGATAAAGACCCTGTCCAAAACTTAAACATTGAAACAAATTCTGAAACATTATAAACATAAAAAACAAATGTATCCAATTGAGTATAACAAGGAAAATTTGAGACATTTTATTTCCAACGAAGATATCAAATTAGACAGAAAATATTTCATTACAAATAATGTGAAAAGGTGTTTAGTTAGAAATTAAGAAACAATCCAAAAAGAATTCACTTAACGGATTTGCAAATCAGTCATCCTTTCACGCTACAAAAACTACTTGAAAAGAAAAATTAGTGATGTGCAGAGTATATATTCCGTTGATATCATAAAAGGACATAGTCTAAAAGCTATTAAGCAGGAATATTTCATAAAATGATTAAATGTTTAACACCACTACATGAATAAAAAAAAATTAGTCCTCGAAATTCCAATTGCCCATATCATCTATACAGTTGCATTGCGTTAAATTTTTGAAAGATATAAAACGCTAGAATTCATAATAAGCTCAACATTAGTTAGCTTATCATTATGCAGAATCTAGTGTTGTCAAAAGGTCTAACACTCATTTCAAAATTCAAGATTAAAATTCATGGAAAATACTGCTATTCCTTGATCTATTATCTTGATTCGTGGCATTTCTAATAAGAAAACGCAATAACGAATATGATATGATAAAAGTCCATGTCAAATATCGCTTTATCTCAAATATATATATATATATATATATATATATATATATATATATATTTATATATATACACACATATATATATATATATATATATATATATATATATATATATATATATATATATATATATATATATATATATATATAAAACAGTATCAAGTCTATCGATTGAAGAATATGAATGAATAAAACATAATTATCACTTCCATACACTTCCCGATAGTTTCAAACTTGTTTTGACTTATCAAGGAATGGACCCTTCACAAAATAAGTAAGGATCATGACATGGTCCGGGAAATACAATATACCTCATGGCTTCCATATTAATCCAATTATTTCTACGCAAGTCATAAAAATTTCCTTTGGATTATGAGCCAATTGGTGATTCAGAAGCCAAAGCTTGCCCATTCATGTCTCTTCTGGTGTCGTCCCTGTAATGTTCCCTAACGTGCTCTTGCCTCAAGAAAGGGATCTTCAGACATGAAAGATGCACACTGGGCAATGTGTATATGTCCATTCATAATATCTACGACTCGTTCAAAAAATTATTGAAGGGAATGTTATTGTCATTATATAACTGTGAACCAGCTCCTGGTCAGTCAGAACAAATGTTATTTATTGAAAAATATATGGCAAATTTTTATTGTAATTCCTTCCTAAGTTACTTTAAGTCTTAAATGTTATTTTTACGTACTTTCCAATGATAAATTTCAAAATAACAATACTAAGAGTAAAAGGAACAATAATTTTAATCCTACCCCAATACAAAAATATTAAGAGAGAATCAAAGAAAATATATTTGAACTTCTTTGTAAGTCAAATCTCCCTGCTCCGCACATTCAGAGAATATTTGTACCGTCAGATTTTTTTAGCTCACGTATGCTTAAACCAGTAATATATCTGACCTCTCAGAAACAACTTTCCTTCGATATTGAAGAAATTCTATAGCTGCTGCAAATGACGAATAAGAACAGCTTTATTAACGAACAGGGGAGTGAATCAGTCCATCATTAAATTGCATCTTCTATCAAAAAAATCATAAATTAACGACACCGAAGTCCAGTTACCAGTACATAATATAATTTATATATAAATACAATGACAAAATTATGTTTCAATAACGACATACTTAGTCTGTGCATAAATTCCCATAGGCCTAATGCTATTATCTACAACATATCAATATGCACCCATAGAGTATTCCGTGGAAGGGTAGATTAATCGAATCAGTGGGCGAGGACCCAAAGGTATTTACTAGATGGATGAGGGAGAGTCAGAAGCCACTCAAATAGAAGAGATTCGACATCTGAAGTTCATTTTCGGTGTCAAAGATTTGTTTTAATTTTCACGATGAGAGAAAGACAAAGAGGAAGAACGGAAGAATCATTCAGACGCTCAGATACTTAGAAATGGATGATAAACACCATCAACAAAGTGAACCATGAGTTTGGTCTTTAGAACTTCATTTTTCAAATAGACATGAAATAAAATCAGTTAATAAAAGAAGTGGTGAAATAACATGAATGGAGGCGGGAAACGTAAAGGTGGAGTTTTTATTTCTTGTTCGGTGCAACTTTCCAATATAGTTTCTATGCTGAAAGGCAAATAAGAAATCCAAATTTGCTCTGAAGATTGAAAAATTATTACAAAAATCATAGCAATTCTCGAAGGGAAATCGATATGGGTTTCTACCGAATCTTTCTAACATTTACCTCGGATAGAATACTACACACAAGTAAAAAGGTCAAAGGTGGATACTTTATTGTTATTGTGCCCATAAATACGTTTTAGCACAAACACAACCATGCACATACACATGATTGTTTGTCTGAATTTCACTCAATTATATAGAAAGGTAAACAAAGGTTACTGTTAGTTAAGTGATAATTACTCCAAACGTTCATGACGAAAGTTTAAACTTAATCAAGAGAAAGTTTGAGCCCAGAGACGTATTTTGCAGACATAACTTTCTAAATAAAATATCAGAAATCTAAGGTAAAAAGAATGTTATGTGGTTCCTGAAAAGCAGGTTGCTTTACTGGAAAGAGATTGGAAATCAAAGGCTTGGACTGGACACTGTGGAGCTTTTGTGATCACACTTGGACGGAATGGTTAGTCATAAAGGTCAGTCAGCGCAGGACTAAGGGTATCTAAACTTGAGGCGCTTTTCTACGAAGAGATGATGAACTGCAAGAAGTGAAGAAAATAAATGGGCACAATTTTCATCAGTGAGAAAAGAGCATGCGAATGTTATATGAAAAAACATTGCTTGGTGTGGTTATGTTTAGAATGAGATGGAGAGCAATAAAAAGAAAATAAATGATAACTGCTTCAAATGAAAAAAGCAAACATGTGAAAACAATTCAAACTACACAGTTAACTATGGGGGAGTCTGTTTCAGTGATAATCAGACTAAGTTCGGATGATGAATATGCATATCAAATAACGGCAAAAGAAAATGGGGCAACTGAAATATATGACAATAGATTATCTAAATGTACTGAAGAAGGTTAACAAAAGCAAAGGTCTAGACATGAATATCCTTGCATTCTAAACATTCTAAATACATCTAACACCTCCTAGATGTTAATTTTGAAAAAAGATTAAAAACAAATTATTCGGAGAAATAACCTAAAAAGAATAAGCCATGTATTTTGGGTTTAAAGGTCACTCACGAGAGGCAAGAGCAAGACACAGGTTATTGCCCTTTCGTACAATATGCTATAGATATAACATGTAAGCTTATAATAAGCACACAAGTCCCCACGAGATTGGAACAGGGATAACAGAACAGACAGAACTGTGTCCCCTCGCCCCCAAACTCCAACTAACATCCAAGGACGGCAAGGCTCTGTTAATTAATTACAACTATCGAGCCAGTGAGCAAATCTCTTGAACTCCGGACCTACAGATTACGAGTCACTAATATTTCCAATAGAATATCAAATTAAATTAAATGACAAACAACTAAGCTGAATGAGCTCATACGAACAAAAGACATATTTAGACTTGATCTGGTTTACACAAAAGAAAAAATAGAAGACAAATCTCATATATAAATAAGAAAATAAATGGTAGAGGTGTTGCGCATTTTGCAAAGAGATGGAAACAAGAAAAAAAATACAGAGGATGATGAATGATGAAACACTCACATCCCCGGTGAAGAAGAATTTTTGCTTTGAAATAAGACACAATTTCCTCGAAGAATGAAAGTTAATAAAACATAAAATGTAGTGAAAGATGATTTACAATAGTAATTCTCGGGTAAGCGGCAGGATACTCTGATAGTTTTGTAGAATGGCAGTGGTAAATGCACGATGGCCAAGACAAAGGTTTTTAACCATTATTACCTATTGGCAATT
Organism: Palaemon carinicauda; assembly: GCF_036898095.1. Lineage (NCBI taxonomy): Eukaryota > Metazoa > Arthropoda > Malacostraca > Decapoda > Palaemonidae > Palaemon > Palaemon carinicauda. Next base: position 18,703,350 of record NC_090727.1, on the reverse strand, counting down.
TCTGCGATTTAATTAAGATATCCGTAGAATCTACTGTTTTTTAATTTGAAGGTTCACTAGTTTCCAATTTGAAGGTTCATTTTATAAAAAAATAATAATAATTGGAGTCTCAATGGGGTTTTCCTTCTCCGCTTCTGGCTAACCTGCATATGGTGTGTGTGTTTTTTTTTTTTTTTTTTTTTTTTTTTGGAGACGTATAATGTCAAATTACCTAGAGAAATAAAACCAGAAATTTGGGTATGGTAAGTGAACGACCGTTTTATTGTATACAAACATAATAAAGACTTTTTGGAATATTTCTAGATTTAATGGATGGATATGTACCCTCTATAAAATTTATTGTTGGAAGAGAAACGGACAACCAATTACCTTATCTATATTTAATAGTTCATCGATACAAGGTGGAAAGGTCTCTTAAATGTTCTGTTTTTAGAAAGATAACACATACCAATTCATATATTCATTTCTTTTCATTTCATGATGCTAAAATTAAATTAGATGTTTGATCAAATCTGTTTCTCCATGCACATCGCCTAAGACCTTAATTTATATTGATAGAGAGACAGAGTTTTAATACAAAGCTTTAAGAACCTATATTACCCTAAATATTTCATAGAAAATTATCTCACAAAAGCAAGGAAGATAAATTTCAATTCCCCTGACAAAAATGACAATCATGAATACCAAACATCTCTTCTGCTTCCGTACAACAAAGAATTCGCCAATTCCTCTAATGGTTTGTGTAAAGAGAAACCGGGATATAATATCGCATTTCAATATGTGAATAGAATAGCCTAAGAAAGAAAATGATAAATAACAACCCTGGTAAAGAAGACAGATAGGGGTATATGTAACTCCATGTACGGATTGCGAGAAACCCTATATGAGAGCGGCCGCACGTTGGAGAGAGAAAAAGAGACCATATTGCAGCTTGCAGAACAGGGAGCTATTATATTGCCATAGTTAGACACACTTGGGAGAAAAGCCATGAAATCTATTTTAAAAAAGGCAGAAATAATTTACACATGTCGTGACGGGGCAATGGGGAGAACGATAGAAAGTGCTTTGATCTCTTTAAATAAGACCTGGAATAACACGTCAACATCAGTGAGGAAATATGTCGGCGAAGTAAAACCCGTAATTATAGAAATATGTGTATAACGCACGTGTTTCACACAAGCCCGTACACTGTAACAGCATTTCCTGTTTTAAACTTCCTATCCCTTGTCTTGTACTGTTTATTTTTTATGTCTTTCTTGCTCTAAACTGTGTTTATATAATCTCTTATCATATTGAATAAATTCAGTTGCATTTAACTCGCCTCTCCATTAGAACCTAACAGATACTTCGCCACTTGTGCCATCGCAGTATCCAACGGCCAGAACTACCAGAGCATCGACTTGGATGGAGACCATCGCAACATACCACCCAGATTTAAAAGAATTTTGGTAGATTTAAAGCCCGACAACCTGATACTGTTCTACAATTACTTTTTCAACTTTTTAACTGTATAGCTATGTATTTGGTTTGTACCTGGTTCGTATGTTTACAATCATTTTAGTGACCAAGTCCACAGATGATGAACAAAGCCTTCAAAGATCGCTGTGTAATCTACAAAAATACAGTTTTATACACTGCTTATATCATTATGGAATCTTTTTAGCAAAATAAGGATGTAAGGCATTATACTTATTTGAAATATATATATATATATATATATATATATATATCTATATATATATATATATATATATATATATATATATATATATATATATATATATATATGTGTGTGTGTGCGTGTGTGTGTGGGAGTTGAAGTATATTAAACCAGCAAGATTACTGTTCCAGACTCTGTTAACTTTTGTTGGAGTATTTAAAAAAAAATCTTATGCTGAGCGGAAACCATATAACGGATGCAGTCTCTCAAAAAGGAAAGAATTCAATGACCAACCCGAGAAAATATACTAAAACTTTTCGTCGTCATTCTTTTCTGTGTTAGTTTTCCCATTAGGCTGCATATATCAATTATACCTGGAGCCATTTCTATCAAGGATTTAACATACACATACATAAGCATACCTATATAGGCGCTATATATATATATATATATATATATATATATATATATATAGAGAGAGAGAGAGAGAGAGAGAGAGAGAGAGAGAGAGAGAGAGAGAGAGAGAGAGAGAGAGAGAGAGAGAGAGAGAGAGAGAGAGAGAATATGAAGTGCTGCAGATAGCACAATAAACACGTCGGGTGGTTTGATAAGACGGAACTACAGTACATTACTGGGAAAATATTACCTACTAAAGCTTGAGTGAGGAGGCAATATTATGTTCAATACATCAAGACGGGAAAAAAAAAACAAAAATTTTTTTATGATAAATACTTTAGGTTAGCTCAAAATGGTGCTGTTATAAAGGGACACATGATAGATAACTTTATGGATATTTTCATCCCTATGAAAAAATAATCTGATAAATATGTGTTAAATACGATTCCATACGTTTGCAATTGAAAAAAATCTCGTAAGGAAGTTATAAGCGCATAATTTTATACTGCTCAGAAGAGTTTAATGTTTGTGTGTGTTTCCTTTGATCTGTGGCGGTCATTTGATTACCATAAACATATAGAACGTATTATTTCCTTTTTGAAGGGTAGTTACAATGAGCGTTCAAGTAACTCTACGGAAAATTAGTATAACTCCTTTATTTCCGCCAAACAGACAGGTGATATCCGGGCAAGAATGTATTTCGGCTTCTTGCTGGTGACACCAGAGTCAATATCTGTATTGACTCTGGGTGACACCATAACACTTTGACCACTCGTCACTAGGCATACACACACACACACACACACACACACACATATATATATATATATATATATATATATATATATATATATATATATATATATATATATATATATATATATATATATATACACACATACACACTCAGTATACGTGTTTGTGTGAGTAAATTCTATATAAAAGAATGTGTAGGTAAATAAGGATGCATCGAACCTCACAAATTAATTAATGGAGACTAAGATTGATCAATATTCGCATTTCCCGAGTCCACTTAAATTTCGAAGCTCTTCTCTATTGTCAAACCTTCTATGACCAACATCACGTGGGTTCGTCACCTGAGGACTTGGTTCACAGTAAATGATCTACTGCATTTCACCTCGTCGAAATATGTTTGCTATCAGAGACATGTTATTCATTCAGTAGTAAAAAGGGATATTTTACTAAGATATCGTTAACCCACAGTTCGGTAATTCCGATTGGCGTCAATGACCTTCGATGTCAGAATGCCAAAAAACTTCAAATCTATCAATCAATCGGCAATTCCGAAAAATAACCTCCGTGTGTGTGAGAGAGAGAGAGAGAGAGAGAGAGAGAGAGAGAGAGAGAGAGAGAGAGAGAGAGAGAGAGATGATAAATTCGAATATCGTAAGCCATCAACCCTTGATTAATAATAAACTGGTTCCATCTGTAACATAATGCCATTGGCCAAACGGTATATATTGGCATAAAGCTAGGTTAATATACCTACTACTACTGCTGTGATTTTGAGTACCCAAGAAAACAGGTAAATACTAAATACTAATTCAATCAAGTTATCTATAATATCATACATTTACTTGAGACGTCATCTATATTTCATGGAATTAGAGTTATTCAACCTTTAATTCATAATCCTTCGATTACTTCATTTATTCTGTCATCATATAGTAGACCCTTACATTCCCTCTTGGGGAAACAGTATATGAACCGTAAGTTACTGAACGATTTAACTCCAGTTTTCCAATTGATTTCATAATCAATTTAACACAAACTGCAAAAAGAAGAAAAACTTGTCGACCGATTCTCATTCCAGCTGTTAATCCGAGCTTGGATATTCACTAGTAATATATATAAAAAACTTGAAATCCAAAATAATTAGCATTTTATAATGAAAAATTACTTGAACACTTTGTAAAACAGTTTTCTTTCAAAAACGAGCGATTTCTTCTCCAATTAAACATGACTTCGCGTTACGAAGAAATGAGAGGGTTTCAAAATCTCCCAAAAGTCTTTGAAAAAAGATGGCAATTCCATTATTAAAATAAATGTATAAAATTATTTCAAGGTTAATCGATTAATGTCTAATATATATATATATATATATATATATATATATATATATATATATATATATATATATATATATATATATGTATGTATATATATTGTATATATATACATTTTTACTTAAAGCGACATGATACTTTCATATCATAAGCGGGTGCCACTAATGGCAATGAAAGTTTCCATAAGTGTTTTTTTTTTCAAGACAAATCATGTTATCAACACCCAACTCTAATAATAATAATAATAATAATAATAATAATAATAATAATAATGGATATAATCGAAACTGACAGATGGAAACCCCATTTCTAATTGCTATGGAACCAAAATCCGTAAAAGACCCAATACACACTAAGAAACACACATGATTATCGTTAATTAACAACAATAAAGGAGTGGCTGTAAAAATTAATCAATGCTCTACATGTCTTTTCTTAGTTCATTAAATCTAGTTCACTAGCTTTAACCCGTATGTGGTCCGAAGATAAAGAGTGCAATAATTCTCTTCACATGCAGTACAGGAATATAAACTCCTACTTTTCAGTTCTAAGCGAGAAGGTCCCCATAAATTTCAGTTATCTTTTGTCCCTTGACGCATCAGCTACTCAAGCCTGAGTCAATATTTCTTACTAAGGATTGGATAGGGTACTCCTAGAGGTCCTTTTTATCCTCTCTCACCGAGGATACGGAGGAGACTAGTCTTTACTTAATAGGAAAAGAAAAGGTTAAAGATGACGTGCTACGCACCTCTCTACATGAAGCAACATCAGTATTTCAGTCTCGCTGATCAGTACCAGATTTCTTTCCAGCCAAAGGCAAACGAGTTTTTGCTATTTTTTTCTCCTTTACTGTTTTTACTTTAACGATATGACGAGAAAAGAAATTAGTTTTAACTTGCTATCAGGTGTTACATTATATATATATATATATATATATATATATATATATATATATATATATATATATATATATATATATATATATATATACCTCAACTATGGTATAAGGGATAGGATAGGCGGGAGAGGGGATATAATATATATATATATATATATATATATATATATATATATATATATATATATATGTGTGTGTGTGTGTGTATGTGTATGTATATATATATATATATATATATATATATATATATATATATATATATATATATAGAGCTACGCTACAACCCTGGTTGGAAAAGCAAGATGCTATAAGCTCTCGGGCTCCAACAGGGAAAAATAGCCCAGTGACGAAAGGAAATAAAGAAACGATATATGAGATATAATGAACAATTAAAATAAAATATTATAAAAACAGTAACAACGTCAAAACTGATATTTCATGTATATAAACTATAAAAAGACTTATGACCGCCTTTCAATATAAAACATTTGCTACAAGTCCGAACTTTTGAAGTTCTACCGATTTAACTACCCGATTAGGAAGATTATTCCACAACTTGGTCACAGCTGGAATAAAAATTCTAGAATACTGTATGGACAAGGCCGTACTATTAAAATTAACTGTATGCTTAGTGTTACGATCAGGATGGAACTGTCCGGGAAGATTTGAATGTAAAGGATGGTCAGAATTATGAAAAATCTTATGCAACATACATAACGAATTAATTGATTCATGACGATGTCACAGATTAATATCTAGATCAGGAATAAGACATTTAACAGACCGTAAGTTCCTGTCCAAAATATTAGTAAAATATACTGTAGATATATGTAAGAAATTCATTTTACAAACTGAATGCTGCCTTCTATCTTAATAAATATAGTCTGCAAGTCTCTTTATTCAATGTGCAATACTGCATATATTTCTGGCATCCAAAGATACTAACTTCATAGCAAGAGTGAAGATTGCTAATCGATAGGCCTTTGAGTTCTACCAACGTAATCATTTAACGAGATACATGGTCCGACATTTAATATGACGAAGCAATCTAGAAACGATTAATGAATAATAAATTTATTATTTAGATTTAAGATTTCAAAGACCCTACTTCATATTCATCGATAGATCCAGAGCAATCTGATTGAAAATGTCTTGACTACAGAAAAAACGAAAATTTCTGAAACAGCCGCGAAATTATAAAAAAAAATGTTTTTTTCATATACCCAGATATATACAGACTGCAAGCAGTATTTACATATTAATGCTCTGGTTACCATGGCATGAATATTCAAATGTTCCCGTGAACTATGACGGCAGTTAACAGCATAGCTTCCGTCCTGCAATGTCTGACGTGAAAGACAACCGTATCTCATATCAGATCAACTAAACTACGACAATCATTAACACAAAAAAATTATGAAACATTACATTATAACCCGGAAAATAAAAGCAACAGTAACCAGCACAAGTCATTTTAATGTCTGTTCGTTAGGGAATTCTAATCAACCTGAAATTAGGATACTAGTATTTTAAATATAATGACTTATATCGGATCGCCCGCCTCTCTCACACTCCTTCATATTCTGAACGTAATCCCTTATAATAAAGCAAGATTTTTTTTACAAAGAACTGGATTGACATTATCAAGTAATATTAAGTACGATCTATTCTTAAACTCAATTATGCATACTACGTTCCACGTACCTTTTAACTTGATTAATAATCCATGTAGCATTCGTAAAATATGTTTGAGCCGTATTTAAAATCTATTGGTCGCGTAGGGTAATCATTCTGAAATATTTGGATGACGATGAATCTTCAGTTTCAAAGATCATAGACTATGCTCACGGTTCAAAACGAATAGTGGTCGGCGATCTGACTATTTAATTTGGATATAAATCATGAAATCTTTACGTTTCACTTTATATTATCAGGCTGGAAAACCCCCATTACCATCAAATCGTGCATTGCACTCTGGCTTTAAATGTTCGTAAACAATAACAAAAGTTTATGAATCGTAATTTTTTTACAAATACTAGTTATGAAATCTTAAACAAGGGCTAGAGGGCAAACACAAGGCCGTTTCCTATTTTCATTCGTGAGAATTATATACCAATCAATCAAACTTACAATATTGATTGCTGCTTGTTCATTTCTTGTGTAAATTTTGACTTCCTCATCAATGAATAGTATAACTATTCTCCTTACTCAGATGAATCTCATTTAGGATTCATGCAACCTCACGGTTGCATTTACGAATAGCTTCACATTACATTGATAATGTAGACGTTTTGGTTTCCAAGAAGAGCAAGCGAGAACACTATTTTCTACATTCTTGTACTGTACGCTCTTAAGCAGTTTAAACTCTCAAGCTCACAAAATACCGTGAAGAATTACAAAGGATATTGAACCTACTTTCAAATAGTGCAAATAAAGAGAGAGATATTTGAGTAGTTCCTAAACTTATACTAATCCATTACAATAATACATGCCATTTAAAAATTATGTCTAGCAGAATAACTATAGTAAATTGTTTTTAGTGAGGCATATTTGCACCGACTCGCAGGAGTGCCCTTTTAGCTCGGAAAAGTTTCCTGATCGCTGATGGGTTGGACAAGATAATTCTAACCAATCAGCGATCAGGAAACTTTTCCGAGCTAAAAGGACACCGCTGCGAGTCGGTGGAAATGCGCCTCATTAAAATAAATTGAGTATATAAAGGCCAAAGCTTATTAAAAAACCCAACCTTTAATCAATATTACAAATTCTAAATATAATTCATAAACTAGAATAAAATCTTAAATATATTGCACACATATGCGATAAAATGGAATGTGAATAAATCCAAGTACAACAGTCCGGTAATGGGAAAGTTATTTCAGAGTAGGTTTCTTAATTCCTTATGTATATACATATCTCAATTGACTAATTACTGGATGCACTGTATGCTAAAGAAAGGCTACACCTCGAAAACCAATAGCTGCAAAATCAAGTCAACTTGAGTTATGGATGGATGAAAACCTGAAACCTGTCTCCATAAAGACTACGACAAGGATACAAAACTTAATACATTCAGCACTCTTCTTGTCTCTTTTTCTTTGACTCAGCTTTGACCCAGTTCTCTGAGTCCCCGTTATGAATGAGTCGTATCCACCGATTTCTGTTCTATGCTTCGTTTTCGTCAATACTTAAAGTTCTCTTAAATATATTTTATCCACTGATTCTATGTGCTGAAGTAAGCTGGCCTTGTAATATTCACTAAAGATATCTGCGTCCGTGTGAAAGTGAATGTATTTCATAACAACAATAACAACAACAACAACAACAACAATAATAATAACAATAATAATAATAATAATAATAATAATAATAATAATAATAACAATGGCACCTACAGCGTGTAATGAAAATGTTTAGGGAGATAAAGGAGAAAAAAAATGCCTGACAAGAAACACACCTATTGACCTATAAGGAATCAGATGAAAGACATTGCCTCCCATTTCAGATTTTAGGACGCAGAATGAAGAGGCTTCTCTATTATCTTTTCCTATTTTCATTTTTCTCTTTGAAACAAGCCGAAAAAAAGACTCACTGCTCTAGCTGTAACGTTTTGATTACAAATGTACCATTAAAAATCATTAAAAAATATAAAAACAACAAAAACAGATGTACAGAAACTTTTACCTACAAATTCTGCAGCGTGTCTGTCAAATATATCTGCTATAAAAACAAATACATGAAGGGAGTAATGGTGGTTGTCTGAATGAGAAACCAACGCAACTCTGGCAAAGATGATGAAAGTTACGCACGTAACATCTCTCGTCTAAGAAATGGACTGGCAGTTGTTGTCTACCACATTTCTGGAACTTTAGAACCCTACGGGATGGAGAGATAGGGAAATAAGACTGATTTCGAACTTGGGAAACTGGGGAAGAATAAGATTCTGGACATAGTCATTTAACAGAGTCACAAATCCATTGTCGCTACACACTTCGCCAATTAAACAGACTTATCTTTAATGTATTCCATATTTGAACACAAAAAAAAACATGAAAACTACATACTTTGTTTGATCAGTAACATTTACTTGATTTAAAAACACTGAAAATACTTCTTTCTTATCATCTCAGAAATCATAAAAAAAAATACATACTGATATAGAGATATAACAGTTGAGTGCTCTTAACTATTTTCCTATCTCAAACAGTATATTTATGCACTAACAGTTATCTTTGTCTTCATCGTAACTCACAGCAAAATCATGATAAATATAAATATGCTATTAAATTTATTTGTAACACTACAGCAATTACTTTAAAAACATATAAGTAGATTTTGTTAGCGAGAAAATGCGATAAAACACTTACTAGTCAAATTTGAAAAAGCAATTATCTAAAGCTTAAAGTGGAGTTGAACAAAATCTTGAACCACATACCCTGTCTTGAATAATACTGATGGTTATAAAATTAATGACAATGACATGCCTAATAAAATCTAAATTTCCTTTAAAATATGCAGTTAAATCATTGTTCAACAATCGTATAAATGCGAAAGAGCACGTCAATAAACAAATTATGTCGATAATTGCCGCGTAGTGTGCACGTAATTTATGAACAATTATTCAATCTACATCGAATAAAATAGTGGATCTCTCTCTCTCTCTCTCTCTCTCTCTCTCTCTCTCTCTCTCTCTCTCTCTCTCTCTCTCCTTGATTTTCCTCGTGCTTACATTTCATTGTACCAAGTATTAAACAAATTTGACGGGGCTAACAGATTACGTTTGCTTAACTCAAAAATACCAAAAGTCATTTTGAGCCCTACTAGTAATGACACTTTCAAAAAGTCTTGAATTTCAATATCGGGAACTACTGTTTTATTAGATATTTTGGATCAAGCTGGATTTTACAAAATTTATAAGAAAACGCAAAATTTCTAGGTGTTGTGGAAGGAGGATACAAATTCCTTTTTTTGGTCAAGACTTAAAAGTAAAAGAAAGGGCAAAGATTATTCAAATATCTCCTCGTGTGTGTTTTTCTCTTTCTTAATCATATACACACGCGCACGCACATACACATAAATACACACACACACACACACACACACATATATATATATATATATATATATATATATATATATATATATATATATATATATATATATATATGTATGTATGTGTGTGTATGTGTGCGTGCGTGTGCATATTTGCAGGAAGTGCAGAAAGAATAATTATATAAAAAAATCTCAAAATAAAATATACATATGGGGAAATGCCGTTTGAAATCGGTGCAGTCTGGACTGCTGGCATCTTTTGAATATTTCTTAACTGTTGAATATAAAAGATGCATGACTGTATAACATAAAATGTTGAGTGCAGCTTTTACAATAAATCGAATTGTTACAATGCGAACGACGGTAGAGTGACTGGCTTTGCGTATAAGAGGAACTAACTTCAATGGCATTGCCATTATACAGAGAGAGAGAGAGAGAGAGAGAGAGAGAGAGAGAGAGAGAGAGAGAGAGAGAGAGAGAGAGAGAGAGAGAGACTTTTATATAAAAAAAGATAATTTTCTTTAAGGTCTTGGTTTTGTTGTACAAATGTTATTGTTTTTAATGAAGTGTCAATTGTAAAAAATTTTCTCTGTATTTATTTATGTATATATATATATATATATATATATATATATATATATATATATATATATATATATATATATATATATATGGAGAGAGAGAGAGAGAGAGAGAGAGAGAGAGAGAGAGAGAGAGAGAGAGAGGATCATCGCCATGCATTTATGGCATAGCACTGGGGTTTCTAACCACTTTCGAATGTTAAACTAAATCTTTCTTCTTTGTACCTTGGAGAACTACGTGTACATTCCATACCCCGTTATTCGTATTTAAAAAAATACAATCTCTTTCATCGTAGCATCTTTTGAATCCTTTTCCTTTTCCTCAAAAACAATGAAAAGATTACTGTTGACGGGACTACTATTAAAACTGACCTTTTTCCTCTGCTTCTTAAAAGACACCGATCATTCCAACATCTTATTCGCCATTTCTGAAAGCTTAAAATGCACCTTCATCCAGAATTTGCATTTAAAATCGAGTCAAGTGTGAAACGAAAGGCTTAGACGGGTCTTAATTGAAGAAGAAGGCTCAAGGAAAGCGATGAAAGAATGGCGTTGGGAAGATGCAAGAGAACTGCTTATGAAAAATGCTAGTTCTCATGAGCCATTACAGTGTGTCGTTGCGGATTCTCTTAGAAAGGTTAAAGTTCAATGGCTATCAAAAGAGTTTTAAGGAGATTATATAAGGCATGAAAAGATAATAACAAAAGGTTGTCAGGAAGAAATAGACTGATTATTATTTCTATATGTTGTTCAATATATGATTATATATTACATACAGTAATTCTCCGATTATTATTGTGTTTGACAATCAATAGATCCTTTTGCCCAGGAGGAGCCCTATTACCATTTAAGCCAACTTTTCCTGTCATGAAATACTTTTTTTTTTTTTGAGGGGGGGGGGGGTCAAGAATCTTGAACATTTTGTAAATCTCTTTTTTTTTTCAAATTTGATCGTTTTACTTCGTTAATTTCATGATTTCAGTTAGATATCCCTGTGTAGGATATATCCTTCATTTGGCCTTTGATAAAGGTAAGGTCCTGCAGTTTTGTCAATGTTTGCTTGGTAACATTTTTGGTTGCTGAGTGCTAATACTTTGCCTATGAGAATACACACACACGTATATATATATATATATATATATATATATATATATATATATATATATATATATATATATATATATATATATATATATGTGTGTGTGTGTGTGTGTGTGTGTGTGTGTGTGAAGGAAACACAAAGTAAACATGTATTAATCCAGTTAGGAGTTTCCTGAACTATTTGATGTTTCATTGATACAACGTTGTTTGTTGTTAGATCGGTTCTTTTGTATAATTTTCTCGTTACGTATAAACACACCAGTGCTTACCCACAGTTTTTGCAACAATTTCCTTGTAAATTTACTCGAAGGTTTTGCGTTTGGATCAGCGAGTTAACCTCAATATCAAAATTCTTAACAGTTTTTCAGCAACGAAAATATCCATGGGGAAGGATTTGAATAAAACTTGATGAATAAAGAAGCTGTAAATTGATGATCAAATTATCATCAGATCTGATTTATACAAGTAGAAATTGACGACAAATATGAGAATGGTGTTATTAAATCTGGAATCTCGAAATATTCGGCTGTCCTTTAAATGCAGTGTTGCAGCCCGATAAGCAAAACCATCAGCGTGATAGAAGAGTCACATTAGGCCAAACAGCCACAGGTTATTAAAGTTTTTAAAATCAACACTGCAACTGCTGTTCTCTTTACGCCAGAGGTTGCCTTGGCCACTGATGAATGAATGAATGAATGATTTGAAGTTCTCTGGCATCCTTGCCACTGATGATAATCCCATTCCTTCGTTTCTGAAAATTGTGTTGATAGGAAATGAGGCAGCAACATATGCTCCTGATTTATACAACCACCTCAGGTATTGCTGTATTCGAGTCCCTCTTGAAGCCTGCTTCCAACATCATATCCAAATAACTTCATTATATATGTGTCCAATGTAGCACTAGTTCCAAATGTACCTAAATGCATCTTTTAGGAAGGCCATACTTTTAAAGGGTATATTTTTAAGACTACCTTTCTGCAAGTAATTGTGGAATACACACAAATCAAAGTAAATTTTTAACGAAGTTTTGTCAGCACAGCAACATAATGAGGCATGTAGTGTTACAAGAAAAATCAACAAAAAAAAGTTTGAAGACTTGAGAGAGAGAGAGAGAGAGAGAGAGAGAGAGAGAGAGAGAGAGAGAGAGAGAGAGAGAGACCTTCCAACTTCTTGTTTTGATGAAAGAGGAAACTACACAGTTACCCCCCCCCCCCCTCTCTCTCTCTCTCTCTCTCTCTCTCTCTCTCTCTCTCTCTCTCTCTCTCTCCTTAAGGTTCAAGTATTAGAAGTTGGAAGGTCTCTCTCTCTCTCTCTCTCTCTCTCTCTCTCTCTCTCTCTCTCTCTCTCTCTCTCTCTCTCTCTTTCTTTAATTAGTTTCTTACTTTACCTAAAATCTTATTCTTATTTCGGTTTTTATAGTTATTGCAGTGGGAAGCCTTTTATGTTCTATGTGATGATGAGGGAAACCTTTTCATTTGAAAAAGATGTTTTTTCACGTCACATAAAAAAAAAATTCACTTTAATAGACTATGCTATTTCTTTGTAATTTAAAAAAAAGAAATAGTTGATCATAATAAATTCTAATGATCATAAAAATCATAACAATAGTAATGATTGTAATTATCATTATTATCATTATTGTATGTTTTATGAGACGGTGGGAGGATGCAGCATTCACTTAAAGGATTATTATCTATTATTATTATTATTATTATTACTTGCTAAGCTACAACCCTAGTTGGAAAAGCAGGATGCTATAAGCCCGGGGGCCCCAACAGGGAAAATAGCCCAGTAAGGAAAGGAAACAGGAAAAATAAAATATTTTAAGAAAAGTAACATCATTAAAATAAATATTTTCTATATAAACTATAAAATACTTTAACAAAACAAGCGGAAGAGAAACACGACAGAATAGCGTGCCCGATTGTACCCTTTTTCCGCTGAAAGTTTTGGCCTAACGGATTTGTTTACCTATTGGTAGGGGAAGACCTCAGAATGTTTAAAGCGTTAAAAAATGTACGAATCGACTCTGCATTATTCAACACATTAAGTTCCCCCACCAACCTTGATTATTGCCATGTAAGATACTACCGATAAAGAGTTATGGGGTCTTTTGACTGGCCAGACAGTACTACATTGGATCCTTCTCTCTGGTTACGGGCATTTTCCCATTGCTACACACACACACTCACAGACACACACACACCGAGGAGTCTGGCCCATTCTCTACATATTCTCCTCTGTCCTCATACACCTGACAACACTGAGATTACCAAATAATTCTTCTTCACCTAAAGGGTTACTGCACTGTAATTGTTCAGCGGCCACTTTCCTCTTGGCAAAGGTAGAAGAGACACTTTACCTATGGTAAGCTGCTCTTCTAGAAGGACGCTCCAAAATCAAACCATTGTTCTCTAGTCTTGGGTAGTGCCATAGCCTCTGTACCATGGTCTTCCACTGTCTTGGGTAGAGTTGCCTTACTTGAGGGTACACTCGGGCACACTGTTCTATCTCATTTCTCTTCCTTGTGTTTTGTTAAAGTTTTTATAGTTTATATAAGAGATATTTATTATAATGTTGTTACTCTTGAAATATTTTATTTTTCCTTGTTTCCTTTCCTCACTGGGCTTTTCTCCCTGTTGGAGCCCCTAAGCTTATAGCATTCTCCTTTTCCAACTAGGGTTGTAGCTTAGAAAGTAATAATAATAATAATAATAATAATAATAATAATAATAATAAGTGGCTTATTTACATCATCAGCAGCAGTTACTAATTTACTACAGAACAAATGCCTCAGATATGTCCTTCTACTTGTCTGTTTATGGTCTTTCTATGCCAGTCTACACGGGGAATCTTTCTTAGCTCGTCAATCCATCATCTTCTCTTCCTTCCCCTGCTTTTTTTTTTCTTTTTTGCAATCTCTACGGAGTATTTCTATTCGTTCTGTTTAATTATATTTTCGGATTTATGTTTATGCCAAATATATTTCACTTCTCATATATTTTAATTTTCAGCTTTTCTAAATGCCATTTGTTTAATTAGTATTCGTTTCCCCATGCAAACTTTATGTGCCGAGGGGCGTGAAAGATTCCAGTTTTCTGAAATTGCTAAGTTAAAATCCCCCATATTCCTGGCAGTGGTTATTTACGTATATTTTCTGAGCTGGTCCAATATGTATGCAAATTTGGTTTTTCTTTTGTATTTTTCTAACATTTCTTAAATATTCCAATATTTAGAGTAAATATGTTTGAATATGACCTAATACCGTATTCCCATGTGATTGACGCTTAGTCTAAATATTTTTTATATTTATGTAAAATAAATTCCTTTAATTGAAATGATGTTTTGTAGTATTGCATCTCCTCTGCATTAATAGCACAGAGGGGATACACATTACAATTTCCTTTAGTTGAATGTAATTCCCTTTTCCTTTAGCCACAATATGTAGCGATGATTAAGCATGAATTTTCCATCTCGTTTTTCAGAGGTTACAAAATACCTCTTGAACTACGGAATTGTGTTTCGTTATCATTAAACATCTTTAGAATATGATCAAATACAGTATCCTGTTACTGATTAGATTATCAAAGATCAGTTAAATAATATCTTTAACTGGATTAAGTCTCTTCTTTTCTCTTGCTATTCCGACAAACAAGGAAGAAAACATAACCTCCTTCCAACTTCGTTGGGAAAGGTAACAATAAGATCTTAATCAGTAACGATGGTCAACTTGAAGGTGATAAGACGTTTCCCCAATGAAAATGTAACTCCAATTCAAGTAAACACTTGTCACCTCATAAAGAAACTTCTTTTGTAAAAGACAAGATTCAGAATAATAAGATATAATTTATCATAGTTATCCGCTGGATATATTCAATTATGACCCCTAACTACCATTGTGATTTGAAGATGCAGGAACTCTTCATAAAGAAAAGCCACACCCTTCCCGGGTGCATAAATTATGTTCCTTCTCAGAAGGAGAACAAAGAGAAAGCTTTGTCCCCTCATAGCACAGAGAATCTTTCTACCTGGAAACCATCAAAGAAGCTAAACTGACCTCAGTCACAAATTTTGAAAATAAAGTAACTTTGCCCAAAAAAAAAAAAAAAAAAAAAAAAAAAAAAAAAAAAAAAAAAAAAAAAAAAAAAAAAAAAAAAAAAAACTTGAAATTTAAGAAAATAAAAAGCAAAATATTCTCCGATAAAAATAATAAGTTATGTTCATATCTAAATCTTTAGAGGAATATCATCAAAGCAAAATCACTTTAATCAAATGATCCATTCCCTCTTCACCAATATCATCAATTTTGCAAATCAAACGGCATCGTTTCCCAATATCATAATTCAAGAGTAAACTTCCTGACGCAGGAATATCCAGCCGGGAACTTGAACCAACTGGGAATGCATATTTTCCTGAATTTGAAATTAACTGTATTGTGAAGATCGTAACTGCAAAAAATGAATGAAAGATAAAAGCGAAAAGGATGAGAATTTAAAAAGACAGAGAAACACAATAAAAAGACTTGTTATGAAAAGGCAGATGAAGAAAACTGAACAATACCCAAAGTTAAGTGGTAGCCGAAGAAATTTTGAGAGACAAAATATTAGGCATCATCGAGTTGAAACTCGAGCCTACAACAATGATGGGTGTCATATGCGTATCTAGTTCAAGGCCAGTTCAGTGATTCGGCGTTTTTATATTAGATAAAAGATACCCAAAAGTCAGTCACTTAAATGTATGCTTCAACAAAATCTAAAACTCCAGCCTGTCCTGATTCAATCGAACTAAATCTCAAGTAATCTTACCTAGTCATGCCTTGGGGGACCCCAGTATCAATTAGCTGAGGACTTCACTCCAAAACCCACAATTAATTATTGTCACTCTTCCACATAACGTGTTGGTTATAGATAGATAAGCCATTGTTTTAAAGGCCAAGAAAACTTAAAATCAGTGAGAGCTTGAATTCAACTAACTCCCATTCCTTTTTTCTCCAATATTATATGTTAAGGCAGATAAAAGTACAAATGGTCTCTCTCCATTTCAGGCCCTTTTCTGGTACTCCAATTTTAGAATAGTACTCACACTACGAACAGTTCTGCTTTAACACTGGAGTGTATACTCTCTCTCTCTCTCTCTCTCTCTCTCTCTCTCTCTCTCTCTCTCTCTCTCTCTCTCTCTCTCTCTCGTTGGGATATAATTTTTATCAATGAATACTGCGCTATGTAATCGGGACACTACCATATCAATACGTAAATTAGAAATGAGGATGGCAATTTTGCTTCACCAATTAAATACCGTTCCAACGTCCCTTAAGACAGCCGGAGACTGGCTTGGTCGAAAGCTTCTGAGAGGGCCTGACAAATATATATACAAACAATATTATATCTACGAGTGGTAATGAACAGGGTAAAAGATCTTTGCATATGGAGGGCAACAATAAAGAAAAATATATCAAGTTTATCTCAAATAAAAAAAAAATACTAAAATAGTTATATCCTTATATGTAACAAAATATCAGAGAAAGTCATGGAAATTCATTAAATTGAAAGAAGACTTGTCCACTTAACTTAGAAACAAAAAGCATTCTGCAAAGTCCTCTTCTTTTAATACTCCTTCAGCCTAACTTTCTCAAGAATGGAGTTTCTTACCCTGAAGCTGATGAAGGAAATCTTATATCTCAAGAAACATCTCAGGGGGAATAAATAAAAACCGGGAGTAAGAGACGAGAGCAAAGGAGGGAATGTGATGGGAAAATCAAAATAGTATTAATACACTTTTTCCCACTTCCACGGGTTTTTATAAACAGTGTGTTCGTGCACATCGAACACCTAACCCCCTTCCTTAAGTATACTCTATCAAATTTCCCTTCTATCACGTTTGATTTACTATTTGTAACAAGAGAAACAAAGCAAAATCCATAAATGTTATCTTCTATCTTCATAACATTAAAACTGGCGAATACAACTGAATTTTCCACGGTATTCGCACACAGTAGTTGTACTTTCCAATAAAAATCTTCCAACGCTGACGTAGGAAAGCAAAACTGCCTTCCACTCTTTCCTGCAAGCGAGAAGCGTAATTTCCCATTCGATTTCATAAATTAATTTTCCTCAAGTGTCATTCGAGGCTTTAATGAAAGGAAGAAGGGGCATATCCGCTAACTGAACCTCTGTGGCAAGTTAATGAACAACGTGCTTTTGATGAGGTCTGCTTGATATCACTTTGATAGACATCGAACTATGATGTCAGGCTAGAGAGAGAGAGAGAGAGAGAGAGAGAGAGAGAGAGAGAGAGAGAGAGAGAGAGAGAGAGAGAGAGAGAGAGAGAATACTTATCAAGGATACAAAACGTATATGTTGTAGTAAATGTTTAAATGTTATGGAAATCCAGAGGTCATCCTTGACATGAAAAAGTAATAGAAATGTTCACAGATCTGGGCCATGATGATGAGGGGCACGAGTGAACCGGAAGAATAAAGGATGGGTAGATAATGATCGAAATTTATGAATATAAATACAAATTATTTGAAAACACTGATACATTTAGATTCTTAGAGATTCTCTATACAATTCATTCGTTTCACATTCGGATGGGAGAGACAAAAGCTAGATGCTGAATTGAATAATAGGAAAATGTTTTAGGAAGAGGTATTCCACTAGGCGCAGACGTATTAGTCATATTGATAACCGTTTTAGAAATATGAAAATACTGAAGGTACAATAGTACTTTTATTGACTGGTCTATACGTATAGTTGCGTCTTAATGCTACAAGACATTGTGTGGCAATAATCGTAATATATGCAGGTACATACTAAATGTTCAGGGGAGTCAACAGTTTTTGAGTCTTTCACGCGTTTGAGTTCCTCATAAATTATGTGCGGATTGAGCTAACTGGAATAAATCAGCTATTTAAGATATTTTTTCCTATGTGAACTGTGCGAGGCTGTATAATGAATTGTGATAGATTATCTGGTAAAATCTAATTTTCATGTATCAAACGTCAATATCTTATACTTTCACGTGCTTATATATAAACATTGCTTGCATCTAGAATAGATTATGACAAATATAATATCAATTCACGTATTTTGTGGTTAGCTAAAACCTGTGCCCAGAACCCTTCGCATAACGGTTAGCTGCATGTTTCTTTAAAGTTTCTTTCATATTTATACTAAAAAAACTTGAACGAAAATGAGTCAAAATGTCCTGAAGTAATGTATAAATATATAACATTATCATACACGTAAACTTGGAATATCATGCAATTAGTGTACTAAGCTACACGAAAATAGAATTCTAATAACATATAATATTTAGTATACAATAGAACAAATGATTGGTATTTTTCTACCACGTAATTCCTTCTCATGTGCACATACATGACCAATACACACACTATATATATATATATATATATATATATATATATATATATATATATATATACATATATATATATATATATGTATATATATATATATATATATATATATATATATATATATATATATATATATATATATATATATATATATATATGATACGTGTGTATGGGTGTTTTTGTGTGTATACATGCCTGTTTTCCATTCGAGAAGGGATGGCACAGGCATTAGAAGAACCATCCTGTTCTCAGGTCCTTATCGATGAGAATGCAAGCTCCATGAACTTTTTTTTTTTACCCTTGCTAAGGATGGTAACCATTCGGAGCTGGATTCAATGGTGGGTGGTGGACCAAGATTGAACTAAGTACCTTGTGAATGCAAGACTAGCGCTATCTCACATATATATATATATATATATATATATATATATATATATATATATATATATATATATATATATATATATATATATTATTGTATCTATCTATATACACACACATATGTATATAAATATATATATATATATATATATATATATATATATATATATATATATATATATATGCATGTATGTGTGTATGTACGTAAACTTATAGGCTATATAAGTATGTGTGTTTAGGTAAAAAAAAAAATCTTAGCCTATGTAATCCAAGATAAACTCTCTGAATATATATTGAAAAGGAAACAAATCCCCCTCTAATATTTTCATAGCTTTCGTTGGAGTGAAAATACCACTTGCTTTCCAAACCTGTTTTAATGACGGTGGAGTAATAGCCGTCTTAGATTCGACCACTTGGAGAACATCAAGAACTACTTAGTTCAAAGTAAAACTAGTGTTGAATACAAAAACTTAAAAAAAAAAAACAAATTATAACAAATATAAAGAAATAAAGATTATGATTGTTTGGCAGTTCCATCTCTAGCAAGAGAAGGAACTTGCCAGCTGGCATTTGGCGGCAAAGACAAGTTTGCCAATTCAGGCCCAAGCCTTCAACACCCTTTAATAAGTTCACAATAAGAGATAAATAACAGAATTGGCTACTCTTATCTTAAATTATGTAAAATAACACTGAATAGCAAGAGAAAAGAAGAGGCTTAATCCAGTTAAAAATATCATTTGACTCATCTTTGATAATTTAATCAGTAATAGGATATTGTATTTGATCATATTCCAAAGAGGTTAAAAGATAACGAAGTACAATTCCGTAGTTCAAAAAGTTTTTTGTAACCTTTGAAAAACGAGAGGGAAAATTCACGCTTAAGCATCGCTACATATTGTGGCTGAAGGAAAGGGGAATAGCATTCAACTAAAGGAAATTGTAATATGTATCCCCTTTATGCTATTAATGCACAGAGGAAATGCAATACTACAAAACGTTATTTTACGGAAAGGAATGCAATTAGCAAGAATATAAAAAGATACATTAAGCGTCATTCACATAGGAATACGGTATTAGGTCATATACAAACTTGTTTACATCTAAATATTGGAAGGAGGAGTTCCTCAGAGTAGTGTGCTGAGTGTAACCCTGTTTGTACTAGCAATTAATGGGATATCCTCAGTCATTTCCCGGGATGTTCTCTCAACATTATTTGTGGATGATCTCTCCATATCATTTGCTAGAGCTAGAATGGCAATGGTTGAGAGAAAAATACAACACTCAATTAACAAAATTTTCCCGTGGGCCGATATGAATGGATCTAAGTTCTCGACAAGTAAAACTACTATTGTCCATTCTGTTGTATCCGGGGAGTACATCCAGACCCGGATATATACATTAAAGATCAACGGATCCCATGTGTAAGGGAAGCTAAATTTTTAGGTTTGATATTTGATTGTAGGCTTGCATGGGTTTCTCACTTAAAAGCATTAAAAGCTAAATATCTTGAGGCTCTGAATCTTTTAAAAGTATTGTCCCATACATCATGGGGGCAGACCGCAATACTATTCTAAAATTATACAAGGCCTTGATTTTTTCCAAAATTAGTTATGGATGTGAAATACACTCTTCAGCCACTCCAAGCCGGTTAAAAATACTAGATTCAATACATTATGCTGGTATTAGATAGCCCAAAGGAGCGTTTGGAACATCGCCTATCCCAAGTCTCCTTGTTGATGCTGGAGAGTTGCCTCTAGACCTTTACCGAATGTCTTCTATTATTCGGTATTGGTTTAGATTGCAAAGACTTCCTAATTCTTTAGCCTTTCAGACTGCAAGCCTTGTAAGGGACTCAACATACTTTGAGTTGCACCCAAAATCTCCTCAACCTTATGGCTTTAGGTTGAAACAATTATTAAAGTCTTGATACAATTAGAATTAAGGAGCTTCCATTTAAGGTATCATCAACGCCTCCATGGAAATTACCAGAGGTATCTTTTTGTAAATACTTTATTGGAGTTAAGAAGAATATAACTGACTTAGAATCCAGGTCTCTTTTTATGGAACATGTTGCAGAACATAGGGGATCGACTTTTATGTATACTGATGGCTCCAAATCTGATGCTGGCGTTGGATTTAGAGTACATAGTAATGGTTTTAATTGTAGGGGTGCACTTCCTCTAACAGCTTCCATATTCACTGCCGAACTGTATGGCATACTAACCGCTATTGAGAAAATAGCGTTGGAAAAGGACGGTAATTTTACAATTTTCAGTGATGCAATGAGGGTTCTTCAAGCTTTAGATTTAGAATGACTTTTTATTATTGGACGGGGAGGTATAATGGTTCGATTTTGTTGGTTCCAGCACATGTAGGTGTGTGTGGGAATGAGAAGGCAGATTTACTGGCGAAGAATGCGGCATCCGAGTTGCTACCAAGAAGGTATCCCATTCACTGTAATGATTTCCTACCTAACATCAAGAAATTGTATTGTAATAAATGGCAACAGCACTGGGATAGTCTAGATGGCAATAAAATGAGAGAAGTAACAAATGTCATATCTCCATTGGAGGTATGACATGATGCCCCGAAAATGGGGGAAGATTCTTTGTCGTCTCCGTATTGGTCACACTCGGTTGACACACGAGTTTCTGCTGAAGGGCCAACACCAACTGTACTGCGACGACTGTTTGATACCCTTGACAGTGAGGCATTTGTTGACCGAATGCCCTAATTATAATAACTTGAGAAATAGATATCTGTTTGAGGCTCGAGGTAAGGATGGCAGGTTCATCCTTGCTAAGATTATTGGACATGATGTGTCCTACTATGCGAAGCGGCAATTTTACATTTATTTCCGAAGCAGGTCTTCTGAAAACTATTTAACTTCTATAATGACATTCAATTTTATGGTTTTCATTGAATATTCTATTAATTTTCATATAAAATAATTGATATCGACGTCAATGATCTTAGATGTCGGGATGCCTGAAAACTTTAAAACAATCAATCAATCAACCTAAATAATGGAATATTTAAGAACTGTTAGAAAATTTTTAAAGAAAAACCAAATTTGCATACATATTGGACCAGCTCAGAAAATATACGTAAATAACCGCTGCCATGAATATGGGGGATTTTAACTTGGCAATTTCAGGAAACTGGAATTTTTCACGCCCCTTAGCACATAAATTTTCCAGGGGAAACGAATACCAATTAAACAAACGCCATTTAAAAACGCTGAAAATGAAAATATGAGAGGAAAAGTGAAATTTGTCTGGCATAAACATAAATACGAAAATATAATTAAACAACATATAGAAATACTTCGTAGAGATTGCAAAATAAGCAGGGGAAGGAAGAGATGATGATGGATTGACAAACTAAGAAAGTTCACAGGTATGGTCTGGCATAAAAAGACCATAAACAAACGCAAATAGAAGGACATGTCTGAGGCTTTGGTTCTGCAGTGAAATAATAACGGCTGATGATGATGATATACATACTACACTTACAAGGTAATAATCAAGGTTGGTTGGGAACTCAATGAGTTGAATAATACAAAGTTGATTCGTATGTCTGTTTTTTATGCTTTAAGCATTTTAAGGTCTTCCTATACCAATAGATAAACAAATCTATTAGGACAAAACTTTTAACGGGAAAATCAGAATTAAAGAGTAAGCCTTAAAGTGAATGCTTGCACATTCCCACCGCCTCATAAAACACACAATAATGATAATACTCAAAATTACAATCACTACTTTTGATATGAATTTTATCATTAGAATTTAATATGATCAACTATTTTCTAAAATAATAAAAAAGAAATAGCATAGTCTCTATTAAAGTAAAACAATTTTTCCTTATTACTACGTGAAAAAATTTTGATCTTTTTTAAATGAAAAAAGTTTCTCACCTTTGCATAAAACATGATAAAAGCCTCCCACCACGATAACAATAAACACCGAAATAAGAATAAAATTTTAGGTAGAGTGAGAAACAAATTAAAAAATGGAGTTTTTATGATAAAACAAAGTTTTGTGAATACTTACCTGGCAGTTATATATACATAGCTAATTATCTCTATTTCGGCAGAATTTTTCTAAAACTAGGCAACCGCCTTGTGGTGGTTGGGTGGTAACACCCGTTAAAGGGTGGTAGGAGGAATCATTCCCGTTTTCTGTTCTTCAGTTCATCTATGCCCGACCTGTCTCCTGAGGGGAGGTGGGTGGGCCTTCGAATGTATATATAACTGCCAGGTAAGTATTCACAAAACTTTGTTTTATCATAAAAACTCCATTTTTATGAATAGAACTTACCTGGCAGTTATATATACATAGCTGATTAACACACTTGGAGGAGGGTGATAGACAGTAACATCGTTGGGGAAACAACCAAAAAAGTTGTAGGATAAATAAACACCTTGATTCCTTACCTGCTAAGGTAGCTGACTTCAAAGGTTCCTGCCTCTTGAGTCGCTTTCCCTTAGGAGTGTCAGCCAGGATGTGACCTGCAGTGCTGAAAAACACTCAATCGAGTCTGTCAACGGGGTGAGACCAACAATCTGACTAGACTTCAGGACTACCTATTGCCCAAAATAAAAAACCGCAACTTTACCAAACCAACCACCTAACATCTGCAAAGTAGATAAAAATAATCTAACTAGACTGAGGTGACTGTACACAAGTCGAAGCCCTCAGACAACTTGAGGGGAGGTAGTAACTCCTTTGCCTAATACAGAAGCCGTAGCTACGTATGGTCCCAAGGTATAACATTTCTCATAATCCACCCTCACCTCTCTGAGGTAATGAGAGGCGAACACAGAGTTGCTCCTCCAGAATGTCGCATCCATAATTTGACGGAGCGACATGTTCTTGCGGTAAGCAAGCGAGGTCGCAATGGCCCTCACTTCGTGAGCTTGCACTTTTAAAAGTCCGAAGTGTTCCTCCTCACACAAGAGATGCGCTTCTCTTATCACTTCCCTCAGGAAAAAGGATAAAGCGTTCTTGGAAAGGGGCTTTTGAGGATCTTTCACAGAACACCACAGGGAGCTAGAAGAGCCTCTCACACTTTTTGTGCGAGACAAGTAGGTCTTGAGGGCTCGTACTGGACAGAGCAGCCTCTCTTGCTCTTGACCCACTAGGTTGGTCAAGTTAGGAACCTCAAAGGTCCTCGGCCAGGGCTTAGAAGGGTTCTCGTTCTTAGCGAGAAAGTCTAATCTCAAGGCACAAACTGCCCCATTCAGATTGAAGCCTACCTGTTTTTCAATTGCATGGACTTCACTAACTCTTTTAGCTGTTGCTAAGGCCAAAAGAAAGAGGGTCTTCTTGGTAACCTCCCTAAGGGGAGCCTGTGAGATGGGCTCAAATCTCTTGGTGCACAGAAATTTAAGAACCACATCAAGGTTCCAAGAAGGGGGCTTTAACTGGGTCTGCTTGGTCGTCTCAAAAGACTTCAAGAGGTCATGTAAGTCCTTGTCGCGAGACAAGTCCAAGCCTCTATGCCGACAGACGGAAGAGAGCATACTTTTGTAACCTTTGATAGTGGACACAGCTAGCTTAGCGTCCTGTCTGAGGTACAACAAGAAATCCGCAATCTGGCTCACAGAGGTAGTGGATGAGGAAATCTTGTGCTTCCTACACCAAGCCCTAAAAGTCTCCCACTTGGACTGGTAGACCCTCTGCGAAGAGACCCTCCTCGCTCTGGTGATAGCTTTCGCAGCTTGCGCTGAAAAGCCTCTCGATCTGACGAGCTTCTCGATAGTCTGAAGGCAGTCAGATTGAGAGCGAGGGGGTTTTGATGATATCTCTCGAAGTGGGGTTGTCTGAGCAGATTTGGACTTGCAGGGAGGCTTCTTGGAAAGTCCATCAACAAGTCCACCACCTCCGTGAACCATTCCCTCATCGGCCAGAACGGAGCTATCAGGATCATCCGTCCCGAATCGAGGAGGGCGAATTTCCTGACTACCAGATTGATGATCTTGAACGGGGGAAAAGCATAAGTGTCCATCCCCGTCCAATCCATCAAAAAGGCGTCTACTGCTATTGCCTCTCTGTCCGGAACTAGGGAGCAATAGATGGGGATCCTCTTGGATAAATTGGAGGCGAAAAGATCGATGAGGGGTCTCCCCCACAGCCTCCAGAGACTCTGACAGACCTGTTGGTTGAGGGTCCATTCTGTGGGAAGGACCTGCCCTTTCCTGCTGAGCATGTCCGCCCTCACATTCTTCTGTCCCTGAACAAACCTCGTCAGCAGGCTTATCCTGTTCTCCTTCGCCCAAAGAAGGAGCTCTCTTGCTGTCTCGAAGAGAGACAGAGAGTGAGTCCCTCCTTGCTTCCTGATGTAAGCAAGAGCTGTGGTGTTGTCTGAGTTGACCTCCACAATCTTCCCAGACACCAAGTCCTTGAAGGCCTTTAGCCCCAGAAAAATGGCCATCAGCTCCTTGTTGTTGATGTGCCATCCCAGCTGAATTCCTTCCCAATAGCCTGAGACCTCCTTGCTTCCTAGTGTTGCCCCCCAGCCTGACTCTGATGCGTCTGAAAACAACACTAGGTCTGGGTTCTTCTTGTGTAAGGAGATCCCTTCCCCTAACAAGGTTGGGTCCAGCCACCACTTCAGAAGAGTCTTGACTTCTATTGGAATGGGGAAGGAAAAGGAGTCTTCCTGCATCTTTCTGTTCCATGTCTTCGAAAGAAAGTGCTGAAGAGGCCTTAGGTGGAGTCTCCCCAGAGAGACAAACAGTTCGAGGGAGGATAGAGTCCCCAGCAAACTCATCCACTCCTTCGCTGTGCATCTCTTCTTGTCCAGGAAAGTTCTGACTTTTACGAGACACTTGGTCTGTCTTTCCTGAGAGGGAGAAGCCCGAAAAAGAACTGAATTCAGAACTATCCCCAAATAGAGAATAGTCTGATTCGGTCTGATCTGAGACTTCTCCCTGTTGATGACCAGGCCTAGATCCTGAGCCATCATAAAAGTCTTCCGTAAATCCTCCAGACATTTCTCCCTCGATCGTGAACGAATCAGCCAATCGTCCAGATAGAAGGATATCCTTATCCCTTCCTGATGCAGCCAACCTGACACATTCGCCATTACCCTGGTGAAGACTTGAGGAGCCGTGCTGAGACCGAAGCAAAGAGCTCTGAATTGGAAGCACTTGCCCTCCATTACAAACCTCAGGTACTTCCTCGAAGTCGGATGGATGGGGACATGGAAATATGCGTCCTGCAAGTCGAGGGACACCATCCAGTCCCCTGGACGTACTGACGCCAGCACCGACTGAGTCGTCTCCATGGAGAACTTTGTCTTCTCCACAAATACGTTGAGAGCGCTGACATCCAGGACGGGTCTCCATCCGCCCGAGTTCTTGGGGACCAGAAACAGGCGATTGTAAAAGCCTGGGGAGACTAGATCCCGAACCGGTTCTATCGCCCCCTTGTCTAGCATTTGGTTGACAAGGTCTACTAGAGCCTTCTGTTTCCCAGGATCTGAGTACCGGGCTACTAAGGCCAGCGGAGCATCTGCGAGAGGAGGTTTTTTCAGAAAGGGGATCTTGTATCCTTCCTTGATGACTGAGAGGGACCAGGTGTCCGCCCCTCTCCTCTTCCAGGACTGCCAAAAACCTGACAGTCTTGCGCCTACTGTCTGGAGGAGACGAACTTCATTTCCTGGAGCGAGGTCTGAAAGAACCCCTGGTAGATCTTGGTCCTGAATCTTGCCTTCTCCCTCTAAAATCTGATCTTGAAGTAGTCCTGCCCCGAAAGGGCTGCTGGAATCTCCTTTCCTCCCGTTTCAAAGAAGAAGGAGGGGCTGCAAAGGGCTTACGAGCAGAACGAGATAAAAGGTCTTGGGTGGCTTTTTGGGCCAGAGAACGCGTAATGTCATTAACCAGGGACTCGGGAAAAAGATGTTGAGAGAGGGGGGCGTAAAGAAGCTCAGACTTTTGAGCATTGGTAACAGACCTAGAAGCAAAAGAGCAAAGCAGAGCTCTCTTCTTTAGGACCCCAGCTGAGAACAGAGCAGCCAACTCATTCGCCCCATCTCTGAGGGCCTTATCCATACAGGACATAATGCTGGTAAGGTCCCTAGATCCATCCATCTGTTCAGTTTTCCTTGCGAGAGTCCCAAGCGACCAGTCTAGGAAACTAAAAACCTCAAAGGCTCTAAAAATACCTTTGACGAGATGATCCAGCTCCGACATAGACCACATGACCTTGGCTGAGTTGAGAGCATGCCTTCTAGCAGAGTCCACTAAACCAGAGAAGTCACCCTTGGAGGAGGAAGGCACTCCCAGACCCAAAGGTTCTCCAGTTGCATACCACATACCCGCTCTTGAAGCAAGACGAGCTGGTGGAAACGAGAAGGAAGTCTTAACTGTTTGTCTCCGCTCCATCATCCAGTCATCAATCTTCGTGAGAGCCTTCTTTGCGGAGATAGACAGCTTCATCTTGATGAAGGCCGACTGTTTCTTGGCCTTCTTTATGTTAAATTGGGACTGAGGAGATTGAGGGGCAGCAGGTTGGAATTCCTCTCCAAAAAGTTCAAGAAGGGAGCGAGAGAGAACTTTGTAATCTCCCACAGCGTCGGCAGAATTATCATCGTCATCAGAAACATCCTCGAGGGCCTGATCCACATCTGCAATATCCTTCGAAAGAGAAGAATCCTTAGAACCCGACAAGGGCAAATCAAAGGCATCATCCTGCAAAAGACGGGTTGCATCCTGGAGTCCCGCGCTAGAAGAATCCTTGGAACGAGAGGCAGTATCGTCCCGAAGAGGCAGGGTGGTATCGCCCTGGGACCGAGAACGAGAGGCAGAGTCGTTCTGTCGTCGAGAGCGAGAGGCGGTATCGTCGTGGCGGCGAGAATGAGAGGCGGTATCGTCGTGGCGGCGAGAATGAGAGGCGGTATCGTCGTGAACGAGAGGCGGTATCGTCGTGGCGTCGAGAACTAGGGTCGGTATTGTCGTGGCGTCGTGAACGAGAGGAGGTATCGTCGTGGCGAAGCGAACGAGAGGAGGTATCGTCGTGGCGAAGCGAACGGGAGGAGGTATCGTCGTGTCGAAGCGAACGGGAGGCGGTATCGTCTTGGTATCGAGAACGAGAAGCAGCGTCGTTCGATAAGGTATCGTCCCGGTATCGAGAACGAGAAAATGTATCGCCCTGGTATCGCGCAGAAGTATCGCCTGGCGAAAGCACACATTCCTCATCCTGGCGTAGAGAGGGAGAAGTTCTCTTTAAAGAAGAACTCCGTTCTCTCTTAGAAGCAGACTTCTTAATCGGCAACGAGTCGTCTTTACGTCTGTCAGACTGGGCGTGAGGGCGGCTAAAGGCTTGTACTAAAGTCAAAAGTTGTTCCTGCATGACAGACATAAAGGATTTAGCAACATCAGCTGGGTCTTGCGGACCCGAAGGGGGGGGGGGCTGACGAATAACACTCATATCTTCGGCAGCAGGCTTCGTCCTTTTCACAGGCACGGAGTCGAAATCATCCTCCGACGGACAAGGTTCATAACTGCTAGAACCGGGAGAGAAAGAACGAGACCGTTCGTCGCGGTTCCATCTCCTCTTAGTAGGTCTTGAAGCTTCATACTTCCATTTACGTCTGGACGAATTCGGAGAAGAAAACAACACATCCGACTCGTCTTTCCCGTGACGGTCAAGAGCAGCCTGGGAATAGACAACAGGACTGTCTGAGGCGACGGCTGACCGAGGGTACGTACCTCTCACCCCCTTTCGGTCATCGACGTACCTTCTCCCTTGGTCCTGGGAGCTTGGTAGAGGTCTAGGCCTAGGGGTATGACAGATTCGGTCGGTCGCCACCTCCACTGCACTAACACAAGCACTTTCACTTTCCTTACCTTTAAAGGCCTCCAGCTGTTCTTTAATGGCCTTCAACTCGGCCGCCAGGCTAGCGTACCGAGGGTCATCCGTAGATACGGAACCTGTAGGAGGTGCAGGAGTTACTACCTCAAGGGAAGGATCAACTTCCAAAGAGGAATCAATAATAGGATCAATAGATAAATCTACGCTAAGTTCGTCTTCCTTACCACTAACAGACTTAGACTTAGACCTAGAAGCTCTCCTAACTCTATCGAGCTCTAGCTTACGCACATAGCGCTTCATAATTAACCAATCTTTCTCATCCAAAACCTTACATTCCCCACACCTATTATCAAGGGCACAAACAAAACCCCTACAATGAGAACAAACAGTGTGAGGATCAACCGCCATTTTGGGTAGTCTCACCTTACATTCCTCATTCGCACAGATACGGTAATGACTCTTTTCACTCATAATGAAAAACAGCAAAAAAAAGCTAAGAGAAAACAAAATACAACGATCGCCAAAACCCCAAATCAGAGTACTTCACCAAAAAAGCAGACTGGTACACCGAGCAGGGAAAGCGAAGAAAAACTCTTAATGACGGACCAACGTGTTATCGATCCGGCCGGCAGAGATGAACTGAAGAACAGAAAACGGGAATGATTCCTCCTACCACCCTTTAACGGGTGTTACCACCCAACCACCACAAGGCGGTTGCCTAGTTTTAGAAAAATTCTGCCGAAATAGAGATAATTAGCTATGTATATATAACTGCCAGGTAAGTTCTATTCATAAAAATCCTTCCAGAGAGAGAGACTGTCTGTCCAACTTCTAATACTCGAGTTGAGAGAGAGAGAGAGATACAATTCTGGGAAGTTTTTCAACTCAAGTATTAGAAGTTAGACAGACAGTCTCTCTCTCTCTCTCTCATCAACTCAAGTAAAAGAGGAACTGTATCGTTTCCTCTTTCATTTAAAGAAAACTTCCCAGAATTGTCTCTTAAAGAGACAATTCTGGGAAGTTTTTCAACTCAAGTATTAGAAGTTGGACAGACAGTATCTCTCTCTCTCTCTCTCTCTCTCTCTCTCTCTCTCTCTCTCTCTCTCTCTCTCTCTCTCTCTCTCTCTCTCTCTCTCTCTCTCTCTCTCTCTTTTAAATTTCCCCACTTCACTCCAATAGGACGTTTTATTAGGGATTCGTTTCCCACAATTACTTGCAGAGAGGTAGTTTTGAACATATAGCCTCCAAAAGTATGGCCTTATCTTGGCGGCAGTTTAACACAGCAAAACTGACAGTCCATATCATTGGAGAGGAAATTCATCAACAAAAATACGGACACGAAACACATTAGAATTTTCAACTAAATCAAATAAATACGCAACACATCCAATTGAAAGCTTCGTAAAAAAAAAAAAAAAAAAAAAAAAAAAAACTATATAGGATACAGTTTAAATCGTGGAAAATATGTGAGAAAGTAAAGACTGAAAGCAAGCGGGCCGGAAAACTACTCGAGGCTAAATCTGAGGAAGGAGATGGTCCAAGAAAATTCCTTCGACAGAAGAGATTTAGTCGAGTTTCACCTTCCCCTTCGACAAACTCATCCTTGGAGAGACATCGCGGTTAGAAGGAGACTCAGAAAAAGGCTAAATGAAAGAGGGTGAGAAAAGTGTCATTTCTCGATATATTGAAGGACAGTTGTACTTGAGGGAAAATCTGAAGGTGGTTTGCTATCAAAATATAATTATGAAACAATAAAAAAATAACATTCATCAAGCCGTTGATTATCAAATAAGGAAATAACTGAAACGTCTTGAATGATTAATTTTGTAAATAAAAAAAAAACATAATATTTATTAAACAGGAAGAGAGTAACAAGCCCAAGGAGTCAAACTTGACTTTACAAAGGTGGCCCGAATAAATTCAGGAGGGAAAATATATATATTAAATCTATGTGAGAAAATAAAATATCAGAAATACTTCTAAAAAATGTTAAAAAAAAAGAAAAAAAAATTATAATAGTAATAAAAAAAAAAAACATGGGTCAATCCCGTATGACCGATACTTATTCATACCATAATGACTTCCGTCCTTTTGTCTTTCTGGTCTGATGATTCCAATCCAGAAGTAATTGCTTTACCTTGTTTCAATTTATTACTCTCCAATTCATTATTCATGATAGTGAGTCACTTTCCTATTATAAAATGATACATTGTGGTTACATAGTCACTAACAGGGAGTTTAATGCCAAGTTATGGTAAATTTATGGCAGATTTAGCAGAGGTATTTTTTTTTCATTACCAGCAACACCAACAGGGGCTGGAATCCAGAATATTTCAATATTTACCACTTGATAATAGAATTTGTTAAGTACAGTAGGTCTTTAATTTGAAATACCAACTGATTCATAAGTGCATAACCTTTGAGGGCTTTTATGGCACTTCTCGAATCAGAACAAAAGGCAAATTATATTCGTTAAATCTTCAATTGTTTTACAAATGTTAATTGCTAGCAAAATGACACAGTTCAGATGTAAATACTGATGCTTCAGTAGGTAATGAGAGATGACTTCTTATGTCTTTAGGCTATATAACAACTGGTTCTATTAGAAAATCTTTAGGAGAGAAAACACGCAAATACACAAATTGATCAGTATAGCAGTCAACGAACTGATCTGCCAATATGCATATTGTCTAACCAATTCAGGAATTCACTAATCAATGATAAAATCATTGTAAAATAGCCCACTTCGTCTAATTATCCCAGGAAAAAAGTATCACATCATCATCCAGTCAATCCATAAACCAATCACATTGTAGAAAAAGAAAGTATAGTTAGTATTCGGCATTATAAATGATGACCATCAGAAGAAAAATATTTATTATCTAATTAATCATTAAAGGAAATTTCTCACTGTGATTAAGTGTCATGTTTTAATTCAATTTTCCTTTTACATAAATGGATTTCAAATAATCGGTTGATCATGTAACATGCACGTAGATATTTACTTAACGGGATATTCTCGGATTAATAATTCAACAAACAAAATTTCGAAATCCATCGCTTTCCTCACCTTTAAGTTCTTGTTTTCCTTGTTCACTATACGGGTACAACTTCATTCAGCTTCTCCAGTTCGGAATTCATGCCATTCATAAGAAAGGGTTATCACTAATCAAGCATATCGAAAGGAGTTCAGACCTTAACTTTTAGAACAGGAATTTCATCATTTCGGCTTTCCAGAAAACCTGATCGTTGAGATTTTTCTGGCTTTACGAAACGAGAATGTCATTAGAAAGGGAAATTGTGCCCCAAGACTCCACTAACATCCCCCCCCCCCCTCCATGCAACTACAACTTCACCAAAAATAATAAGACTATTCTTTCCGTCTATATCTTGCATAAAGAAAATTAAAACACCACAAAAAAAAATGTTCATTGCATCTTAATTCTGATTGTCTGTAACTAATTAAATTTTA
This sequence comes from Palaemon carinicauda, assembly GCF_036898095.1. Lineage (NCBI taxonomy): Eukaryota > Metazoa > Arthropoda > Malacostraca > Decapoda > Palaemonidae > Palaemon > Palaemon carinicauda. The sequence goes on along the minus strand of NC_090727.1, from coordinate 18,670,523 downwards.
CAAGGTTCTTTAATTAAAATGAGTTACATCATGAATAGCTTATTCAAAGTAACTTACAGCCCCTCGATATACATAGCACTTGTATTTGATAGAGAAAAAGACGATTACAGAGACCAAGTCATCAACTATAATAGCAATAATAATAATAATAGATATAATAACAATAATAATAACAACAACAACAACAACAACAACAACAACAACAATAATAATAATAACAATCAGAAGAATTAAAAATAGATGATAAATTCAAAAGCCAAAAGATTAAATAAAATTTAGACAGATTTTATTGGCAATTATACCACTGCTAACCCTACAACAACTACTAAAAACAGTAATTATAACTATAATAATAATAATATCAATAATATCTGAAAGTAAGCAGTTGAACTAGAGAGATCGAGATCACGAAATCGTAAGCTTCAATATAAGTAATTTAGGAGTAAATGGCATTATCAGGTTCAACAATATTTAGACTGCCTCACTTGTTCCTTCAGAGTAGTAAAATGATACATGAAATCGAAAAGGAATAGAAATTTTAACGTATGCCCATAAAGTGGTTAGCTTGGGAGACTGGCAAGTGCTGTAGCTCAGGGGAAAGGAATTGGATTAAATTTAGCCACTTCAAGGTTCTAGCACAGCCTGACAACCAGTCGATCCGGTGTGACTGGATATTAGGGTCACCCGAAATCTAAAGAGAGGAAAGACTACCAATCTTATATATATATATATATATATATATATATATATATATATATATATATATATATATATATATATATATATATATATATATATATATATATATATATATAAAAGCTTCTTGAGAATAGGAAGTGCGAATTATTTCAATAGCAGGAATATGGAGGGAAAAAATGAGATAATTTGTGCTAGAATTCAGTTGAATAGGCAGAAATTTGATTGATACGCAAATTTATTTTGTGAAATATATATTACAGTACATAAGGGGGGGGGGGGGGTTCAGCAATGGTAATGATTTTGCATGATTTCATAACCCTTGTTTATATTTAGTATCGCAAGTCCTCAAAGAGTATACTGAATATGAAAACAGATATCCCAAGTCCTCAAAGAGTATACTGAATATGAAAACAGGTAACCTTACAGTATAAAAGTTAATGCATAAATCTTGGAAGAATAAAACTTTTAAAATTGGAAATAGATGTTGATGGGTAAAAAAAAATGTACTCTGCTAAAATTGTTACTTTATTCGTACCATGGGGAGTACTGCCTAAATGAAAAGTGTACCTTTAGTGTTATAAAACACTAATCTCCAAAAGATACCAATATTCTATTTGCATTAGAAAGACTCAGTTTTAAAATCGAAAGGATAAATGTGTTGAAAAAATAACTGAATTATACGTAACTAAATATTTTCGACATTTAAGACAGACTTATAATCATGATAGCAATATTCTACTGTATATTCTAGGTGGCTAAATTCTAAACATCTTGCAAGGCGTGCAACCAACCTTGACTCCGAAATGCTTTCCCCACTGGTCATTATGACGGTGTTGCCCGTGTTTCTTTCTGCAGTCTTTATGAAACTGATTAGGGTAATTTCCTACAATCAACCGTGATGCTTTAATGTTAATGCGAGTTAGGTAAATGAAATCCATCCTGTACCAGATTATTTTGTGAATTTTGTTCCATCCATGTTTGAAATAGTAGGGAATTACAGAAGCACCATCAGAAATAAGGCGATTAAGAAAATAAAATTACAGTGAAGAGGAAGGACAGAGCAAAAGAAGTGAAAGGGGCGGGGAGGGGGGGGGGGGGTTATGTACCCTCAAGCATCATACATTGGAAAGTAGCATATCCTGTTAATAAAGAACAATGCAGCAGAGAACAAATATCACTCGATTCCATCATGCCTCAACCTTGGCTATGCATCATGAGAACATCACAAAATGGATTTCATTTACGGAAGTTTCAACAAAACATTAAGATGAATTGTGAAAGTAGAACTACAGTACCGTCAAAAATTGTTCGGTAAGACTATTGGTGGGCAACAAGGCCTACGGCGTCGAAGACAGCGTAACTTGTAAAATTACACATGACGATTTGGAAAAGAAGATTAACAAACATATGGGAAAGACAGTCCTGGAATACATCACATCTTGAAGGGTGCCTCATCAATATGAAATTAGATACGATTATTTAACCCTCTGGGTCATTCTTGCAAGTCGAACATTAACCTTGGTAGTAGGTTGGCCTGGGCACCAGCCGCCCGTTGAGATACTACCGCTAGAGAGTTATGGGGTCCTTTGACTGGCCAGACAGTACTACATAGGACCCTTCTCTCTGGTTACGGTTCTTTCCCTTTGCCTACACAGACACCGAATAGTGTGGCCTATCCTTTACAGATTCTCCTCTGTCCTCATACACCTGACAACACTGTGATTACTAGACAATTCTTCTTCACCCAAGGGGTTAACTACTGCACTGTAATTGTTCAGTGGCTACTTTCCACTTGGTAAGGGTAGAAGAGACTCTTTAGCTATGGTAAGCAGCTCTTCTAGGAGAAGGACACTCCAAAATCAAACCATTGTTCTCTATTCCTGGGTAGTGCCATAGCCTCTATACCATGGTCTTACACTGCCTTGGGTTAGAGTTCTCTTGCTTGAGGGTACACTTGGGCACACTTTTCTATCTAGTTTCTCTTCCTCTTGGTCTGTTAAAGTTTTTATATTTTAAATAGGAAATATTTATTTTAATATTGTTACTATTCCTAAAATGTTCTATTTTTCCTTACCTCCTTATTTCCTTTCCTCACTGGGCTATTTTCCCTGTTGGGGCCCCTGGGCTTATAGCATCCTGCTTTTCCAACTAGGGTTGTAGCTTAGCATTTAATAATAATAATAATAATACGGCACGCACGCGCACGCACGCACGCGCACGCACGCACGCGCACACACACACACACACACACATATATATATATATATATATATATATATATATATACATACACACAGTATATATAGAGTTATGCCCAAATAAAGCTTAAACCAAACTCTCTTTTCTTAAACAGATCCCTGAACATTGAAAATATGAAAGAATTAGAAAGAGCGAAAACAGTAGGAGACTACTTAAGCTGTAAACATTCATGGATAGATTCTAGCATATTGAAGGCACCTTCTCGATTGCCTTTCCCCTACAAGGTGAATCCTTATTAAGGGGTGATTCACACCTGACTCTCACGCTCATGGTCACGCTCACGCCCAAGTCACGGTCAAGCTCTCACTCAGCTCATTTTACTGGTGTGTTCACATATGCCGCTCAAGCTATCCTGAGCTCAGTTTGTTTTGTGTTGGCATTGGTGAACCATGTGTGATTTTTCGGCTCTAGAATTAGCGGGTATAGCCATAGCGCTGGATGAGGAAGAGGGAGAGAGAAAAAGGAGATTTGGGGTGCATCCTATGCTAGTGAAGAGTGAAGGAGAATATAACACTTTATATCCCCATCTTATAGATGACGAAGAAAAATTCTTTAATTATTTACGGATGTCAAAAGAGACATTCGAGTATATTTTGTCCAAAATTGTATCAGATATAATGAAGGAAGATACCTATTTCTTGCTCTCGCTCAAGTTTGAGCACGTTCAAAATATCTTTTGCTTTGATCGTGAGCTTGACTGTGACCGTGACTGGAGTTGAGCGAAAATGATTGACTGGGTGGTTTGAATACTCTGCCTGTTTATCATTAAAGAATATTTGAGTGAGATCAATTGCGTGCACGTGAGTGTGAGTGTCAGGTGTGAATCAGCCCTATTAATACTAAAATAGAGTCAAGATCTGGGAAAGGCATTTTCTTGAGAGTGAGTGAGTAACACCTCTTTAAGAGCGTCTCCAAGCGAGAGTACTTTCTGAATTTTAATGTTAAAAAAACTTTTTAAAGGTTGCTGGACTTTTATGAAACTGGATGGGTCCATAAAAGTTTTGACTTGATTTATAAAGTTCAATCTAACAAACAATGAAATTTCTAAAGCGTTTCAGAAATGATTACCAAAAAGAAAGAAAATTGCCCTAACTATATTTTGGAATGATAAGTAATCAACTTAAAGACTCACCACCCTGTTACTATAGACACTGTGGCTAAAAATTAATTTTAGGAAATAAAATAGTGCAAGAATTTTCTTACTGAAATCAAAATAACTCCAAAGGGAATGAAAATTATTTATAGCAGGCTATTCTTCCCTTTTTAAGAACGTAAACCACTCCACAAGATTTTTCTTGATCTTTCAAAGGGGTTCTCGAGGAATGGAACCTAATCCTTCACTCGGCGAAGGATACACTCTTTTCACCAAGGATCTCACACAAAAAAGGAGAAATCCAAGTGAATGAAAGGACGTGATACTGCAGAAATGGAGAGGGAAAGACGTCGAATTTAGGAAAGAATTGCCATTATGCCATTACTATTGTCGATTTCATCGTTTTCAACGTTTTACCTACTTTGAAAATTAACATTTTGAAAGTCGTTAAACACTCAATCGTATTTTCCTTTTAAAGGGAGTACGGACAAAATGGGAAAAAAAAAGACTAACCTCTTTTACGGTATGTATTTTAGAGTAAGTTTGCGAGAGAGAGAGAGAGAGAGAGAGAGAGAGAGAGAGAGAGAGAGAGAGAGAGAGAGAGAGAGAGAGAGAGAGAGAGCATACTAATACAATAAAATAGTTCATTCGCAATAAAGAATATATCTGTGGATATATCATTACTTTTTCTACTAAAAATGACCAGGTTATAAACCAATTCAGTGGAGGCGAGATGGGTAATGAGAGTTGACAAGCACTGTTGCCTTATTATTGTATTATAAGAGTATTGGTACTTATAATTATCGCCTTTAATGTTCAAAACAATTTATATTGATTCTTTCATATTACTTAAAGTTTACAAAATAACTCTAAAACATTCATTTACTTTGTAACTTACTGTAATAATCCCTACGTATCTAACTCATTGTTTCTCTCCATTTATTCTTAAACAACGTAGTTCAAAATATAAAAAATCCAATAACCTCTCAAAAAAGATATTAAAACTACGATTTCCTAAACACTTACGGCCAGATAATTCAAGTACAATGAATTTCTCACGTGTTAAGAACAAATCTTTAAAATGAGAATAAGGGTGTTTCAAGATGTTATTATTGAGACAGAGAGAGAGAGAGAGAGAGAGAGAGAGAGAGAGAGAGAGAGAGAGAGAGAGAGAGAGTGTGTGTGTAATAAGGACCATTCAAAGTAGTAACATATAATTCTAGTGTTATAGCAGCAATGTAATTTATGATTAATTTGCGTGAAACCTTTAATCAAGACGTTTATAGGTCATGCCAGAGTACCTCCAAAATCCTACTTTCAAGCTCCCTTCATGATGTTTCTGGACAAACAACTTTGGAACAATATTTCGAGATTTAGTAAAATAATGCATCAATATGGTGTTGGTAACCTTCTATAAGGACCTAAGACGCAATGTTTGAATTGGTTAAAAATTTCAATCATACAGATCGACTTTTAGTTACACTGACTCAGGGCCTCATAAACCTTTTAAAGTAATCTCTCTCTCTCCCTCTCTCTCTCTCTCTCTCTCTCTCTCTCTCTCTCTCTCTCTCTCTCTCTCTCTCTCTCTCTCTCTCTCTCTAAAAAAAGAAAAAATAGTGTATTGACTGGCATTATGCCCGTTTTTATTTGTGTTGGTCTTGGATGTGTTAAGTGAAGGGTTCAGAAATGAATGAGTTGCCAGAGTTGCTATATGCAGATGATTTGGTGATTACTGCTGAAAATGAGGAAGAATTACAGAGAAGGGTGGTATAGGGTAAAGACTTTGGAAAGCAGTGGTTTGAGGGTGAATGTTGATAAGACATGGTTAGCAGTAAGGTAGGGAGAGGATAGCCATACACGAAAGTAGAGGAGCAGTTATAAAACAAGTATAACAATTTAGATACTTGGGGTCTACTATAAATAACGAGGGAGGATGTATGGCAGAAGTTGAGAATAAGAAAAAAAGCAGCATGCGGAAAGTGGAGGGAGGTAGCAGGAGTGGTATGTGATAAGAAAATGCCAATCAAGGTAAAAGTCAAGATCTATAGCACAGTAATAAGACCAGTGTTAATGTATGGATCAGAAACTTGGGTTTTAAGACAAAAAGAGGAAGCAAAGCTTGAGAGAACAGAGATGAGAATGCTAAGCTGGATTATAGGAATATCACTGTTTGAAAGATTGGAAAATGATGAAATAAGAACAATAGCAGGTGTAGTGAAGATTACTGAGATGATAAGTGTAACAACTGAGATAGTGGGGGAACGGGTTAAGGATAGATAGTGGGGAGGGAGTGAGGAGGGCATGGGAGGAACCTGCAAGGGGGAGAAGGTCAAGAGAGAAACAGAGAATTAGATGGAGAGATAAGACATAGGATGATAAAAGAGAGAAGAGGTTTGGTGGAAGAGGATGCCTTGATCGAACGCATTGGAGAGGGCGCATCAGGCAACCGGCCCCTTAACGTAGGAATAACGATGGGGCAGAAGATAACTGGCATATAAAGACAAAAACGGACTAGAGACGAAGGATAAGTCTGAGGCCTTTGCCCTTCAGTGGACTATCAACGGCTGATGGTGAGATGATTAATACACACACACACACACACACACATATATATATATATATATATATAATATATATATATACTGTATATATGGGGAGAGATCTCTCTCTCTCTCTCTCTCTCTCTCTCTCTCTCTCTCTCTCTCTCTCTCTCTTGGGGAGAATCTGACCTGAAAGACCTTTGTTGGTAATAAAAATTTGACTCCAGAACTTCGCAGTCTCTAGAGACTTTAGGTACTAATTGTGATGTAGGCTTTTAGCGTTACTCTAAAAATAAGGGAGTTTCATTGTGATGATGAACAGAGGCCTCAAATTTAATGGAAAAGGTCACCATTGTTCACCCCCTTCTTTCCTCCAATGATGTTTTTTCAGAAAGAAAAGTACAAAGCTCTTCATCCTGTACACTACCTCAACTTTAAGAAAAGACACGGGCACTTTACTCATATTTTTTCAGTTTCTGTTGTTCCAACTATGATGTAGCTGTCGTTATCGATAACTAAATAAAAAGTGGATACAAAATCTTCTATACGAGAAATTATTACTATAAATTATATTCATAATTAGTAGTAGCCAAGATGAAAATCTGATGGAAAAGCAAAATACTACTAGCCCAACATTACAAGTAGCAGAAATGTAGTAAAAAATTGACTATAAAATAGAATCACAGAAAAATAATCTTATTCGAATAAGTAACAATTTGAAACAAGTCACGTATGAACTATGAAACTTAAATCAACCAGCTAAAAAAAGAGCATCTTAAGCAAGTTTGAACTTTTGAAATTCCACAGATTTAACTATTTAATTTGGAAGATCATTTGGTAGCAGCCTGGATGAAACTTCAAGAATCTAGCGTAGTATTGAGCCTTACAAAAGAAAAGGAAAGACTCACAGTGGAATTGACTGCATACCTTATATTATTTAGTAGATGGTTTAGTCTGGGAAAATCTGGATGCAATGGATGGTCCGAATTATGAAAAATCTTATACACACTGTGCAAAGAGCTAACTGAACGACTGTGCCAGATATTAATATTCGGATCAGCAATAAGGAATTTAATAGATCCCTAGTTTTTGTCCAGCAAAGTTTAAATGGGAGTCAGTAGTTAAAGACCAGTCAGGAAAAGAGTATTTATAAGAAAATAAATTAATTCAAACATTTCCTCAAAATGTTTTAAGACTCTCAATAACCATTTTTTTGGTACAACTAAACAAGAGACAGACCGACTATGTCTCACAAAAGTTAATTTGCAATCAAGATCTTTGAATAATTTGAATGCATTTAAAGAAAAAATTTCCATGAAAAAATCTGGGTGGTGGTGGTGGTGGTGGTGATTTGAGAATGATCACTGAATATCTTAAAAATCTGTCTCAATAAACCAATTTTCTGTGCAACTGAAGAAGAAGCCGACCGAATGTGTTTCTTGAGAGTAAATTTGCAATCAAGAATAAGAAAAATTTGAAGAGTCTTATAGCGTTAAAGACTATCAATACAGAGTTCTAGATGTTGAGGAACTACTGACTTCCGCCTACTTGCCTTCATTCCTCATAATTTGCACCTTACAATATAACTAGCCAGATCTCTGGTAAGATAATCAGTAGCCACAGGTCAACATTTGGGTGATGTGATCGATTCTAAGAGTTTAGCATCATCCGCATGATCAATAAGCTTATTTCAAATGCCAAACCACATACCATGCTCATATATGAAACGTATAGAGCCAAGAACAATAACCTGATGAACACCAGATATTACATTTCTGAATTAGATTGGATTCATGAACATGGGCTATATATCCCGGCGCTGGGGTTTGGGAGGCAAATAAAGATGCAAAATACAACTGGTCTACAGAGAGGTGGAAGAAAGGAAGCAGGAACAGGGGTAAATTAAAAGGATATAATAAAATTTACAATGGCGTCTATCAATAATCACCCCCCATCCATTCTATTGGTTAAAGATTCAAAATAATACTTTGAAATAACCCACAGACTCAAATGTGTTGCATTATGATAACAAGGGCCTAATGATTAACACGGTCAAAACCAGCACTATAGTCAAGAAAAATCTTACGAATTTCATAACCACAAGCAAAGGATTTCTGCTTAACACCAAGGATTGTAAGAAAAGGATCTTACAAAAGTCAAACTTCGCACTAAGGAGCAAATTATTATTTTCAGCCATCCAATTGGATGTTTAATAGCCCTTCAAAAATTAAAAATATATATATATATATATATATATATATATATATATATGTATATATATATATATATATATATATATATATATATATATATATATAAAGAATAAAATATATTTCCACAGATCTTGAAAGATTTCTCCGAAAACGATGAATAATCTTACTTCCGTCACGTATATATATATATATATATATATATATATATATATATATATATATATATATATATATATATATATATATATATATATATATATAAGAAAAAAACCCTTGAAGGTCAACATTCATTCGAAGCTAGGATATTTTTTTTTCAGAAAATGCATCGGAATTAGCAACCTTGATATTATTTGAATTTTACTGAAAATATGGATGTATGGATTTGGTGATGAGGTAATGGAGGCCCTTCAATACCAAGGAGTACCTGAGAGAAACCACTTTTGTTATTCAGTGAAGTTGAATGTTGGTGGAGGATGGACAGGAAAATGGATAAAAGCAAGTGGGGATGAAGGACTGAAATTAAAGATCCCTGAAATCTGTGTTCATTAAAAAATAGAGGTTGCCTACAATACCATTAAAGCCTCGCCAGGCTTGTTATCTATCTATTTCAGTGGAAATTCGGAAACAAGCATTTCATACTTTTCAGACCGTCGGTTGATCCATTTTGCACATAATATATCATACTAAAAGACACCCCAAATGATTTTTCATACAATAGATGCCAAACTTTAAGCAGAATTTCAAAAGAATTATCCAAACAAAGGAATAATGAACCAAGATTCAAAGGGATGAACGGTTTGCACAGGTGAACCCAAGAGAATTTGTCCTTAAAGAGCTCTACTACCAGGGCCACGGAGAGATTACCATAAATAAAAATAAACCTTCATAAACCCGTTCCCAAAGGATGTATTTGATCGAACTAAACCCCCATTTTACGCAAGTTCATTAGGTAGTTATTTGTGTCAGCTAAAGTCACCAAAACAAAGCTGATCACTCCCACTGAAAATGGCAAGTCGTCAAAAGTTTTTTATAGCCTAAATAAAATTATAAATCCTGATTCGTTATAAAATATTTTAAAAGGGCCTTTAGCTAAATTTTCTGAACCCCTAACTCGTAGGAAAAAAATGAATTGGCCAGACCTGTGAGGTAAACATTAACTCGGTAGTTTAATTAACTCTTTCATAGAAAATATCTTATATCGCCAATTATTTTTACCACCTTCCTTCATATTCATTATTACTGTAATACTATGAAACTCCTTGAATAATTAAAAACATATTAACAGAACAACGGACATGAAAATGTCGAAAAACTCATGCTGTGAATTTCTGTGGTTACTCGGAGAAAACATAAGGTAAGAAATGGTTAAAAGACGAAATTAAAAACTGAAGTTAAACAACGAAATGAAAAAATGAATACTTTAGATCCAGATAATATATGGTAATAAAATATTATAACAATTTCTAAAAGTCAAAAGTAAAAAGTATGAGAATAAAATTTTGCTCTTACCAAAAAAAAAAAAAAAAAAAAGAAAAAAAAAAAAAAAAGAGAGAAAAAAAATTATTCAAAAGCTATTAAGCCTCTCTTAACATTTCACCAGAACTGAACCACACATTTCTCGGATCACAAAATGAAGCGAAATAAAACACACCACATAACACCTTTGCCATCAGTCTATTCAAAGCAAACATTCATAAAAAATAAAACTTTAGAAGCTTTGAGCTTAATTTTTTCGTAATTTAAACAAAATAGAAGAAAAGTACACTCGGTTAAAAACAGATGACATCAGTCTTCATATACCCTCATTGATAGGATAGTAATTAACGAATCCATTGATGTATTTTCATATGAAGGTCAGGTATGAAAAAGTAGGCTATGCAGTAGGAGGTAGAAGATTCACAAGCAGTTAGGACAGGCATTCGATACCTTATTGAATAGGTAGGTTCGTATCTACGATAATTTAATCATTACTGGAATAAGACAAAAGTACTCTCAAATGCACTGCATCATAGAAAAAAAATTGATCTTATTAAAAACCCATAAAAGGATGCAAGTCTCATGTTTTGAATGTTTTCAACGAATAAACGTGTCCAAACATACCCCTTTCTTTCATCTCCTAACCTTAGTAGTGATCGAAACTTAGTTCATTCATTTTCCGCCACAAATAAAAGAATTTATTGCTGTTCACATCGGTATGAAATCTTAAAGCTGATAAACTTAGTTTGTACACATTTTCTACATTTTTGACACATGTTTACCAAACAGTATTAAAAAAAAATATGATTGAATGAAATAGACATGTTTACCAGAAAGTATTCAGAGAAAATATGACTGAATGAATTAGATAAGATAAAATAGTAATTCTTAAAAGAAAGACTTTACAATGAGACAAAAATGTGTGAAATTAAAACCCATGTTAGTCAGCAATCGATCACGTACGTTTTTGAGATCGGATAAATAAATCTAGACGACTTCCTCTGAGGAACAGATCCCTAAACTTTTCATTGAATTACAATATAAATTTCTATGCTAAATCGTAAGAAAAAAAAGGTCAGTCATAAAGAGAGCACTTTTTTATTACCAACCTGATGGTTATTGCTAATTGGAAGTACTAATCTTAATTAGTCCCAGGTTCCTAATTTGAAGCCATAAATTTAAACTGTCATGAATTATTAATCTGAAACTATTCGTAAGTTGTCGAGTTGAAAGTTTCAAACCCTGATACTAATTTAAAATTCTAATTCTTTGCTGCTAAAAATAAAATTCATAGAGGCATATAAGGCTAATGTCAGATCTTCCTATTGGAAATAACAGAGACAAAACCAGAGGGAAATGGACCAGATACTACTGTTTTTCCCAACAATAACAATGTTGGAATTTTAATTTGATACCCTTACACTTTACAATCCATACAAGAAATATTAAATCAATATATTTATGGGCACCTTACCTTTCGCACATCACCAATTATTTGTGAACTCTGAAAACTCCACTTGCCTGAAAAGAAAATATATATATACAAAAGTCTCGTAAGTAAGGCATGTGGATTCATACCTAACTGACGTACACTTACAAGGAAATTTGGAAAAGAATGAGATTAAAATCTTTCTTGATAGAGATTTTATTAATATAATCCATAGATACCTATATTCACCACCACAAAAGAATGATAATCATATCTGCAAGGTATCCAGTATCATTAATCTTGTGTTAATAAGTGTAACAAAGTTCATGTAATAAGATTTATCTGTAAAAAGATGAATTACCAGAGAGAGATTCACTTCTAATAACTGCAATTGTGTCTATAGATTAAAGAAAGAAAAGATTATTGTGCCCTATAAACCTTCCGCCATATGGAGTTCAGAATGTGGATTCGAGTACTTATATATATATATATATATATATATATATATATATATATATATATATATATTATATATATATATATATATTATATATACATATATTTATTTATATATATATATATAATTATATATACATATATTTATTTATATATATATATATATATATAATTATATATACATATATTTATTTATATATATATATAAATATTTTATATATGTATATATATAAATATATAAATATATATATATATATATATATATATATATATAAAAATTTTATATATGTATATATATAAATATATAAATATATATATATATATATATATATATATATATATATATATATATTTACACACATATAATATATATATATATATATATATATATATATATATATATATATATATATATATATATTGATCCTATCTTCAGGTTATAACTAAATATACCACTGCATTTAAAAACCTCAGGAAGAAACCATATTTCGAGCAAGAATTGCAGCTAATGCTTTATAAACCTTAAGCAGAAGGATTTATCCTTAAGAAAATGCATAATGAATAACAAAGGATTAATTAAGGCAATTTAGTCTTGGATAAGAACAACGTGTATGTCAGCCGTAAGAGCACATAATGGTGATTGGCGAAATTTGGGATAGTGTATGTAAAGAATAGGTCTGAAGATTCAGTGACACTTAGCAAACGAACAGAATTAGGTATTGTAGTCGCCTTTGTCAAAAAAAATTGACTTGGAGTTTCATCATGACGTTTCCTCACATTTTTCAACATTCTGTTTTATCGCTTCATGCATTACTTCCCAAATAATTGCTTCTTAATTAGTGAATGTTGTGGATTTTATCTCATGGATCTATTGAATGCACAAATCATTAAGAGACTCAACGGCATTAAGGTTCATTGTCATGAAGTGTAGACTAGAGGCCGTCGCCAGAATGAGTCGTATGCAAGATTGGTGTACTTGCAATCACACAAGCACAAAGAAAGTAGGCCTTCTTAAGCCTCTCTAAGTTTGCCCTTACAACAAACTTGAGTCAGTTGCCTAAATAACTGATTTTGAAATTTTGATTTATGAATTAGGGCCATATGACATGCCACTGGGGTCAGGAAGCCATTCAGCGTAAAGGTGCAAAAAGGGAGAAGCCCCCAATGTTGCATTATGAAGTAAAAGTTCAAAGAGGTTAGACAGTAAGAAGGAAAAGCGGAAGCTGGAACGGAGGTGCATTTAAAGGTTAAAAATTGGGTACAACTAGAGTCCTAAGGGATGCTGTAAACATCCGCGAAGTGCAAGTGATGCCTACAGTTCACCGCTTAAGGTGAAATCAAATGGAAAGTAAAAAACACAAGCCGAGAAAGCGGACCTTCTGAAGTCTCAGTATATTTCGCGTTACTTTGAAAATTTAAACTGAGATGACTAAACAATGAAATTAAGGAATCCTATTACATACCGTAATGTTACATTTAAAAATCGTTACACGGAACTTTCTTCATATCATTTACTGTTACCATATATGAAATCATAACATTTCAACAACTTACATTTATTTTTTTTTTCATATGTTTTACCGTTAATCTTTTTCAGACACTACTTCAAATTTCATCCATATTCTTTCGAATTTCTAAAGTGGTTCATTTCCTTCGGGGGAAAAAATTTTCCGGATGAGTGTGGCCGACAGATTTCCTCTTCCTCCTTCCGTATTCCCAATCTCTATATAACAAAATCATGTTTCTTAAGACTTCCAGAATAGTATTTTTCACCTATTGAGAAAATTGACCCTCAATCATGGAGGAATGTTCTCATCTTTGGTTTCTCATTGTTAAGGTGAGGCTTCGTCTGTAAGGAAGATTTTTACATATTTCTATTCGATGTTTTCTATATAAAATATACTATTTGATAATGTGAGTGACTTCCACTAAATTCAGACTAACAAGAATTACTGGAATAATAGTTTAGAGGGAACTACTATTCTTTGATTATTTATTAATTACATAAAATATAAAGAACATTTCTAGATATTTCCTTTTTTAAATACAACTTAGTCTTTCTATCTTGAATACTGCTAAAGTCATTCAAACTCTCGCGGCTACAACAGATTTTCTTTTCAGGATTTATCACCTTCTATCCTTTACTCGTCTCCCCTCCCTCGTTTCAGGGGAACGGAGAAACAAAGAAATCTGATAACGCTAATATATGATAAGTCTTTTTGATGGTAAAAATGTATTCAAATTGAGGGGGAAGAAGAAATTTATTGCAAATTGAAAACGGCGGAGATGAGGGCTCCAGGTCAGATACAAACTGATCCAGGTGCAAATAATTGCTAAGTTCTTTGATCTCACTTTTGGGAAACTAATAACGTGATACACATATCTGTACTCCATACACTTGTAATAGTTACTAAAAAGATTCCGGATAAAAATACCTGAAAATACTTGCTTCCAAATTTCTTGTAAAACTTTCACCAAATGTATCACTATATAAAGTTTTGGTGTTATATTTTTCGTGAAAAAACATTGTCTAGAATTGCGCACTGTGTTTAAAACTAATTCTAAAATGCATCTATCTTTCAATCACTTTTCTTTCTCCTTTAGTTGTATGTTATTTGTCTGGCTAGTCCCATCCCTTTCTATACCAATCAACCTTGTGGCAGATTTTACTTTTCCTTACTATGTAGCTTCACTTAGACATGACCTCTCTCAATACGAATTTGAAAAGACTATGTCACTGGTCATGAACTCTAAGCTTTTGTTAAATTCGCATATTTTGAAAAGCTTGGATGACAGATCGCCTAAAACAAATGTTTACTAAAGGTCAGCAGTTAGGACGACTGTATTACAAAAATATTAAAGATTTGCAATTCCATGTATTGTGGAAACATTTTACGGAAATGAAAGATTTCTCATGAATTTCTCTGAAGGGTTAAGTGGGCCCATGGTGAAATATTACAACTGAAATTCACTATGATATACACTACATCAAAGACTAATCTACAGTAAACTCAAATAATTAAAATTGTACTTTGCAGCTGATTTCGCTAATCATCTCTCCGAAGACTTAAAGAGGCATAAAAAGGGTGGTACAGTTGGACACAGGAGTCCCAGGCACACCTTGCTCCGAAGAAGCGCACCCTGTCACAGCCTTACTTTGCGGTGAGTAATCAAACGTATAGTGTAGGGAGAGATGGCATAGGTGGTGGGCGTGGCTAGACACAAGAACTCGCCGTGCAATAGGGGTGTGGCTAGGAGCTCTTCATCAGAGCGAAGTTGTGGTGGCCGATGTGGTAATGTCCCTGACTGGTGATCGCCAGATTGGGGTTCGAGTCCCTCTAAAACTCATTAGTTCTTTAAGTCGCTGCAAACTCACCATCCTTGTGAGCTAAGGATGGGGGTTGGGAGTCCTATAGATCTATCTGCTGATTTATCAGGACCCATTGCCTGGCCCTCCCTGGTCCTAGCTTGGGTGGAGAGGGAGCTTGAGCGCTGATCATATGTATATAGGGTCAGTCTCTAGGGCATTGTCCAGCTTGCTAAGGCAATGTCAATCTCCCTCGCCTCTGCCATTCATGAGCGGCCTTTAAACATTTTAAGTGTACCAGGAATTCCAATGTCAATCTGTACCTCTCCGAGTAAAATGTCAATCTGTAACTCTCCGAGTAATTTTCGTCTAATTTACAAAAGCAATAATTGAATATCGAGATAAAAAGGATGAAGTAAAGGGTTCAAGGAAAAAGGCCGTTGAGATATTTCCTTTAAAATCGTTCGCAATAAAAGATGGAATCAAGTCACTTAAAGGGGACGCAATATTCAGTGACATGAATATGAGAGCACCAGAGGGTCTTAAACATTCATTTCAGCTGGTCAGTCATCAGATAACATTTATCAGGCTATTTCTGCCTCTCTCCCTTGATCTCTAAATAGATCCTAATCAACAAAAAGTAAATGCAACAATAGATTTACACCACAAACCACTTGCAATCTTGAAGTTGCCTGATTGTCTGCACATCCGCAACATGAAACGACCACTCATTTTCATCTTCATCGTTTAGAATCTCTCTCTCTCTCTCTCTCTCTCTCTCTCTCTCTCTCTCTCTCTCTCTCTCTCTCTCTCTCTCTCTCTCAATTGCCCCGTTTAAGAATGATCAATCACAAAAGTTTATATAAAATATATGATCTTTACCTTGCGATTGATTTGAATGATTTTCTCAGGGTCTCTGATCCTTGAAAATTACACACACACCCAAAGAAATGATGTCGATGAAGAAAGGAATTGTGTGCATAAGCCGGTAGGGTTCAATTGAAGATGTAAATAAATATGCAACAAACCGAAATTGCATCACGGCGAATTTGGTAAAATAAAATGCATCATACGTAAAATCCTCTACCACGGTTTGATAAGAGAACGTAAACAGAAGATGCACAGTACTGTAGTATGTCTGAGAGATCTGGACCCTGTACTAGAAGAAATGTGTACCATGAATGTTTTTTTTTTTATTTACTTAACTAAATGCCATTTTCGACGAAAGAGCTATTTTGATTGTGTTTGGCAGGCACATAGGTTCTTTATTAATATGTATCACAGAAAAAAAAAAACAACAACAACAGCAACCATTATGGATAAGGATCGAGAAGCAATCTTTTTAGCACCAGGTAATGCCATCGTACAGGGGCTTCGTCACAGGTAAAGCTTCTAAGATTTCTTTTTAATAAATTAGTCAGTTATGGCCAATACGAGGATTCAGGAAAAAGTAGAAGTGGCATAAATATTTTAGAAAATAGAACAAAACATAACTAGAACTCGGTAGAGCGCATACTTTCGCCAACGCCCATTTTGTCACCAAGAAAACTGATGATGATGTGGGTATTTGATCTCAAAACACATTTGTCATCTAAAATATTCATCATGGCTTAAAAGTCGGATAACAATGGCAGCGTAATGACAAACCCCGCACTTTCTGCAAGTTAATTGACCGACACCCGCGAACAAGGGTAATTACATCACTATATAAAGTTGTATATCAAAAGACAAGCAATTGAATTATGCAGATTTTGGCAATAGTTTCAGGAAAATCAGATAACAATTGACCACGATATGGCCAAAAGACGCTTTAAACCTTTCGTGACCTTGGCCTTGACTTTTGATCCAATCACTCCAAAAAAAAAAAAAAAAACTAATCAAATTGTCCTTGGATCATGGCCAATCATACGAACACATTTCATGAGATTCAGTAAAGTAGTTTTTGAGTTATGCAAATCACAATCACACAGACAGACAGACAAACAAATACCGCACCTTTCAAAACATAACCTTCGCAACGAAGTTGGCGAAGGTAATTAAAAGGAAGGAAGGATATATCTGTAAAACCTCATCACCTTTACCGTGACGAATGTCTATCTTCTATCAGTCATGGATGTTAATTAACGTCTGAACGGTGAACTTTTCTAGTTTTATTAACAAATCATATTTTAAGCAAACTTTAACCTACTTACTTAGAAAAATTAATTTCATTATTTCAACACGATGCATTAATTGAAAAAATTAAGTTTCTATCTTAATAGGGATAAGAATTCCTTACCGTAATACGTTAATATTATTTCAAACAACTTTACTATGAGTCATCTACGAGGACTTGCTTCAGAGTCGTTTTTTCACCCCCTGTAACTATGAAGAAATTACAACGGTTTTTAGGAATGGCAGGATTCTACAGACGGTTTTGCCTCAATTCTTTGGATGTAGTCGTTATCCTTGAGAAGCTCCAAAAAACTATTTTATGTTTAAATGTCGGATTTAGGCTTATGGGGGTTTAACTTGGTTCAAGAAAGAACTAGACTCACACTTTTTACTGCCTTTGCTTTAACATTTCCATTTTACAATTTTAATTCCAATAGTAAGTCTTAGCATCTTCATCTATTGCCTTTTTCAACTTAGTACTCTGAAGTTGTTCTTTAAATCCATCCAGTTGTGCCGGAATCAAAGAATGAATATTTGCTTATAAGTTCAAAGGTTAGCAAAGTCATTGTTTTTGCGTAAGATAATTGTCTATAAAAATCTTCTTTACGCAAAAATTTTTGTTACCTAGATATCAACCTTTACAACTTCCTATTTGTTTTTAGCAATTGAATAAAAATAAACAAGGATTTTTCCATGTTATCATTGTGTTTATAGAATCTGTTGATGACTAATGTTTATTGAAATATAAACTACAAATCACTTGAAACGGCACACAGTCAACACCGCAGAAGGATATAAACAAATTTATGTTAACATTTAAATGCATCTTTTTTTGGGGGGGGGGGTCGAAGCCTTCAATTCTATAAAATCTAGAAATACTATATAGCGAAACTATTCTTGATAAATCTGGATAAATATAAAAAAGGAGACAAAGCACGGTTATAAAAAGCCTTTCAATTTCATTGGCAGAATTGACAATTGGAGAAAAAAAAATTCTAATCCAGTTCACTTTGAGGCAGTGATAATGAGGATCAGTATTAGCTATAATCCCCAAATCCTAATGAAATTATAATCTATCTCCCAAAAAATTAAATGGATGATAGACCCTTGTCCGAAGACCTGAACTTAGTCCCTCACTTAATCATATGGCTTTCCTCTTTGATGCATTTGGATGATGATGATGATGATAATAGAGAGAGAGAGAGAGAGAGAGAGAGAGAGAGAGAGAGAGAGAGAGAGAGAGAGAGAGAGAGAGAGAGAATTTTTTCACTGCATGTGCAGGCTAAAATACATTTATACATTACAAAAATGGTTTGATTTTATGAGTTTCCATCAAATAACGTGTGCGTATAAACGTCTTTACCTTCAAGAATATATTACCATATATATATAAATATGAAAGAACTTACTAAACCTCCCCTCCGTTTGGCTAGAGATGAAAATAATGACTCGGAAATGATATGCGAGGGAGATAAGATTTTTGGTTTCCTTGAGGGTGGTGTCGTAATAATGAGTTACTTTCTATAGTGATTGGCAGCTGGCGACAAATATCGAAGAGTAACTTTTGCTTTCTCAACGACAACAGCATTACTGAAACAAATTCCATTTCCTTCAGCTTTCTTCAACAACTCACCAGGACAGAAACGATTCTAAAATAGATTCAGTTCGAGCGTAAGTGGGACATGTCAAGGACTAGAGCTTAAATTGGGAAGGAAATAATTCTGGAGCAGCTGCACCCCACCCACCGCCCCTGTCTCAAAACAAGCACAACATGACAGCTTCGAAACCATATGAAAGGGGGAGCTGGCAGATCTAAAACATCTGTCGCATAACAATCAAATGATCATTGAAAAGTGTATCAAATCTGGGGCGTCTGTTTTGGATGGCATTAGGCCACAAACAGAACCGAGGATGAGAGAGAGAGAGAGAGAGAGAGAGAGAGAGAGAGAGAGAGAGAGAGAGAGAGAGAGAGAGAGAGAGAGAGATAGTATTCACATCTAAGGAGTTTCTGATATCGATAGTATTGCACGAAATGTACAGGCAAAGAAATTCAGAATCAATTTACGCAAAGGAGAGAAAACGAAAATATGAGGAGGTTCGATTACTCAGAGAAACGGTGACTCGAAGATGTTATGCTGAAAATCACCGTAATTAAGGGGGGGGGGGAGAGAGAGAGAGAGAGAGAGAGAGAGAGAGAGAGAGAGAGAGAGAGAGAGAGAGCTGTTGTCAGGCAGGTCGCTGCTTTGTCAGCAACATACAAAGTGGCAAAGCACTGAAGCCAGTTTCCCTTTGGTGGAAGTGTGTAACTTCTCCAGCCAAGTATACTGTATTTGAGGCAAGGTTGTTAACCCGCATCCTGCCTCATGAATGTTATAATAGAAGGGATTATGCGCCGAAGGAGTCTGGAATTTCTTGGTGGTTACCTGTCCAAGTACTGAGTTGGTATAAAGTTGCTCAGCTTCACTGATCGGGCAACCAGCGGAAAGTAAAAATTTTATACCCAACACAAGGCCTTTTCCCTTAACATCGGGATTTTCCATAAAGAAAAATAGTAATATAGTATTTGACATACTCATTCTCTTACCTAAACTAATGATACGTAGACGAGCTTCATACAAATCTATAACGTTAGTCGCATTTAAACCTACAAAGGTCACCAGCGGCGCGGAGCCTCAAGCATTTAGAAACTGCCGTTCACCGCAATCTTCAACAAACTTGTTTGCATTGATTAGTGAAAATCTATATATGGAATCACTTTTGTTTAATATATATGGTTTGACTGAATGGTGCGAAAATTGGGAGTTATCCCCCAAAAAATTTTGATTAAACTACAGTCGCTACAATTTGCCTGACTGCTCTAATTGTTTTGGTCTACACTAGAATCCTAAGCGAGCTACGTCCAATCCCATTCCGTCTTGATATTTGATAAAAAGGGACTTAATTTCGAAGAGTCCACGTTTCCTGATTTACAATTTGTTGCTCTCACACAAATACAAATACATTTGTAGACGTGCTCAAATCAATACTCCCATACACATATATAAATTTAGACTGCAACAACTTAAGTATGGAGCTAAGGGAAAGGCTCACGTTTTTCTCTAAAGCAATATCTCAATATTTTTCTTCGCAATGGAAATAATTTAGGGTAACATTACCTACAATGGGTTGAGAATTCGTAACATTCCAAAAAATGTAGACTACCTTATATAAACATAGATTATTACACCACAAAAACATTCTAAGTTTAAAGATCCCTCACAGCGGCAAGGCACAGAGATAATACCCAAACAGGACAATGCCCTAGAATCCTAGAGGTTTAAGGAAATACTGTACATATGATCAGCGCCCAAGCCCCTTCTCCAGCAAGACCAGGGAGGGCTAGGCAATAGTTGCTGATGACTCAGCAGGTAGAACTGTAGGATCCCAAAACTCTTCATTCCTAGCTAACAAGGATGGTGAGGTTGCAGACAAAGCAAAAAACACTCGAGCTTGAGGTTGAGCGAGTCCCCAGGCAGGGACGTTTGCAATAGGCTACCCACCACAACCCTACAAAAGCCAATAGGAGGTTATCTCTCTCTCTCTCTCTCTCTCTCTCTCTCTCTCTCTCTCTCTCTCTCTCTCTCTCTCATAATATGAACAAGATAATAATTCAGAAAAGATCGATTATCCAGCAACCAAGGAGTTGCAAGTGGCTATCCTGGAGGGGATTTAGCCTTGCATGGTGTATCGGCTCCTCCATGTTGACCAGTTTTTCCGACTTTTTACTATAGTCTATGGGTATCATCAATCACTTTTTTTATTATTCTGTACATATTGTTTTTGTTATAATTCTTGTTAATCTAGTTTTTAAGTTTGATGTCTCTTTTTTATTTCTATTAATTTTTATGCTGTCTGGAGACATTGAGCGAAATCCGGGACCAGTACGTCCTAGATTTCGTCAATGTCGTCTTCTGTATTGCAATATTCGTGGTCTTCATGCAAATATCCAAGACCTTACAGTTGCGTCCAGACAGTATGATATTCTTTTGTGCTCAGAAACTTTGGTTTCTAATATGAGGCACTCATCTGAGCTCCTTATAACTGGTTTTAAGAAGCCAATAATGCTGAAACGTGATGCCATTCCTAGGGCCAGGGGAATGGCGGTGTATATTAGGACCGAGTACCCTGCTTCTCATAAGTCCTGCTATCAATATGGATGTCATGAGATTCAGGTAATAAAAGTTTGTGGCAGGCATAACAACTTTTATTTGTGTTCGATCTACAGGAATCCAGACATGGATGATTCTATCTTCGATTGTCTTCTTACCATTATGGCTAAGATACAAGAAGATGATAGAAAGGCTTCTTTTGTCTTTGTTGGTGATTTTAATGCTCACCATAGGGAGTGGTTAAGTTCTATCTCTCCTACCGATCGCCATGGCTTAAGAGCTTTAGACTTTGCCTCTGAATCAGGCTGTTAGCAAATCATAAATGAAGCTACTCACAGGTCTGGTAATTGCTTGGACCTCGTATACACTGACTCCCCTGGCGTTATAACTAGTAAGGTTGGTTCTCCAGTCAGGACTTCTGATCATGCCTTGATTTCATTATTAGTGAAGACTGAGCAGCCTGTCCCTGATATATCATATTCCTGTAAAATTTATATGAAATCCCAAGCAGACTGGAATGGTATTTTGCATGATCTTTTGTGCTTGAATTGGTCACAATTATATAATAGTGTAGATACTGTTGTCTCTTTGAATGAGAATCTAGTCAACATAATTGATAGGCGTATCCCTTCTCGTGTGCTAAGGTACCGAATGAAGGACAAACCGTGGTTCAATGATGATTGTAGACGTGCTTATTTGGAGAAGCAGGAGGCCTATCACCTTTGGAAGGGTAACAGATCAAATTTGACCTGGAACAACTATACTCAGCTTCGAGCTTTTGCTCAGAGAGTTTATGCCTCAACTGAAAAGGAGTACAATTTAATCATAAAAGAAACCCTCTCTGGTACAACTCAGGAACATAAATGGTGGTCTACCCTTAAATCTGCACTCTTTGGTGTAGATGCAACAGTTCCTCCTTTACTTAAACCAGATGGCTCAGTCACTCACTGTCCAAAGGAAAAGGCAACCCTTTTGGCTGATGTTTTTGACAGTAAACAGAGTAATGAAAAACTTGAACTTCCTCATTCCTGTTTTCCTGAGGCTAAACTAACTAGTTTAGCTTTTCGATCTCGTGAGATTAAAGCTCTGTTGATGGACCTTGATGCTTATGGAGGTGTAGACCCAAATGGTATTTTTCCTTTGTTTTTTATAAAGACAGCAGATTTCTTAGCTCCAAAGTTATCTGTTATTTTGCGCAAGTTAGCAAGAAGAGGAGCTTTTAGCACTTGTTGGAGAATTGGTAATGTTACTCCTCTATGTAAATGTGTTTGTGGTAGCTCAAGTCCCACTGATTACCGCCCAATTTCCATAACTCCCATATTATCTAAAGTTTTTGAACGTCTTCTGGCAAAACGTCTTAATATGTTTGCTGAAGGTAATCATCTATTCCCTAGTTTGCAATTTGGTTTTCGTAAAGGCCTTGGAGCATGTGATGCCCTTCTTACAATCTCCAATGCAGTACAGAAATCCCTTGATTGTGGTCGGGAAGTTCATATGATTGGCCTTGATTTTAGTGCTGCCTTTGACCGTGTTAATCATGAGGGCCTTGTTTTCAAACTGAAACAGTTGGGAGTGGGTGGGTCGTTTCTTAGCATTATTATTGATTTTTTAAGTAGTAGATCTCAAAGAGTAGTTGTTGATGGGCACCATAGTGAGTATAGGAATGTGATATCCGGTGTTCCACAGGGTAGTGTTCTTGGCCCATTACTTTTCATACTATATACACATGACATGTGGTTTGGCCTAGAAAATAAGCTTGTTGCATATGCAGATGATGCTACTCTCTTTGCATCAATTCCATCCCCTGAATTTAGATCTGGGGTTGGTGAATCCCTTAATAGAGATTTAGCTAAAATTAGTGCATGGTGCAAGTTATGGGGTATGAAGTTGAATCCTAACAAAACTCAAAGTATGATTGTAAGTAGGTCAAGGACGGTGGCTCCTCAACATCCGGATCTCGGTATTGATAATGTTTCTTTAAATTTGTATGACTCTTTCAAAATTTTAGGTGTGATTCTCGACAGCAAATTTACTTTTGAGAAACATATAAGGTCTGTGTCTTCTTCAATTGCACAAAAAATTGGCTTATTGAGAAAGTCTTTTAAGATATTCGGTGATCAATCTATTCTGAAGAAGTGTTTTAATTCTTTTATTCTACCTTGTTTTGAGTATTGTTCTCCTGTCTGGTCTTCAGCTGCTGATTCTCATCTTAATTTGTTGGACAGAAACTTACGGTCTATTAAATTTCTTATTCCTGATCTAGATATTAATCTCTGGCACCGTCGTTCAATTAGTTCATTATGCAAGTTGCATAAGATTTTTCATAACTCTGACCATCCTTTACATTCAGATCTCCCTGGACAATTCTATCCTGTTCGTAATACTAGGCAGGCAGTTAATTCTAATAGCCAGGCCTTTTCCATCATAAGACTCAATACTACGCAGAACTCTAGAAGTTTTATTCCAGCTGTTACCAAGTTGTGGAATGATCTTCCTAATCGGGTTGTTGAATCAGTAGAACTTCAAAAGTTCAAAGTTGGAGCAAATGCTTTTTTGTTGACCAGGCGGACATGAGTCTTTTTATAGTTTATATATGACATATCTGTTATGACGTTGTTACTTTTTTTTAGAATGATTTATTGTTAATTTGTTCTCTTCAGTTATTTATTTCCTTATTTCCTTTCCTCACTGGGCTATTTTTCCCTGTTGGAGCCCCTGGGCTTATAGCATCTTGCTTTTCCAATTAGGGTTGTAGCTTGGATAGTAATAAGAATAAAAAATAAGAATACGGTAAAAGGCCACATCTCGTTAGGCTTCAGGTAGAGACGTTTGCGTGATTTATCCTAAGATTCTGGACATTTCGTGTCACACCATTTCCTTTCTTTCCTTTCTGTCTTGTTTTCTCCAGGGCAAAAAACATCAAACAAAACAAGGATTCATTATGAAGATATGTAAGGTAGTCTTTCGTATAATTAACCAATAAAAGATTGACTTACTGTAGTTGGCAAAGGAAAAAATTTAAAATATTTTATAAAGGATATGATAATTACGTTAATTAGACTTGAAAGACATTTCAAAAACTCCGTTAACACAAATCCAGTAACACATACGTCCAATTGCAACACCAGATTATGATCTTGCATGTACCACTGCCTGACCTCTGGCACAAGTTTTAAAATGTAATATAATCCAACTCTCTTAAAAAGCTGAGCATCGTTTCACCATCATCTTGTTATTCTGATCAGTAACTCGGTCAACGAAATCGTAAGGATAATATAACCAGTAAAGTTTCTTCTTGCAATATCTTGTTGAGAAATCTTTAAAGGCTTCCGAATGTTAAAAAGATGTGAAAAAAAAATAAGAAATAGAAACGAAAATATTCAGAAGATACAGTGAATGTAGTTCTCATCACATTTCAGCTCGATTTTAAGTCAGCGAGAAGCGAACAGATCCTGACAAAATTTACTCAAGCGAAAATTTTCCATTTTGCTGCCGTGTTTGAATATGGAATTGCAACAAATCGGAAAACTCTCTGAGGTCAAATAACTTCACAGACCCATAGTGAAGGATAAAGACTTCTGTTTACGATCTCTGCTACAACTCCTCATATGTCACAAGTGCATGCTTTCCGAATTTCCAAGTACAATGCGTTTCGTAATCCTTGATTTTTCTGGAGAGAGAGAGAGAGAGAGAGAGAGAGAGAGAGAGAAGGGGGGAAATACACTAATTTTTATATATAATACCAAGATATTTGCAACACTCGATTTTGCCCCTAGTCATACTACCTGACTAGTTCCATTAGTACTATTATAGAATTCCAAGGCATATGGAGTGTTTAAATGGACGAGTGCCGTAAATTACTCTGCATTATTATTCTCTTTCCCTTATTCGTGATTAATAAATATTATCTGGAAATCATGATCTCCAACAGGGAAGACATTTCATTATGCCGTAGAATTTACAAATCAACTAATTGTCACAAGCAATATTACAACTCAATCTGTCTCCAAACCATATTAACTGGAATGTTCAATTTCTTGTCTCCTATTTTACCCCGAATTGCATGTTCAATTTCTCTCTTGTCTTTTACAATCTATAATTTCATCACAGCTTGAAATCAAAATCTCTGACATCCCATCTTTCAATCAAATGTATAAAACTCGTCCAAAAAATAATAGGTTAGGCTTAAAAATACTTTTCCATAAAAAACTTTCAAGAGATCGAAGGTGAACCTTCCCAACTTCCGACATATGAGATAGCCTACCTTAAGACGTAAACAAGCAATAAGGATGAATTAAAATGCAGGACTAGAACTTCCTAGTGTACCTTTTGTTAGGGAAATATGTTTCAAAACTTTCTGATGAAAAATGTTCCATAGTACCTCTTCATGACTATTATTACTATTACCGTACAAGTGAGTATATTCTTATTGTCATTAGCAGTGATTCCACTGATATTTATATATATAAATGATGTGTGTTTAAACTTATTTCAAATGAGGTAATAGCTAAATTAAAGAAATATGTATTTCTTCTCACACAACACATTCATATACGTTTAGAAGTCAGGGTGCGCATATTTAATTTTCTTGGATAATTACCTTCCAAAGTATTACGTCATGAAACATATATAAATTTTCTTAGAAAAACATGAAATGATGGGTTGGGCGAAAGGAAACTGGAAGCAAAAAATCGTAAGCTACTAAAAGTCCTCGTCTTGCACAGTGAGTTTCTCTACCAGTTTATTCATCTCAATACAAATTTAAATACTTCGCAAGACAATTAATTATTTTTATAAATCTGAATAAATATTCGAAATAACCTTTCATTAGACGATGTTCCAAGTCAGAAACTTTCCCTAAAAAATCTGGTGTCCCGAAACAAAATAAGAAAATCGATTATTCATTAAGACCTGAGAGAGGAAGATTTAATGGGAGGAAAAATGCGATTAAAGTTGACTTAAGAACTGTTGCACTTTTCCTCGTTTAGGACGAATACCGATTCGGTAGACTGAACTCAAAGTTTGAAAGATTCTAATTAATCAGGAAGTTCAGACCTCAAAAATTAAGTCTTTAATTCTGGAGCAGTGTGAAACCTTGCAAAGGATAAAAGAAAAAGAGAAGCAAATACTTTTTCAAATCTGTTTTCTTCTGTATATGAATAAGTCAAAAGAAAACGATGATTAAGGAATTCTGAAAACTATGGAAAGTAAAGGGAAATATTTTCTGTTTAGAAGGATAACGGACAGCAAGCTCCTCAGTTCTTTAAAAATATCCGATTGCTGATTCCGCTTCAACGGATATCTTGCTGACACTAGGTGATAAAAAAAGGATCAGAAATATTTCCTTGCTATGATAAAAATGGCCTTTCTTTGGGTATCTTTACTTATGCAGTAGGGAGATCAAAACAAAAATCCGTGTGAACCCAGATCTCGGATTAACAGATTTTAGCTGACAAAAACATGACCTTTCTGACACAGTGAGCTAGGAATGTGAGTGGGGAAGGAGTAAAGTGCACGTACAAGTGAAGTGATCAGCATCCACTGAAGGTGGTCTAAGCCTCTGACACTCACGACTGACCTTTAAACCTCTCAGAGTTTAAGGAAATATTATGGACACACTTCATGAAATTATGGTTTTTGCCTTAAAAATAAGTGCGAGAGTATAAAAAAGTATGAGTATATAAAAAAATTGTTGTGAACAGTAAAATCTCATAAAAGGAACCTAGCTAAAAGTAATGTCACCAATTGAACGATGATGTGAACCTTACTTAACTTAGAAACATCGATCAGCCGGTTATTGTAAAGTATTTTACACACTATCTACAAGTGATAACAATAAAATATCAACTTTTGCCTAAATAATACGACATGTTGTATTAAATTCATTTAAATCAAGACAACGTCGAGTACATAATAAATAAATTTTAAGACATACATTCTTGTCATATTTGCTTTCAAACACTTCCAGCCTCCAGACATACCCTACAAACTCTCATTAGCCAGTCAATCATATCATTTTCGTAAAGATGCTTATAGTGTGTGTGTGTGTGTCTCTCTCTCTCTCTCTCTCTCTCTCTCTCTCTCTCTCTCTCTGTATATATATATATATATATATATATACATATTAGGGGTCACTCAGGGGCGACAGAAGCAGGGAACAGGATAATGTCCTGCTGACCAACAACATGAGAATGAGCAGCGTCCAATCACATTTTCCACCCAATGTAAGACTAAGGAGGACCAGGCAATGACTGCTGATGACTGGCCAGGTAAAGCTACAGGTTCCTCCAGTTCTTTCATCCCCGCTCACAAGAACAGTCGGCCTTGAGCGCGCTCACAAGAACAGTCGGCCTTGAGCGGGCCTCGAAATCCCGACTCGCAAGGAGGTTTACAATCTCTCTCTCTCTCTCTCTCTCTCTCTCTCTCTCTCTCTCTATATATATATATATATATATATACTGTATATATATATATATATATTTATATATATATATATATATATATTCATCAAATCTATTTCTTTGCCTCTGGTGTGATGCAATTGAAGCATTATTTCTAATTCACTGAACGGTTTGAATCACAGTCTGATAATGTCAAAACCAAAATGCTTTTAAACTAAAATAAACACAAAGTAACGACCTAAAAATTACCTAAGTTCGTTGAGAATATTCATCTTTTGCCAAGGAATTAAGAATAAATTTTAAACGGATCCCAGCGATTTTATACATAAAGATGAAATTTTTTCCCTTTGATTTATGTTGGTTTCTTGGTTATAATCCAACTCGGCAAACACCTAACTCTTTATCTAGCTTTCTCCTGAAGCTGCCTTTTGAAAAAAAAAAAAATAAAACATTAATGCAGCAGGAATAAAGGGAGCATAAAACAAAGGAAAGAGTTAACACATTTTTCATATTCGAATTTTCACCATTACCAGTTTCTGAAATGTTTTCTTTGATGTTGTTCTTTTTTTAGAATTAAAATAAATAAGAACTCAATTTCATTAGGAAATGTGATGTTTCAATCGCGCTCCATCAAAAAAAAAAAAAAAAAAAAAACTACCAGTGGTCACTGGATCTTTTTTCTTATTTTGCTAAATTCTTCAAAAACTACAATCGAATTACTTATGAGGCAACAGTGGATAATAATTATTAATCTAAATATAGTAACGTCTTTTAGAGGCATTTGCTTAACACATAAATTCAACGACTTCGTAAAGAAAAGATTAGTTTCGCTGCAATATAAAATCTAATATCAAAATAATCTTAATTAACAACCGCGTTCCCAAGGCTGTATTTTGTAAACTACTCACACAAAAAATATCTAGAAGGAGAAAATGCTTTCCCTAACCGTATGCCTTCTATTTTTTTATGGGTGGCCTTAACACTTACTTTAGTCACACCCTATCCTTTGTGAGCATATGGTTGCAGCTTCAATTGCTATCGATCGTATACCAAATTCACAATTAGGTATAATGTCTCCAAAAGTGGTAAAAATTCATATCTCCAAAGCATAAAATGGGTTTCCGCTTTTTGTGCAACAGATACTCATTCATTTTTGGTAGTTAAATAATGAAACTTTTCTATTTACCTCCGCCAACGAAGCTGGGAGGGGGTTCTGCTGTCGCTTTTGTTTGTCCGATTTCTGTTTGTATGTGGACAGCTTCCTGGACAATTTTACTTTTACGGATTAATTGGTATGTTGAGACGTGGAAGTGATTACATTTTGAAAGTCCTAGATTAAAGGTCAAGGTCAAGGTCGAGCTAAAAGTCAACCGAATTAACCCCAACCTTAACACCAAGATCGTAAATGGTTGTCACACAGACTTCAAATACGCATACGTTCTAAATTAATTCTGGGAAAGGCAAGCTGGTTTCCAGAAATAAGCTGCCATGGCGGAGGTCTACACTCTCAGTGTGTTCCTAGTTTACTAATGATTTGTGTTATTCACTAGAATTACGCAGTACTAAGATGCTTATTAACGGTTTACTGTATTTGTATGCAAAACCCCATAACTCACTCACTCTCTCTCTCTCTCTCTCTCTCTCTCTCTCTCTCTCTCTCTCTCTCTCTCTCTCTCTCTCTCTCTCCTAATAAGGCATATGTCTAACTTCAATACCATCAAAGAGCAAACTCATAAGCGTAGCCTGATCCAACTGTCACAAATGGAGTGAATGAACCAATAACAATGAAATGGACTTTAGGCCAAAAGAAGAGATCATCTGTGCTGTGGAACTAATGTCCTTTCAGCATTTGAACAAGAAGCGATATCTATTTGCTTTCAAACCCTTTGTAGCAATTAAGGTAGTGCACTCACAACTACTGAATATATCCCACCTATCTTTACTTACGCATAGTGTCTTCGGCATTCTTCACTTCTAATGACATTTCACCTTTAAGGAGAATTAACTTTTCGGCATAATTATTATCTATAATATATAAATGTTACCTAATTTTCTCCTCAGATTGGATTCGTGGAAGGTAAATCTCAAAATTAAATGTCACTGAAGAATAAAATATAATGTTCATAAATATCGCTTATTACTAAATCATCTGAAAATTACGATTACATTTTCCCTGCAGCTTTCATCACTTCCCTTTGATCATTGATGAGACGACAATAATAATATTGCACATTCTAACATGAATAGTCTTGTAATCATATATATACATATATGTATATATATATATATATATATATATATATATATATATATATATAAATATATATATATATATATATATATATATATATCAATAAGATTTCTTCGTTATCATCAGGCCAAAATGACCGTACAATAAATTTATATTCTTCATCGCTTTCAGGTATATAATGATATGCCAAATGAATATTCGAATCCTATAAACTTTCTTTTCTTATTTCTACAAAGATAGCGGGTCTCTTTTTGCTATAAAACAAGGGTGTTTTCATTGTATACAAAAGAAATTACATTTTATAAAGGAAGGAGATTATGATTTTAAAAATATATATTGTATAAATCAGTCTATACAAAGAATTCTCAATACGATAAAAATGTAAAAGAATAAACGCCCCAACCCCCTAAAAAAAGATTTAAAATAAAACTGATGTCAAACATTCGAATTGATTTCAATTACATTTGGAACAAAAGAGAGAAAAATTGTTCCTAAATAGAAGAGCACAAGAGAATCTATCCAAATGTAACGTAATCGGAGTTATGAAAACACAAGACGTAATCTAATCTGAATTTTCAAAGGTTAACAACAAACCTAAGCGCACAGGACTAAAAGGTTGAACTTGTAAACAGAAATAAAATTTCAGACCCGCGTACTAAAATACTCATTTATTAATTGTAGAAGAGGAAAGCGACTGCAGAATTGAAGCAATTACTTAGGACACGGTGCATAGGTTCAAATAACATGCAAGCTTAACATTGTAATCCTGGATGTAACAAGACACTCGGTCAATTTAAATTTGTTCTCTATTGTTTTACTCCAGTCAGGCTAGTTACGCTTGTGTAGAATAATGCATACGTTTAACTAAGCGGTAATAATTAAATGTCTCCGGCTACTGTGATGAATAATCAAATTCCAACAAATTGCTGCAAATAACTTACAAATTTAAAATATAAGAAAGTCAGTGTCACTAACGAATATTCACTAAGTGATTTTGGTTTCATCTTCCATGGGAGGGAGACAGAAAAGGACAGTGTATCAAACACACGATACTCATATTGATGTCTATTTAAAATAAAA
The DNA here is from genome assembly GCF_036898095.1 of Palaemon carinicauda. Classification (NCBI taxonomy): domain Eukaryota; kingdom Metazoa; phylum Arthropoda; class Malacostraca; order Decapoda; family Palaemonidae; genus Palaemon; species Palaemon carinicauda. The sequence goes on along the minus strand of NC_090727.1, from coordinate 18,639,017 downwards.
AGTCTCTATCATCGGAATATCAAAAATGATAAGGTTAGATGACTATTCTATCATTTTATTGACAAATTACTCTTCAGTAATAAATTTCAAGAGATAATAATTGGAAAGAGAAAGTTAGAAACCTTTCGAACAACTGACATTTTGATAACCAACACCAAAAAGACTATTCCGGGTTGTTATTTAACATAAGTCTGAGTAGAAATCTATGGGTTGGAGTCTGGGCTTGAAATAATGCAACTCTTACTCCGAAACTAAAACAGAGCTTGAAAGAGAAGAGAAGATAGACACACGACTACTTTTACCATCACCATAACCAAGATTTCTCGCTTTGAGGGTATAGTATTGTGAAAAAAGGGTAAATATAAAACATGACGACTATCCACATATACATCAATGGATGGCTGAATATTATTATTTATCATAACAAATTACGTATTTACTTATACGCAAGATTTCCAACAGGGTTCATATACTTTAATACTACGGTAAATTGTCTAATACATTATACCCTGTTCAATCCTTTAACTCTGGTTTGCTGTTAAAAAATTCTAATAGCTGTTCACGTTTTTACTAGATGGCCTAACAATCATTATTATTAAATAATGGAAAATTCTCATCAAGCTAAAGAGTAAAATTTTCCTTGCATACTTTTAATATCATCTTCGTTCTAACGAGGAACCATTTCGCCGAGAACTAATCCTTGGCAATGTAACTAAAGTTAATGTGAATTATATACATAAATGCACACACACATGCTTCTCAACAAGTCTTTAAGATGAGATTCTAGCTTCACGCCTATTTCCTTGACCTCAGAAGATGCTTATACCAATTAACAGTTCGGTGGAATTGTGAATATATATAGCTCAAGATAGAGACGACTGGCGCAAATCTAACCGAGGCCTTTTGCGTAGATGATGATGATGATGATATTATATATATATATATATATATATATATATATATATATATATATATATATATATATATATATATATATATATATATATACACACACACACATATATATATATATATATATATATATATATATATATATACTGTATATAATATATATACACACACACATATATATATATATATATATATATATATATATATATATATATAGGCAATTTCCACTACATGTAGTGGTTCCAAAAAGAAAGAATACCTTCGTCGTGTAAAAGAAAAGAATGTCCACAAGATAAGCAACTTCTTACACTACTACCCGGCCTCCTAAACACAATGACATTCACTCCAATCTAACAGGAAATTCTGTTGCGTCCTGTATAACAAGGCCCTTTATTTTCATCAACTCTTGAGATCTCTATGTTTCCCTCCCTCCTAAAACCACCCGATTAGACTCGGTTTTCTCACCATGCTGTCTGTCATCTTCACTTCTTTCCATATAACCGGAAGATCTTAAAAGACGGATTTGTCATTTACCTAGATTAACCGATTAACTACTCTTACACATCACCACATTTTCCCCTTTTCCAAGCATTCTTATACCAATCATACTTCACAAACGATTCATCTGTAACAACTTTACTTTTTTTTTTATTTATTTCAATTAAACACTGAAATATCTGTGTGTCAACCATTAATGAAACAAATATTCTTGAAAAAAACCGCATCTTAGGTGTTCATTACCAGTTATGGGCAAATTTATTTTAGAATACGAGTACCTGAGATTACGAGCTTGCTCCAGGAACGATATAAAATCGTAAACCAAGTTACAATATATATATATATATATATATATATATATATATATATATATATATATATATATATATATATATATATATATGTGATATACGGTGCTGAATGCTGGATACTGAAGAAGAGAGAGGGAAAAAAGTTATTAGCCTTTGAAATGAAATGTCTGAGAAGAATCTGTGGTGTAAGATGGGAGGACAGAATTACGAACGAGAGAGTGAGAGAAATGGCTGGTGTTGAGGACACAATTCTGATTAGAGTGGAAAATATTCAGATGATGGAACAGGACAGATGGCCAAAGATAGTGCTTCATGGTCGAGTGGCCGGAAATTGACCGAGAGGACGACCAAGAGATTCATGGGTGAAAACCTTCAAGAAGCAAATAGAGGCGAGACATTTCAGCAGCTGGCACAGATGACATTGTATAGGGGTCTCTGGAGAGAATGGCGATATCAAATGTGGGACCCAACCCGGAGAATTCCGGACGGGATTTAGTGAGTGTGATATATATATATATATATATATATATATATATATATATATATATATATATATATATATATATATATGCGCGTATGTGCATGTGTTTCTTCAAAAAGTCCCATAAGAGAAACAAAGGAAATAGAAATAGATGTTTTTTTTTTTTTTTGAAGAAACATGTTAAAGTAATCGGTTATAGTTTAACGTAATATGTATATATATATATATATATATATATATATCCCATTTCACAAAATGTGCAATCAAAGCAGAATATTCAAACATTAGTAAATTAAATGGACAGAGAAACAATTGTCCAGTTTAAGAAGTAGGTTACAGAAATTGCTCAATTCAGAAATCAGGAAAATGACGGGACATTTCACAAAGAGAATATTCTTACCACCCATTTATGAAATGATAAATCATATAAGAGGGAACTGAATATATATACAAGTACAAGTACTTGTACTTGGATTTTGCCACAAGTACGAAATTTTGAGTATTTGTACTTGTACTTGAGATTTTAAAATTCAATGTACTTATACTTGCGCTTGGCCAAAAAGCATTTGAAATATCAAGTACTTTTTCTTAAATACATTACAGACTCAGTACTTATTTCTCTGAGGCGCATAAATCTGTTTGGGTTAATCAGAGTGATGGAAATGGAGGTACAGGGAAGGAGAGGGAGACCAAAGCGAAGGTGGATGGACTGTATCAATGATGACCTTCGATCAGAGGGATTAACCGGTGTGGGACAGAGGTAGATGGAGAACGCTTGCCAGAAACATCAACCCTACATAAAAGTGGGAAAGGATGCAGACAGAGAAGACGACGAAGTGATCAGCGAAACAGAGTATATATTCTAGCACATTGCTTTTTTAAAGTCTTTTGATCTGCATTCGGCATTTGACTAAAAAAAAAAACACTGCAAGTTGACTCCGTTAAAAGAAAAGCTTCAAATATTTCAAATGAACAAACAATTTTCTATCACATTTAATCAGTGGATAAACAGCAAAACCACGTTATATAATGTTACCACTAAAATAAACGTTCAAAGCAGTTTCAAAATAAGTCTTGTCTTGAAGAAAAATTTTCAGGAAAAAATAGGTCAATCGTTCCCTTCCAGATAGCCTATAGGGCATTTATAACCAACAAACACAATAGCCAACATTGATCAAAATGTTTGCCCAGAAACCCTTCGTCAAAACTTTTATTGACATTCACCTCTTGGCCAACCTTGTATTGAAATATCAACAACTCTCATTCCTACTTGGACATTCCTCTCTCTCTCTCTCTCTCTCTCTCTCTCTCTCTCTCTCTCTCTCTCTCTCTCTCTCTCTCTCTCTTTGACATCGTAGTACGCTGGTAAAACTTTTGGTTCACATTAAATGGCCTCGCTTTCGATTCCCAAAGAGCAGACCGGAGAGCAGAAATGTTAGGGTGACTTTCTTATAAGATCCAGTAAACCTATTTTGATTTAAGTAGTGAATTAGGACCTGGTCCTTATTGGACTCTTTCTGGCCCAGTATAGTGGAGAGAGAGAGAGAGAGAGAGAGAGAGAGAGAGAGAGAGAGAGAGAGAGAGAGAGAGAGAGAGAGAGAGAGAGAGAACGGGGGGCGGGAATAAAAGTCTTATTATTAACGAACCGAGTTGAAAATCATTCCCAATTGGTTTAACTGACTGTTGGTTGAAGGTTGAAAGATACCCTACTTGCAAAGTTTGAAGTTATTTCTAGGTGAAAGATGTCCAATATGACTTTGAATTTTAATGTGAAGACCACCATATGCTGGTTGGTTAGAAAAAAAAGTAGCTGTTTCAAAACGATTATCTCCCAACAATAAAACAGTAACAGACGCCCAATAGGGAACTGAGGCAAAAGAAAGAGAGTTGGATGTAAATGTATGGATAACTGGATTAAGATATACAGGTAGATGGTGTAAAAGAAGTACAGGAAGGAAAGGGCATCGATATCGAAGAAGTACGTTTGTGCAGTGGAGTAATGAATTAGACAATCTACTGATGAATCGTCTAGTTTAGGATTTGGATTTATTGAATTTGGGCCCTCAAGCACAGAGCTTGGAGTAGAGAGGCCATTCAGCGTGGATGTGCAATTTGGAGAAACACCAGAGTTGCAGTATGAAGTAAATATCAAAAGGAGTTGCACAGCAGGATGGAGAAAAGGAGGCGGGAAACGGAGGAATATTAGGAGGGATAAAGTAGGTACACCCAGCAACAAAACCGGTGTCGCCTCGCCAGACCTGACTTGGAGAGATCATTCCCTTCTTGCCCTGAAAGGTGGCCGACGTTTAAACAACCAAGACATCGTTTGATGGTTCGAATGTGAGGCGTAGAGAAATTACCAATAGCACTCAAAGAAATGCGATGATTAATGATATATATATATATATATATATATAATATATATATATATATATATATATATATATATATATATATTAGAGATAAAGAGGTCTTATCTCTTATTCCTATAAGAAATCAATCGTTTCCGATAATATTGATCGAAAGGTATAATCACACTGATATATTAAAATTCATTAATACATTTCTCTATAGAACATCCTTATATACTGTGGGAACTGACTATTCCAATTAATATAAGTCAAAATGATAAAGCCTTCGTTTGCATTATCCTAGCAGCTGGTCTCTCTCTCTCTCTCTCTCTCTCTCTCTCTCTCTCTCTCTCTCTCTCTCTCTCTCTCTCTCTCTCTCTCTCTCTTTTCTACCTGCATCCATTAGTTAGATAAGGACACATTTATGTTTTTTGGATGTATCCAAGGATCACACAAATACCGATAACTATTTTGCAAGCTTGCGTTGGATTTGCATTTCTTTTGGGGGAAAATCCCAAGTTCCAAAGATGTTCAGTAACTACCTAAAAATACAAGCAAACATAAACCACGTGTGATATATATTGGTTGATTTTCAGGCGGTCCCTGGTCACGTGGTTTCACTTTTTTTTTTTTTTATTATTATCATCAAATCGCGGTTTGGTTATGGATGGTTTGTTACTTCACTGAACCCCCCTCCCCCCCTCGCCATATTCCCTTTTATTGAATCGTAACAGCAGTAAGGAACCAATGTCATATTTTATTTCATGAAAGCTCATAGCGATCAGTGGTTCTTAACCTTTTTTCAATGCCTGCTCTCTTTTCAAATCAACATAAAATTCTTACACCTCTGAAGTGTTGAAATAAAAGAGAAAAAACGCGTAAGTGCTATGATATAAAGTGGATCTGATGTGTATTAAATGAAAAATTGCTTCTAGGACAAATGCTGTATTTCTGTTTTCACAGGAAAAAAAATAAACCTGCGAATAAAACGAAATATTTTTGTTCTAATTATTCATATTCATATGGTGAGGAATCGACCACACACCTCTTAAGGGAACAGGCACCTATGTTTAAGAAACATCGAGCGAAGTCAATCATAACTTTGTTGATACCATTGTCACGAATTGTGGCTATTAAGTATTGCTGTCCGTCTATCTGCTATTTAAGTTTTGTTTTCGGTTCAGCCTGTAAAGATTTAAGTTTTAAGTCATATATGACTCATCACATTCCGACAATTAACAGTCCAATAACTGAAAATGATATCCCTAATTACGAAAACTTTGTTACTTTGTTACCGGAAGAAATAAGTCAATTATTTTGATCTTACACTTTTCTTGCATCTTGCTTTGGTTTTGAAAGGCCGGCGACCACAAAATTTATTGGTTATCGATTCTTTGAACAATTAGTATGAATATCTAAATCCAACCCAAGCCACATCTTTAGCCTGGACTATACAGGTATATGTTACCCAAAACAAATGTTACACGCCAAGTTTTGTAACCGATGTTTTTATTAGTCATCATGGCTACAAATTAGCAATTGTAATATTTAATTATTCTAGACTGAGAAGACACTATAGGATATCCTAATCTAGTATAGGATTTGCATATGTCAAAACTTAGTTGAGTTACCAACAATAGTTTTTTAAACATCGCCATCATTTCAACTAGATGTACTTTATGTCATATTGCATGTAAAAAATAATAAATGAATAACAATTTGATTTATTTCATGGAATCGTTGATATTAATTGTTATCAATAACGGTATTACAATCATCATTATCACATCATTTTCATCACTTCACAAATGTTAATAAGCAAACCTCGTAAAGCCATACATTAAGGTCACTCAATTACCACCTCTCCACCATCATCTTTAACCACCACCTGATTATATCCCGACCCCATCCCTACATGTTCGAGGTTTAAAGGTCTCGTAGTTATGATAAGATCCTTCTGGTGGAAGTTAAAAAACAAAATACTAAGACGACAATATTTCATACACTTGTTCTTCAAGTGTTTACAATAATTTCATGATTACAAATAATGAAGTAAATATGCTAAAGACTGATCGAACACATAACGAGAGTAATGGATTTCGGATCAAGTAAAGATAAGCACCCCCCACAGGAACAGGGAGTGCTTATCTTTTCTTGCTCAAATTCGGGAGTGCTTTTCTTTACTTGCTTAAATTCGCATAGATTAACATTTCCATTATTTACTTTAACGAGCTGTTTTTTCCTATTTGGGATAATTATTTGTTGTTCTGAAAGGTTGATTTTTCTTTTGAATAGTTCAACACAAACTCGATTAAAGAGTTTTTTGCTCTTCTTATTTGAGGATATAACTTTTGCTGTTCTGATGGGTTGGTTCCTCTTTTGGATTTTTAAACCATTGCTTATTGTCTTAGGAGGTAACGTTTTACTTTTTAGTATGATATACCCCAGAAATTCTTAAGGAAACCACTCCTAACATGGCCGTTCTTTGTATGAGCAAATTATTAAGCCACTGTTGGCTGAAGACCCGACTCATGCGATTAACTGGATGAAGCATCAGAAAATATTTGAACTCTTATTTGCATGAATTCATGTGGAGCGAACGAAATAAGAACAAATTTCATAGGTTTTGTAACTATTGCAAGACAAATTATTTTAACTACTTTTTTGTGTTTATGATTTCGGGACTCGACATCAAATTTTAAAGTTGTTTTTTTATTTTATATTTTTAGAAGATTAATATCATGTGTTTGTTCACTAATAAAATGTCAAAATGTGTGTTTTAAAGTTGAGACCATAATAATGTGGCTGCTCGTTCCTAGCTGGAATGAATAACCATACTTGATCCCATTAGGGAGTGCTCAGCTTTACTTGCTCAAATTTGGGAGTGCTTTTCTTTACTAGTCAGTTATGGGGGTGCTTATCTTTACTTGATCCTGGATTTCTAGAAGAGCTTACCTGGGGAACACCTATAAGGTGTTGGACATCAGATCATGAAACGACAAATAAAATCATAATAATACGAAGAGTCAATGCTAAGGAAATATTTTCTTTTGCCTTGGGGAGGGTGAAGCCAGTTAGACTCTGACCTATGAGCATTGAGCAATCGTCACCAGGGACGGGGGTTCGTTTGGAAGTGAGCGACTTGCCCAGTTAATTTAATTGATTGATCGATTGATTAGGAGTTTTCTGGTGTCCTGACCTCTAAGGCTATTGACACCAAATCAGATGATATGAGTAAACAATGTGTTAATAGTATAATATTTATACCCTACATCCTATATACCATACCATCACTATAATAATACACCACTGAACACTTTCATTGCATGCCATTTCATATATTTTATTTTTACCAATCACTTCTGAAACAATATTAATTATGGTGACTGATGATACAATTTAAATCTCCAACCTTAAACTAATATAATTGATACAGCAAATAATACTATATTCTCTAAGAGGGCCGGAGCCAAGTAGCCCGTGCCAAAAGCTGACCCAAACCACATCGAGCTACGTGGCTCATGATCGAAATCAAAGAAAAACACTGAAATCAACAACTAAACTTTTAAACCTCATTACCTTAAAAATTTGAACAAAAGCCATTTATTGATTATTGGTTACCCCAATAGGAGCTATTTGAAACAGTGTGTATGTATGTGTGTGTGTGGAGAGAGAGAGAGAGAGAGAGAGAGAGAGAGAGAGAGAGAGAGAGATGTATTTATATGATGAATATCTTCTAGTTCTAACATTCAGATGCATTTATTTCTCGTCTTTGAAGTGCTTACATTACTGCTGGAGTTTTGACAGAATCAACAGCTTTCTCATAGTCTATAAATCCCATACATGGTGGCTAGTCATACTCTGTTGATGTTTTTATTAACTGGTTAATTACATGGATATGGTCAGTTGATGGACACACGCTTTTAAAGCCTGCCTGCTCTCTTGGTTAAGGCTCAGTCTTTCTATTTGTTGAAAATCTTTACGATATCTATAGGGAAACTAAATAGAGATAGTAAAAAAATCTGATCGAGAAACGATTTAGAAAGGGTGACCCCTTCTCTCTTAAATTATTCACAGCATGCATAAAAGTTTTTTAGAATTTAGATTGGGAAAATATAAGAATTAACATAAATTGGAAATACTTTAGCAACTTAAGATTTGCAGAGGACATAGTTCTATTAGTGAATAATGGGAGGAATTGCAAAAGATAATAGAAGATTTGAATAGAGAAAGCAGAAATGTAGGACTAAAAATAAATGAGTAAAACTAAGATAATGTTCAAAGAAAATGCAGAGACAACCAATAAGGGTTACGGACGAACCTCTAGAGATTGCTAATGAATAAATGTACTTAGGACAGACCAAGGTATATATTCTATATACCTTGGGACAGACAACACTGTAACATAAAGGTTATGCTGGTGGAAATTTGATCAAATTTTCACCACCATAACCTTTATATAAAAGTGTAGTTCCTAAAGTCAATGTAGTCCTGAAGAAAGGTCTCGAAGTGATCCGAAATACATGTCGATACCAAACAATTAATGGAGAAAAGTAAATGTATTTCTGCTGTTATCCTGAAAACTATCTGCAGGACGATCTATCCGAGGAGAAGCTGTCTTCGATTTTGAACGCCGACGAGACGTTGTGTATTCATTATATATGTATTTATATATATATATATGTATATATATATAAATAAATATATATATATATATATATATATGTGTGTGTGTGTGTGTGTGTGTGTGTCTTTTATTCTAAAAAGGAAATTCATTAATCAAATGGTCTTAACAGTATTAACTTAAGCATCAGAAACACTTCCAGCCTTACTAAAGGCCTTACAACATAAGCTGATTATAACTTAATACAGCTATGGAAAGAATGATGATAAGAATAACAACAAGAGACATAAAAAGAGCAACATGGATACGGGAGCAAACTAAAGTAGAAGATATTCTAACATGTAAGAAAAAGGAATGGACATGGGCAGGACATATAATGAGAATGTCAGACAATAGATGGACATTAAGAATTGTAGAATGTGTCCCTAGAGATTGTAAAAGAAGAGAAAACGATCTTATAAAATGGCATGTCTGGGGTCTTTTTTCTATAGTGGACCAGTCACGGCTGATGACACACACAAATGTACATATATATATATATATATATATATATATATATATATATATATATATATATATATATATATATATATATACATATATATATACATGTACATATTTATATATATTAATATATATATTTATATACTGTATATATATCTGTATATATATATATATATCTGTATATATATATATATCTGTATATATATATATATATATATATATATATATATATATTTATATATATATATATATTTATATATATATATTTATATATATATATATATTTATATATATAGTATATATATATATATATATATATATATATTTATAAATATATACTTATATATACATATATATACATATATATATATATATATATATATATATATATATATATATATATATACGTTTAACTGGGCTCCACAAGGCACTAGAAGAGTTGGAAGACCCAGACCTACATGGCTGAGGACTATAAAGCGTGAAGTAGATGATGAATGGAAATGTATTGAAGTAAAAGCTCAAGATAGGGACGACTAATGAAATCTAACAGAGACACTTTGCGTCAATAGGGGTAGGAGGAGATGATATATATATATATATATATATATATATATATATATATATATATATATATATGTGTGTGTGTGTGTGTGTGTGTGTGTTAATATATAAACCATTGGTAGAAACATAACATATACACATAGTAACATCCATCGCCTTCGAAAATAAACTAGAAAGTAATAATTCCATTGGAAAAATCATGTGAATATTACATCATTATTGATTATCTAAAAATAAATTCTTCAGAAAAGTAGTCGTGAAATGCGTTTTTTCCGAGACGTATCTACTGTATTTCGAACGGCTCTGATATGGATACGTACCGAAAATGGGTTGTTTTAAATCTCAAACCTGAAAAAAATAAGTCGAAGCCTTCGGTTATTTCAACGCGGTTTGCTGAAAATGTCATTACCCTTCGCCCGAGTTCGATAGCCGAGTGCGCTGCAGGCGTTACTTAATAATGAAAGTAATAAATTATAGTATTAATCATCTTTTCATCTTCCTATTCAGTCTCTTAACTTTTCCTTCAAATTGCAAATCCGAGCGTTGAACTACTTTAGAACTTTCAGACTCAAATACATAAATCAAATCATGTACTTTATTATTATTATTACTATTATTACTATCATTGTCATTATTATTATTATTATTATTATTATTATTATTATTATTATTATTATTATTGTTATGATGATGATGATGATGATGATGATGATGATGATGATGATGATGATGATGATGATGGGTTTATTGAAACGAAAGAAGAGTTTTTTCGCGAGTCCTAAACTGCTTCGGAAGAAAATCGTCACGGATCTCCGAATGGCTTCCGAAGAAATGGCCATAGACTCAGCATGGAGTTCTGAATGACCCTAGAACAGAATCTCTGAACGGCTTGGGAAGAAAACTTTCCCGGATTTCCAAATGCTTTCAGAAGAAACAGCCGTAGACTTAGCATGGAGTTCGGAATGAGTCCAGAACAGATTCTTCCTGGAGCTCCCTGAACGGCACCTGAAGAAAATTTTCCGGGATCTTCAAAAGGCTTCAGAAGACATAGCCGTAAACTTAGCATGGAGTTCTAAATGACTCCAGTACAGAATCTTCACGGAACAGTTCTGAACGGCTCCGCCCCGAGATTTAAATGACTTCTGAAGACCTGATCTCCTTTTTTTCAAACTAAGCATGCAACGCAGTGAACATTGTTAATGGCTATTTTTGGAATAGGAAGCGGACTGTGAGAATTGTGTATTACAACTACAGGATCAACAGGAGGCTCTTCGAAACACCTTCATCTACAGCTGGTTGCTGCAGAAGTTGTCGAGCTTTGAAGAACATAATATACGCGCCTTGAATGATCCTTTGCTTGGGCTTTTGGAGACTATTAGAACTAAGGAAATAAGGACGGCGACAGAATGGTTCAACTGAACGGTGAGCGACCTGTGGTTCTTCAACAGGATAGTCCCAAAATTCGACATTGAAGAAAGGACATATCCAGATCGTATTGGTAAATATAGTGTTGCTCATCGTTTGCTTTAGCGTGATGACGTATGCAGAGAAAATTTATAGCATCCCTGTCTTTACCTATCGCCCTGATGGACAAAGGCATGGATGCCATAGATTTCTCTGAGGAATCTGACGAAATGAAGGCACACGGCACTGAAATCTCTCTTGAAATCTAGAAGGCAACTGACGAGCTAGGAAAGAATACGATGAAATCAGGAAGGAAATTGACGAACTAAGGAAACTGGAAGATGAAATATCTAAGGAAACCAAAAACCTAAAGATCATGAAAAACTAGAGCAGGCAGCAGAGAAGAGCAACGAAGAGCCTTGAAATGAAGACGTAAAATAGCCTTTAATGCTAGAGGTAAGTCACCTTGAAATAAAGGTAAAAAAGCCCCTAATACGAGAAATAAGGTACCTTAAAATAGAGGCCAAAAACCTTAATGCTAAAAATAAGGCACCTCAAAATAGAGGTAAAAATCCCCTTAATGCTAGAAATAAGGCACCTCAAAATAGAGGTTAAAAAACCTTAATGCTAGAAATAAGGCACATAAAAATAGAGGTTAAAAAACTTTAATGCTAGAAATAAGGCACATAAAAATAGAAGTAAAAAAGGCCCTAATGCTATAAATAAGGAACCTAAAAATATAGGTAAAAGAGCCTCTAACGCTACTAGTAATGCACCTCAAAATCGAGGTCAAAAGGCCCCTAATGCCATAAATAAGGCACCTAAAGATAGAGGTCAAAGAGCCTCTAATGCTACAAGTAATGCACCTCAAAATCGAGGTCAAAAAGCCCCTAATGCTATAAATAAGGCACCTAAAGATAGAGGTCAAAGAGCCTCTAATTCTACAAGTAATGCACCTCAAAATCGAGGTCAAAGAGCCCCTAATGCTATAAATAAGGCACCTAAAAAGAGAGGCCAAAGAGCCTCTCAAGCTAGAGGTAATGTACCTCAAAATCGAGGAAAAAAGCCCTTAATGCTATATATAAGGCACCTAAAAAGAGAGGTCAAAGAGCCTCTAATGCTAGAGGTAATGCACCTTAAAATCGAGGTCAAAAATCCTCTATGGCTATAAATAAGGCACCTAAAAACAGAGGTCAAAGAGCCCCTAAAGCTACAAGTAATGCACCTCAAAATCGAGGTCAAAATGCCCGTAATGCTATAAATAAGGCACCTAAAAATAGAGGTTAAAGAGCCACTAATGCTACAAGTAATGCACCTCAAAATCGAGGTCAAAAAGCCCCTAATGCTATAAATAAGGCACCTAAAGATAGAGGTCAAAGAGCCTCTAATTCTACAAGTAATGCACCTCAAAATCGAGGTCAAAGAGCCCCTAATGCTATAAATAAGGCACCTAAAAAGAGAGGCCAAAGAGCCTCTCAAGCTAGAGGTAATGTACCTCAAAATCGAGGAAAAAAGCCCTTAATGCTATATATAAGGCACCTAAAAAGAGAGGTCAAAGAGCCTCTAATGCTAGAGGTAATGCACCTTAAAATCGAGGTCAAAAATCCTCTATGGCTATAAATAAGGCACCTAAAAACAGAGGTCAAAGAGCCCCTAAAGCTACAAGTAATGCACCTCAAAATCGAGGTCAAAATGCCCGTAATGCTATAAATAAGGCACCTAAAAATAGAGGTTAAAGAGCCACTAATGCTACAAGTAATGCACCTCAAAATCTAGATAAAAAAAGCCCCTCATGCTATATATAAGGCTCCTGAAAATAGATGTAAAAAAGCTCCTAATGCTATAAATAAGGCACAACAAAAAAAAGAGGTCAAAGAGCCTCTAATCCTAGAAGTAATGCACCTCAAAATCGAGGTCAAAAAGCCTCTAATGCTAAATATAGGGCTCCTAAAATAGAGGTCAAAGAACCTCTAATGCTTGAAGTAATGCACCTCAAAATCGAAGTAAAAAAGGCATCAAATGCTATAAATAAGGCACCAAAATATAGAGGTCAAAGACACTGGTAATGCACCTCAAAATAAAGGTAAAAAAGCCCCTAATGCTATAAATAAGGCACCTAAAATAGAGGTCAAAGAGCCTCTAATGCTAGAAGTAATGCACCTCAAAATCGAGGACAAAAAGCCCCTAATGCTATATATAAGGCTCCTAAAAATCGAGGTCAAAAAGCCCCTAATGCTATAAATAAGGCACCTAAAAATAGAGGTCAAAGAGCCTCTAATGCTAGAAGTAATGCACCTTAAAATCGAAGTAAAAAAAAAAAGACTTTCACTAGAGATAAGGAACCATGAAATACAGGTAAAAAAAAAACCTCTAATGCTAGAGATAAGACACCTAAAAATAGAGGTAAAAACGCACCTAATGCTAGAGATAAGGCACCTTGAAATACAGGTAAAAAAAAAACCTTTAATGCTAGAGATAAGGCACCTAAAATAGAGGTAATAAAACTCCTAATGTTAGAGACAAGGCGCTTCAAAATATAGGTCAAAATGCCACTAATGCTAGAGATAAGGCACCTCAAAATAATGTCAAAAAGCCCCTATTGCTAGAGGCTAGAGATAAGGCACCTCAAAATCAGAGGTCAAAAAGCCCCTAAGGCTAGAGATAAGGCACCTAAAAATAGAGGTCATCTTCTTCTTTGTCTGCATCTTTTCCCACTTTTATGTGGTGTCGATGTTTCTGGCCAGCGTTCTCCATCTACCTCTGTCCCACACTTCATCACCGGTTAATCCCTTTGATCGAAAGTCATAAAGCCACTAAAGCTAAAGTTAAGGCACCTCAAAATATAGGTAAAAAAGATCCCCTAATGCTAGAGATAAGGCACCTGACACCTAAAAGCAGAAGTCTAAAAGCCCCTAATGCTCGAGATAAGGCAACTTAAAATAGAGGTAATAAAATCCCTAACACTAGAGATAAGGCACCTCAAAACAGAGGTCAAAAAGCCCCTAATGCTAGAGATAAGGCGCATAAAAATAAAGGTAAAAAAAGCTCCTAATGTTAGAGATAGAGCACCTAAAAATAGAGGTAAAAAGCCCCTAAAGCTAAAGATAAGGCACCGCAAAATAGGTCAAAAAGCCCCTAATGCTAGAGATAAGGCACCTCGATATAGAGGTCATAAAGCCCCTAAAGGCACCTATAAGTACTGTAGAGGTAAAAAGCCCCTAATGCTAGAGATGAGGCACCTATAAATATAGAGGTCATAAACCTGAAGTTAAAGCACCTAAAATAGAGGTAAAAACAACCCTAATGCTAGAGATAAGGCACCTCAAAATAGAGGTCAAAGAACCTCAAATGCTAGAAGTAAGGCACCTCCAAATAAGAGGTCAAAATCCCCTGATGCTAGAGGTAAGGAACCTCAAAATGAGGGCCAAAGAGGTGCTACAATTAAATAGAGCATATACTTTGGGTATTTTTTATGAATGAAATGACCCCACTTCAGCCAGGTGACTGGCGAATTAAACAGCCAGCATACCTCCTCCTCACCATGCAGGATCCTGCTACTTCAACACCCATCAGTAAGTCCCAGACCTTCATATATAGCCATCCATATCTAGACTCCAATAGATCGGACACAAATAGGGTTGTAACTTGGCAAGTAAAATATAAATATATATATATATATATATATATATATATATATATATATATATATATATATATAAATGACTAACACTTTTGATTTTAATTAATGTAAATATCAACCACAATGGCATTTGATATCGAATCCTATCTTTGGGAATGAATATCCACTAGAAATTCATTTATGATAACAGCTTCTGGCTGGGCATAAATTCGAACCTATGCCTCTTAGCCGCAACCATGCTTGCAGACTGTAACCAACCATGCTATTAAGACAAATACAAGTTTATTATAAGTCTACTGTACATATTCCGGTCGAATTCAGGAATCTATTCTTAAATTTGAAATAAACTCATCTCCACTATGATACCTGATTAGTGTTTACAACACGTTGTTATTGATATATATTTATGATAAATAACCACGCGTTGCAAACTCACTAATCAGCTTTCATAGTGGAGAAGGGTTACTTTCAAGTCTAAGAACAGATTCCTGAATTCGACAAGAATAGGTACGGTAGACTTGTACTAAACTTGTGTATATATATATATATATATATATATATATGAAAGAGATAGAGAGGTCTTGTCTTATTCTTTTAAGAAATGCAATCGTTTTCGAGAATACTTATCGAAAAATATAATCACACCGATATATTTCAATTCCTTATTACATTTTTATATGGAACATCCTTAAATATTGTGGGAACTGACTATTCCAATTAATATACGTCGGAATGATATATCCTTTGTTTGCATTATTCTAGCAGCTGCTCTCTCTCTCTCTCTCTCTCTCTCTCTCTCTCTCTCTCTCGAATAAGTTAGAAGATCATAAGAACTCTCCAAATGCCTAAACTAAATCGCTCAACCAAAGAGCAAATGGAGTCTATGCGAATGGACTAAAAAGTCTGTGAGACATCCAAAATCCTTGTAACATTCTCTCTCTCTCTCTCTCTCTCTCTCTCTCTCTCTCTCTGTATTATATATATATATATATATATATATATAGTTTTTCTTTCGGGTGAAGATTCCCTTGTTCCAAAGATGTTCAGTGGCCACCTAAAAACAATGTTAGAATGTTATATCCCCTCTTTCATTGCGAGTTGGAACCATTGATATTAAATGTTATCAACAGGGGTATTACCATCATCACCATTACTTCATAAATGTTAATAAGCAAACCACGTTAAGCCATACATTAAGATCACCAATTGCCACCTCTCCACCATTATCTTTAACCCCCACCTGGTTATATCCTTCTACCCCCATTCCCACATGTTTGAGGTCTAAGAGGTCTCCCAGTTATGATGGGATCATTCTGGTGGAATTTTTTAGTAAATGAAAAACAAAATACTAAGATGACAATATTTCATACAGATTGCTTTCCAGGTGTTTAAAATTATATCAAAACGAAGTAAATATGCGAACGATTGATTGAACAAATATCGAGAGTAATGGATTTCTTGATCTTACCGGGGAACACATTTAAGCTGTTGGACATCAGGACATGAAACGACAAATAAAATCGTAATAATACGAATACTCAATGCTAAATAAATATTTCCTTTTGCCTTTGGAAGGGTGAAGCCAGCTAGATTCGGACCTTTGAGCATTGAGCAATCGTCACCAGGGAAGGGTGTTCGTTTGGAAGTGAGCAATTTGATTGATTAATTGATTGATTAGGAGTTTTTTATCATCCTGACATCTGAGGTCATTGACGCCGAACCAGATAATTTGAGTAAACAATGTGTTGATAGTTTAATCTGTTATACCCTACATCCTATATACCACATCATCACCATAATAATGCACCAATGAACTTTCATTGCATGTCATTTCACAGATTTTATTTTCCCCAATCACTTCTGAAACTATTTAGATTATGTTAACTGATGATGCATTTTAAATCTCCAACCTTAAACTAATATAATTGATATAGCAAATAATACCATTTTCTCTAAAAGGACCAGAGCCAAGTATCCCGTGACAAAAGCTGACCACCACCACACAAAGCTACGTGGCTCATGACCGAAATCAAAGGAAAACACTGAAATCAACAACAAAACCTTTAATCCTCATTACCTTCGAAATTTTGAACAAAGGCCACTTATTAATGATTGGTGACCCAATAGGTGCTATTTGAAACGATACATTATTAGCCCCTACATATAATGCATAGGCTACAGTGCGTATGTATGTAGAGAGAGAGAGAGAGAGAGAGAGAGAGAGAGAGAGAGAGAGAGAGAGAATTGCTTAAAAATGCAAACGAAGGGTATTTCCGTGTTATGAATGTTAATATGAATAGTCAGTTCCAATATTATTCAAGAAAACTTTATATAGAAATAGGATAGGAAAATTCACATAAAAAGTTATGATAAAATCTTTTGATGAATGTTTCGAAATATTAGATTACATTTCTTAAAAGAATAAAAATGTTCTCTCTTTCTTCATCGCATTTCTTTGAATGATATCGGTAATTTGCCTCCTCACATTCGAACCATCCTAACGATGTCTCGGTTGTTTAACGTCGGCCACCTTTCAGGGCAAGAGGGGCATGATCTCTCCAAGTCAGGTCGGGCCAAGCGACATCGGTTTTGTTACTGGGTGTACATTTAAGGGACGAGAGAATCCTACAATGAACCTTAAGCAATGCTTACATTGCTTACACTAACAGCGCTACCCTTCCTACAGGGGACCTCTTTAGGTATATGAAGCAACTAACATTGTTGTTGTTTACCTGTTTCATTAACGACTCAACTGTTAAAGTTTGAATGTGGCAGTCGTCATTGCGATTTTTAGTTTGTAAAATCCACCCCTTATTACGGAATACGCTTTAATGTTAAATAAAACATATATAGATATATATATATATATATATATATATATGAGAGAGAGAGAGAGAGAGAGAGAGAGAGAGAGAGAGAGAGAGAGAGAGAGAGAGAGAGAGAGAGAGAGAGAGAGAGAGAGAGAGAGAATTTAAAGTAGAAATCCTTCAGTGTAGGCTTTTATTTGCAGAAAATTTCATGTCTTTTCTGACTCAGTCTGTATCTTCTGATAATTTTATATCACAACTCTAAATTACGAGGAAAATTATCGTGCCATCTTGTTATCTACAATTCATATTTTTCTCCACCAATTTTATGCTCCAAGAAATTCTTTTCTCGGGCGCGATATCTTTTTACCTTCTATTTATTTCTTTCCTCTCCCTTTGGTTTCCTTTTATTTGACATATTCGAGAAAAAAATTTTTTGGTTTAAGATCATCGTCTGAGATTTTAAGAATTATTTTTTTTAATCAAGAGACGGTAAATTTCCTTAACAGCAAAAAAGGGAAAAATAAACTCGAACATCACAGAGGATTTCTGACAAAATGCCAAATTATGGAGTTTTATTAAGTGTTTCCAAAATAAGATTCTATAGCTCTTAAATGTTTCAGCCTTTTCCCTATAATCAAAAGTCATTAAGAGCATTGTGCCCAATTAATTCACTATTACCTCGATTATACACCTGACTTTAGGATTTACGAAAATTGAACTGGCAATAATTGATTATTATAGTCTGGAAAGCAAAGAAAAGTGTGTGCAAACAGGATCTTTTAGTTGGTGAATTACTCAACCTTTCAAACACCCTTCACTATGTTAAGGGGGATTTGTTTTTCTCTCCTGTTGGTTGTTTGTTTATTTTGTTACAGGATTACACAAACATGTACGAGTGGATTCTTGTGAAATATTCACCAAATGTGGATTTCGTCACGGCAATAATTAATCATATTTTAGAAAGGATTCAGAGGGTGATAACTTTATCGTACCATACAAGTTTTGCAACCTACGTCATATGGACAGGTGATCAAACTATACTTATTAGGTCTGGTACGTCAATAGTGTGATTTGGTTTTATATTTGAATATTCGTAGTTTTCTTGCATATTAGTGCTGATTTCATATTCAACTAAATATAAATATACACTCTGCAGATGATGGTAAGCACTGTACTTTACCTTCTAGTATCATAGAAATTATTCACGAAGCTGCTTAAAATTTACAAGGACGAAAATGTCCTTGGAGAAAGGGAAGGAAAAACATAATTATAATCTCCCTCTCTTTAATTATGTAACTAAGCTTTCATAAAAACTGTAATATAAGTATATTCCCTTTCGCATATACTCAAATTTCCCCTAATGTGCAGATAACCTTTATTTACAATAATTAAAAGCAGTGTTGAACCCTTTATTTTGACCAGCAGCAGGTGATGATTTCTCTTCTTTCATCGTTAGTTAGCCCCTGTTCATGTTTAGGGAGTTTCTCTCTCTCTCTCTCTCTCTCTCTCTCTCTCTCTCTCTCTCTCTCTCTCTCTGATTTGCATGCGTCATTGACCATTAATCTTGCTTCAGAACAAACCCTTCTAAATGAGTCGAATCCCTTTCCTCCGGCTACATCTCAATATCTCTTACAACAATATTATAAAACGATTAATTTTAATAAACTTTTTTATCCTCGTCATCATCTCTAAAACTAGGGGCTCAAGTTGCCTTCATGAGTCTTCAAAAATTTCTATCCAGCTCCTGTTTTTGTTAAAGATTGCCTGGTTCTTGTGGTCAAACCATTCTTCACTTCAACCCTCAACCTAATCCTTTGCCTCAACAGATTCCAACAAAAGGTCCCCAGCCCCAGTCCCTTTCTCCTTGCTCACCCATCCTTACTACGTGTCCACGCCATCACAATCTTGACTCTCATATCATTTTACTATTCTTCACCACAGGATCTTTTTTCATGATTTCTCCAGCCTCACGTGCACCAAGATCCCACCCCCTAAAAAAAATCATTATATCAACATCTTAATTTCAGTTAGATACACAATTGGTTCCTCCTTTTTTCTTAATGCCCATACTTCTGAGTCATGCATCACAGCTGGTTTGATTATGGTGCAATAGATCATCATTTTCAATTTCAATAAACTATTAACAATTAAAAGTAAAATATTCAATTCATGAACACAAAAGCACATAGTATCTCGTAAGCATATTTCAAAGTATTCGTTTTTAACGGCTGTGATATCCTTTGTCGTCATTGCTCCAACACCCAGCGGCCCATCTTCTACTACCTCTTTCTTTCACTATCTCTCCTCTCTCTGGTCCTCTTTACAGGCATCCCCTCCCACATTCAACTTTTCCATTCCCTCTCTCCCCTCCACTACCTCTCTCTCCAAATTTCTTTCTCCTTCAAGTTCAATGGTACTTGTTTCTCCCTATCTTCTTCCCTCTGACTCTCTTCCCTTCTTTCCTACTTATTTTTCTCTGAGCCCTCCTTATTCCTTATGCGACCTACAAATTTCATTGAACACGTTTTTGACAGTGAAAACTTTATCTCGACTCTTGGCACCTATTTACTTCCTGTTGCAAGTCAGCGTCCATGACCACGATAATCGTGACGCTACATCTTGATAGCTAAAGTGAACGTTAATCAATCTTTTGAAAGGAGCCTTCAAATCCTTTTATTTCTGTGAATCCGTGATTTCAGGAGAGGTATTGACACATGTCTGCGGGCGTGCCTTTAGCAACATAAGGCGGTACACAAAACGCATTGCATTCTGCCATCTGTTTCCCATTCCTTCCCTTTGGCCCTTTTCCCTTGGCTGTCGAACTAATACTTTGTTATTTTTATTAGTTTCTCTCACTTGAAAACAATTCTGTAAGTAACTGATGCGAGCGTTAAGAAGTGTGATTCCCAGGTCTTACAAAATTCCTTTATAATTACAATGAAAAACTATAAAATACATACAATTTCTCTGCAGTTCAGCAGAAAAGGATTGTTTAGAAGCATCAGATCTGTGACATAAGGCTTTTCTTATATTTTGGGCTAAAAGTATGGAAGCCTTTGCAAACAATTCTTTTTTACCCAACATTTTTCAGAAATCCTTTAAATAATAGTTTTATGGTACTTTCTTCCTAAACCAAGATTACATATTGATAAAAGACTTACCAAAGAGACCTACGAACAGCAACAAAAAACTCAAAATAAAATAAGAAAAAAGAAATGAAGATCTATACCTTAAAGGGAGATATCAATGATATCAAGGCAAAGATTAAACTTCAAAGGCTATAGGTATAAAACAAAGACTCCATTCATTAACTCTCGAAGGTAACTTAAAAAAGAACTAAAAACCCGATGTACACTTTTATGGATAACATGAGCTTCTCAACAAGTGTAGTGATTGCAGGAAAAGAATGAAATACACTATTACAGTGGAGTATAGCTATGTCCACTAATAACAATGATATACATGAGTAAATCTCAGTAAAGTAACTTAATTTGTTCACGATATCATACAATTAAGTTCTCAACTACAGATGGAAAGACACATGCATATATATATATATATATATATATGTGTGTGTGTGTGTGTGTGTGTGTGTGTATGTATGTATGCGTGTGTGTGTGTGTTGCAAGGAATCCATAAAAAAACTGTGCTGTAAACAGAAAATATATCACCTAAGAAAGCCGCTCACCCTCAAAGTGGGAATGATGATATAGACATCAATATCTCAAGATTGATTTTTTTGGGGGGGTAAATGACTGACTTACCTACCTCACTTTAAGATGGCACTGGCCAATTTAAGCAAGGAATTCAAGGCAATTTTAACAATTTAAATTGGGGTTTAGAACAGGAAAATCGAATAAAGTAGGATATATCATTGTTCGGAGAAAGGTGTCTTGGTAAACAGTACAAATAATAAAAATAATATTAGGTTTATTAGTAATTCTGGTAGTTGGTATTAGTATCGTTAGCAGCCGAGCTTTTCTGGCTATGAAATTTTTACCCTGTTATTAAATGTTAATCAGTTGTTACATCCCTTTATGTAAACCGTAAAATTCTGGACCCATATTACTGATGTATTTGATATTCCACATGAAAATTAGTTCAAAATTTAATGATAGTTTGCGTTTACATTACTTCTACATATTCTTCCAGGATCATGCTCCTTCTTACGTTTATTTCTTTATCATTTGTCAAAGCCGATCCCACCAATGATATGTTTATTAGCCTACTATGCTCCGTGCATTTGTGATTCACCAATGGACCCAATAGGATCATTTGGAAAATGTTTTATACTTGTGGGATTCTTATAGATTTTGGACTCTGTGACCGTAGTACCTAGCTACCATATATTATCATTATTATTATTATTATTATTATTATTATTATTATTATTATTATTATTATTATTATTATTATCTAAATGGAGGTTTCTTATATTACTGGCTATCAAAATCTGTGAAGTATGTACGGAATTTGGTTATACGCCCTCGGGATGGGCATTCAGCACTGAGGCGCAACAGAGGGAAAACTCGACATATGCAGCAATGACGTGAAATTTGGAAGAGTTTGTAGATTAAGTTGGAAGAAAGGAAACGGCAACGAAGGTTAAATAAGACTAAATAGAGGGCGCTGCTTGGGGCGGAAGGGACACTTAAGATCCTAAAGTTGTCTAAAGTGCACCATGATAGGTACACTCACTGCGCTACACGAAAGCTTTCAATTCGTCTCTAAGATGACTTTTTTCAGTAAATACAGCTTCCGTTTTTCGTCATTATTTTCAATCATTACTACGACCGCTACTTATCTAAGTCAATCATGTTCCGCTTTTCATTCTTCCATCTTAATTTCTTCGAGAGAGAGAGAGAGAGAGAGAGAGAGAGAGAGAGAGAGAGAGAGAGAGAGAGAGTCTAAATTTTCTTAGCAAAAAATTATAAAATTTCTCAGATTAGATATTCATTATTATTAGACTGTTTCATACCCAAAACATTATATGATAATATACACTAAAAAGGTGTCGCAATATATCAAATGTGCTAAAAGAACAAATACAAACTTTCAATATACAGCATAATCCATCAGTACTATGCTCTCTCTCTCTCTCTCTCTCTCTCTCTCTCTCTCTCTCTCTCTCTCTCTCTCTCTCCAGCTAATTAATGTAGTGGAATAACTAACGAATAGTGGAAACTCAGCGTGTGGAATTAGCCAATCTACAACTTTTTGTTTCGTCCAAACGCATTAGTTAAATGCGTCGTCGCCTTCTTTTCCCAGGGGCACAACAAATGGAGCAACAAAGCAAATGGAGAAGGCTGTGGTGTAGACCTTACATACTTCCCCACTTGCTTCCCTCCTATTTAGGGATTTGGAAGAAGAGACACCCAAAAGAATGAGGAGCATTTCTGAAGAATGAATAACTTTGAAAGAGATTAAAGGTATCAAAAAAAATTTCATTGTTATCTGAGGATTTTGAAAGTAAAAATGTCTATAGGGGAATGAAAATACGAACATCTGTGTGAACCTGTAAGACTATGTCGTTTCAGTGTTTGCGAATATGTTTGTTAATAAATGCATTCACACATAGCTGGCTGTCACATGAAATGTTTTTCAGTCAACTTTTTCGGATTCTTCTACTCCTTGCACATTTCCTTTTTTTTATAATTGAGAATCTTTTGTTTAGAAAGATTGTCATTTTTAGCTTGTTCAAAATGGCAGATTCTTCGTTTTGAATGATAATAATCACAACAGGAGTTTTTGGGTTTGTATTAGTTTAGATTAAATTCTTTTGCTAATGTACTGGATTGGATTTATGAATAGGTGCCACATGGCACAGCGCTGGGATCTGGGAGGGCACTCAGCCTCCAGGTGCAACGGAGGGAAACTCCACAGTTGCACTACGAAGTAAACGTTAAAAGCGGTTGATTATCAAGATGGAAGAAATGAAGCCGAAACGGCGGTAAAGCAAGAGGGTAAGAATCCCAGTGCAGCCAAGGGGGGACGTGGGCAGGACGTACAATGAGAATGACAGATATTATATGGACATTAAGAAGACCAGAATGGATCCCTAAAGAATGTAAAAGCAGGGGAAGGAAGAGAAGACGATGGACTAACGAACTAACAAAATTTGTCGATATATACTGGCATAGAGAGATCATAAACAGACGAGGGTGGAAGGGCATGTCTGAGACCTTTGTCTAACAGTGGACTAGTTACGGCTGATGATGATGATTATGATGACTGATTATATATATATATATATATATATATATATACACACACACACACACACACACACACATATATATATATATATATATATATAACAATGACTACGAATTTAAAATTATATCATCACGAGCTAGATAAATGTGACGCAAATACAATTACTTTGTAATGTCGAGAATAAACCGACTGTAATAGAGCAGTAAACAGAAAAGAATCTTATGGTGAATTCAGCTTATATATCAAATTGATGTAAAAAAAAATGTCTAGAACTAAAATCTACAAAAGGACATCAATCATCCATTAAAAAAAATTCAAGAGAAACGGGACCAAAGCAGAGGGAAAAAACCCATGTCAAACCTTAGTTAAATCAACTTTCAAATCTATTTATGGAAGGAGGAAGGGATTGGGGATGTGGCTGAGGGGGGGGGGGGGGTAACTGCAATATGACATCAACCCCTGCCAAAAAGGAGTCATCTGTAAAATACCAGTTAATGAACTATTGCCCGGCTTGGAGTCCTTCACATTCATTTAACACAATTTACCGATTTTACGCTTTAATGGCATAATGACATTGAAAGGACAAATGTTTAGCAAATGAGAGAGAGAGAGAGAGAGAGAGAGAGAGAGAGAGAGAGAGAGAGAGAGAGAGAGAGAGAGAGAGAGAGAGAGAATTACCCAAATTGCTAATAAAGATTCTAACCAAAAGACAATAGAAAACTGATAGCAATTGTGTCAAAAAGTGAGCTTAGTACTGTACAGGCAATCCAGATGAAAGTACTGAAATACACTAAACAAAATTAAAGCAAAATAGCATTAACAATGGACAACAATCGTCTATGAAGAAGAAATCAAAATAACACTGGATTAAACCTAGAAAGCTTCAAAATGTTATGAGATACTTTCAAATATATTGTAATGTGCAGGATAAGGGTAGTCACCGGAAATGAGGTGATAATTCCAAATGAAACGTGTGTGGATTGAAAAAAAAATGAACGAAAATTCAAGAACGATGTAAAAGAAATTAATTAACAAGTAAAATATATGTAGGAAATTCTAACGTAATACTGAGCATGCAAAAATTACTGGCACAGAATTCATTCTTGGCAACATTTGGTCCATAAAATGATTGTCAAATGCAATCGTCTTTTTCTTTGTTATTTCGATGTTATTACACCTTTGTTTCTTGCTTTCGTTCCAAACTCCTGATAAGCTGTAATTGACTTCCAGTGGTAGCCAATCAGAGAGATGTTGAGTATGAAGACCCATCAACATGTAAGTTTAGTCGCTAGTGAACTTTAGTCAATCAGAGCTATGAAATCCTGCCTTCATGTCTCGATTTTAATTCTCTCTCTCTCTCTCTCTCTCTCTCTCTCTCTCTCTCTCTCTCTCTCTCTCATGGGAATTGGGGACTTTAAATAATTCCCTTAATTTTTAAAACATTATATTCACTAGAGCAGAAGGAAATTTAATGATTAACAAAAGAAGTCGATAGAACAGAAACTGGATGAAATCATCTACGTCTTCTGATCAATTATTCAACAAACATAATGACAAGGGGTCAGAGAAACATAAAATTTAACCCTGTCAATCACTTGTTTAATTAGCTTTCAAATCCTTCAGCTATGGGGAGGGAGTCCGGAAGAGGAGGGGGGGGGGGTGAATCCCTATACAGGATAACGACTCCGTTTTTAAACAAAGTCTGTCAAGCTTGGTTTAAGACTTACTGTTATTTCTCTCGGAATGGGATACACTCCAATGATCACATAGTTTAATGAAAGAGATGATAGAAGCAGTTTAGGCATATATATATATATATATATATATATATAGTGTGTGTGTGTGTATGCTCATTCTTAAGAGGTTAGAGAGAAAGATTGATGAAAAGCTGAGAGATGAATAAGAATGATTTAGAAACAGTAGAAGTTGTACTGACCAAATTTTTATTTTAAAACATGTAGTACAGCAATATGTAAAATATAAAAATCCACTTTTGATGGCATTTGTGGACTATGAATAAGCCTTTAATGGTGTGAACCGGCCAATTTTTTGAAGGTCCTATTATATACGTAAATTTTATGGTCTGGTCATGTGCATAGCAAATGCAAAGTTAATATTAGAGGAATCCTATCAAATGAATTTCCAGTGAATAGTGGAGTACTCCAAGGGAATGTGTTGTCACCTATGTTGTTTATTCTCCTCAAAGATTTTGTAATGCATAGAACAGTTGGGGATTGTGGAGAAGGATTGGACTAGATTGGTAACAGGAAATTAGCTGACTTGAGAGCATGCTGAAGACGCTGTCCTTATTAGCAGAACACCACAAGACTTGCAAAGCTTGCTTACCAGAATGCATGAAATATCACATGGGGTTGGGTTCAAGATAAATAGAAGAAAGACTGAGATGATGAGAACTGAATATGCAATGGAAGATGAAATATCATTGGAAGGAGATAAGATTAATGAGGAGACATCATTTAAATATTTAGGATCTATGATATATAATACAGGATCTTTAATTTGAGTTTAATGAAATATTGAAAAAAAAGCAAATCAGACACTGGCTTGGTTAAGTAAAATTTAGAAATCAAATCGCCTGAAATCACATACAAAAATCTGGCCATATATCAATTTAGTGAGATCGGTGTTACTGTATGGACAAGAGTCGTGGTACGACAATGAAACAATATCCAACAGATTTTATAGATTTCAGAACAAAGACCTTAGAAGAATATTGGGAGTTAAATGGCAGTACAGAATTAGAAATTTAGCTATAAGAGAGACTACTCGGGTGCCATATTTGGATGAGATCATGGTGAATGGTAGAGGGAGATGGTTTCACCAAACTTTCAACTGAGCTCCACAAGGCACTAGAAAAGTTGGAAGTCCCAGGCCTTCATGGCTAAGGACTATGAAGCGTGAAGTAGATGATGATACATGGAGAAGTATTGATTTAAAAGCTCAAGATTGAGACGACTGGCGAAACCTAACCTATTAAATATAAAGCTCCTACAAGAGCAAAGCAAGGAAAATTGAAATGCTACCCGTTAAAAAAGTGTCCTTAATAATTGCTATCAGATACTTCAAGTTGCACCACCTACATTATTTAGTTCACCACTGCTACAGGCCCTCCGATGTCCTAAAAAGACCTGAAATTTAAACAATTCTCTGGAATTGCTCACAGCAACCCCCCCCTATATAAACAAACTTGCTTTGCCAGCCACTCACCTGATTGTCACCCCACCCCCAAACAACCTTTCGGAACCAGTAACACCCCAGGCTAGAAGGTATGCTTTGCACTCATTCTCACAGTCTTCCTGACAAACAAAGACTTGCTAACTCCCTTACTTGTTTATCTCAGTCAATCCTCAAACTAACACGATTAATTTTCCCAAATCATTATTTTCCCAAATCATTTAATGTTTGCCTCCCTAAATTCTTAAACTATCGGAAATTTGTTGCACAATATTCAAAGTTACATAGCTACCCAATGAGCCCTGAGTTCTACAGTAAGGGTTCTCGGTATGGATGGGGTAAAACATAAACATAAACGTATTTTCACACTATACAAATTAGCGTGAATGCTATTATCTCATATCCAGTTTTCTTTCCAGAATAAAACCGTAGCAGCAGTTGTGTTCAATAGATAAGACTTATCCAGAATTTCGATTTATGGAACTGGAGGCAGGTGGCACTCGCTGGGGCAAAAGAGGCCCTTCAACACCTAGATGAAACTTGAGAGAAAACACTGCAGTTACACTAAGAAATATAAATGAAAAGAGGATGGACAGCAAAACTGAGAGGAACCTATAAATTACTTGCATAAGATGCAAAAACGACACAATCCCCAGACGAAAAAACATCCCTCCCATATACAAGTCAAAATACCTCTGCCATTGTGTGTAATACATGTGAACAGACTCTCGCAGAAACATTCATTTATTCCTTCTCCTTTAAATTTTAGCATTAAATATTAAAGCAACTGTTCATGGAATTGCCAAAGGAAATTTATCAGAGCAATATAATAACGATCCTCGCATTTGAAAGATTAATCGTCTTCTCCCACTGCTCTAAAATTTACTTCAGAAGGGAAGCTTAATGGGAGAGCGAAGGAAGCGATGAATTAAAACAGGACATAAAGGCAATATGGGAAAATGGAACAAGGGAGAAAAAGAATAAGAAAAAAGAGGAGCTGAAAAGGAAGGAAAGTATAAAAGAAAGATGAGTTTCAAAAAAAAAAAACACACACACACACACACCCACAAAGGTGGAGTTTAAAGGCAAAATCGTTGCAAATGGAAGTTAACAGATCAGAAATTAAATAAAAAAGGCTAATGTAAAGAACGGAGAGAAATAAACAAGGGAAAAGAAAGTTGAAGAAAAGCATAATTGGCAAAAAGAGTACAAAAAAAAAGGTGAGTAGAGAACAGAGGAGTAAAATTAAAAACAGAAAACAAGACAAGAAGTGGGGAGTGCAGAAGAAAAATGCCGAAGTGAAGCCACTCAACTTTTACTTCATGAAGCAATTAGGGTCCTAAACTATAATCAGTAGGTGTTGGGTATTTTATTCTATTTGGGTAAAAGATGGGTATCGGATATTTTCGAACAGTAAAATTCACTATTTTTAACTTCTTTCAAGAAATGAGTTTTTGAGGGTAAGGTCAAGGGTGATTAGACGATAGGTCGCTGATATTACTAGTTATTGCCTTAAAAAAAAAAAAAAAAAAAAAAAAAAAAAAAAAAAAACACTTTTAATTTGAAAATGTACTATTTCATAATAAAGTAGGGAAACGACAGACATGTTTTAGGCTGGGATTGGATTTGGATTGGGTTTACGAATTTGGGCAATATACAGAAGACCAATGTTGGGACCAGCTAGGCCAAGTATATCCTGGAGGGAAACCCAACAGTTGCACTGAACTCAAAGTTAAGAGGTTGCACAGCAACATTACGGAAAGGAAGCGGGAACGGAAGTAAAGTGCAAAGATATATAGCAAGACCTACTGCAAATACCATTCAGTAATGTCTACAATGCATCGCTTGAGGTGCTTTGACAATACTACCTCTCAACGGTCTTTTTTTTTTTTTGGGGGGGGGGGAGAACAATTGAATATACCGCTCTTAATATAACTTGTTTTTTTTCCTAGATGAGTTAGTTCTGTCACGTACAATTTTCACCTCGATCCTTATGACTTTGGAAATCAAAGCGTCACATAACCTCAAATAACCAAGAAACAGTTACTACTATTGAGAAAGAAATTAGCTTTTCTGTAAAATACAAAACGGCTCTTTCAAAATGTTAAATTACACAATCTCGCATGTAAAGCATCATCTAAACATTAAAGCATTAAAAAAAATATTGAGAATGGATATTGTTTGATGCTTGATTTGCATATTCAAGTGAAAATTGCTGACAAAAAATATTTTAACCTCGGAAATAAATTCATTAAATTGTTCTTATGCTGACAATAAGGTCATATTTGATATTTAGATTGGATTGGATTTACGGACTTGGGCCAAATACCCACGCCACTCAGCGATCAACGCAAATAAAGAAAATAATTAAAGCTACAATATAAGGTAAAAGTTAAAATAGAGTGGACACCAAGATAGAAGAAAGGAAGCAAAAACGGAGATGAAGTACAAAGATATTTACAGTGTACCGCATTATGTGAAATGGCGGCACTATCCCCAAAGAAAAGACAATGGCATTTATATATATATATATATATATATATATATATATATATATATATATATATATATATATATATATATATATATATATATATATATATACACACACACACACTCATATATATATATATATATATATATATATATATATATATATATATATACACCATATTGGCATGTTTGTATAGCTTATTAGAAAGCTTGTGCCTCTAGTATTGTGATAAAAAATATGTATCAAATGGATTAAGTAGAAAAATAAAAATCCCGCAATAGTCAAAGAGCAGTGTTATGAATATCGAAAAGTATAAACTGAAGCATAACGATATAATGTTCCTTCATTGTCTCTCACTCTTAAATGACCTAACAGTTCTTCTGGGAAAACTGGATAAAAGAGCGATAGAGCAATAAATTCAACCCACCTTCCGTCAGAGCAAGTCTTTTCAAGCATATACTACTCATAAATCCCAAATGACATTTACATAATGCACATAATTCATTACCTCTCGTTACCCTTAAGACATATTTTCTTTATGCACTCAAATATATGTTCGAAAACTGAAAAAAAGATTTATGATCTATACATATTGTCACTCACATGGAACATCGCGACCGTCACTGACAATGAAAGAGGACGGGATGATTCTCATCTCTACTATTATTATAATTATGGTGAGCAAGCTTTTTAATCAACGCATATACTAAGGGATTTGCGTATATATTCATGTACCGAAATATCTATATATCCTTAAATGTCGTGAAATGTGTGTATTTTTACATGTATAATATAAGCATATACACATACACATTATAGATATATAGTGACATCAGAATAACAACACAATGATCACTGACAACTTATATAAAAAATTGATTAATCCTTGTTCAATAAAACACGTGAAACCAAAGCCCTCTCTTACACCCACAAAGGTGTTTAGCAGCATGAACACACACCGCCACTCACCTTAGTATGCTAACTAGCTCACGCTTCCTATGTTAAGGTCTTCCTTTCCCACAACTATTCATATTTAGTTCATATTTTCAACTCTCTCGGTCTTCCTCTATCACTTCTGAACTATTCACACTTTTCAAACGTGTGTGTGTGTGTATATATATATATATATATATATATATATATATATATATATATATATATATATATATATATATATATATATATATATATATATATATACTGTATATATATAAAGTATATATATATATATATATATATATATATTATATATATATATATATATATATATATTATATATATATATATATATATATATATATATATATATATATATATATATATATATATATACATACATGGGTGAAAACCTTCAAGAAAGCAAATAGAGGCGAGACATTTCAGCAGCTGGCACAGATGTCATTGGATAGGGATCTCTGGAGAGAATGGCAACATCAGATGCAGGACCCGACCCGGAGAATTTCGGACGGGATTTGGTGAGTGAGTGATATAAATTTGAATATATATATATATATAATGATAAATTTTGCACATTTAGACGTATTTTTTATATTCAAATAAGCCGTATAATTTAACACCTTAATATCTGGATTCTCTCTTATACCATTGGATTAGAGACCCAAGGGGGAACCAACTCAAAGACAATAGCTTGTGCTTGATCTGTCTGTCTGTTTATGTATGACATTTGTAGTCGGCAAAAGGTCCGTGATTTGAATCCAGATTAAAGTAGAATTCTCAAGTACAATACTCGGTAGTTAGAAGATTGTTTTGGATGAAAACAAAGGTGAAACGTAGAATGACACTAGCAATCTTATCCCCACAAAAAAGAACAATAATGAAGAACCCAAATTCTAAATTTTTCTAAGGCCACCCACTTATTGTAAAATGGTGTTCAATGTAAAAGGTTTACTGCATAATTATTTTTGAGCGAGCAGCGGTGCTAATAGTCCAGAAAAACAGAATACAAAGTTTAGTAAATTTTGAAAAAACACCTATACGAAAAATCCCCTTTTCTCTTTGAAAGTTCAGTCTGACTTGAGCATCATCATAGGCAATAATAATATTTCTAACTAATGAATCAATATTAAAATATATAAGGGACTCCAGTAACGGGTACGACTTTTCAAAGAAAATACTCAGTACCATTGGAGACAGTGTTCCAACTAATGTCCCTCAGTCATTCTGGACTTGTCCCCTCTCAACAAGTTCGTAGTGAATGACAAATTCAAAATGCTGACTCTTCAGCACATAAGAGCCCTACTGCCTCAAAAGGCATACACAGTCTCGATAGACATGGCGGACGCCTACTGGCAAATTCCAATGAATCGCCAGACCTCCTCCTACCTAGGATTCAGGCTTCAAAGAAGACAGTACGCCTTCAGAGCCATGCCCTTCGGGCTAAACATAGCCCCAAGGATACTCAAGAAGCTCGCAGAGACGATGGTTCAACAACTACGCTTACAAGGCGTCCAGGTGATGGCTTACCTGGACAATTGGCTGGTGTGGGCAACATCAGAAGAAGAATGCCTGCAAGCTTCCACAAAGGTGATCCAATTCTTGGAACATTTGGGCTTCAAGATCAACACCAAAAAGTCTCGACTTTCTCCAGCTCAGAAGTTCCAATGGCTAGGAATCCATTGGGACCTTCAGTCACACCGTCTTTCCATTCCACTTAAGAAGTGAAAGGAAATAGCAAGATCTGTCAAGAGACTCCTCAAATCCAAACGGATTTCAAGACGACAACAGGAACGGGTCCTCGGCTCCCTTCAGTTTGCTTCAGTGACAGACCCAGTGCTAAGAGCACAGCTAAAAGACGCATCGGGAGTCTGGAGAAGATATGCATCAAACGCTCGAAGAGATCTCAAGAGACCTCTACCGACCCGGCTACGATCACTCCTCAAGCCGTGGTCGGAGGCCAAAAAAACCTGAAAAGGTCGGTACCTCTTTAATTACTGCCTCCCTCGGTCATTATCCATACTGACGCATCGCTAGAAGGATGGGGGGGTCACTCCCATCAACGTCAAGTTCAAGGAACATGGTCTCCCCTATTCAAGACGTTTCACATCAACAACTTGGAGGCCATGACAGTCCTTCTCACCCTGAAGAGGCTGTCCCCACGTCCCTCAGTCCACATTCGACTGACCCTGGACAGCGACGTCGTGGTCAGATGTCTCAACCGTCAGGGCTCAAGATCGCCCCAACTCGACCAAGTGTTGCTGCCCATCTTCCGCCTGGCGGAGAAGAAAAGATGGCACCTCTCAGCAGTTCACCTATAAGGATTGCGCAACGTGACAGCGGATGCTCTATCCAGGACAGCCCCGATAGAGTCAGAATGGTCCCTAGACGCACACTCATTCTCCTTCATCTTCCAAGAAGTCCCGGAACTGCAGATCAACCTCTTCACAACGAGCGACAACAAACAACTTCCTCGCTACGTGGCCCCATACGAGGACCCCCGAGCGGAAACGGAAGACGCCATGTCCCTGGATTGGAACAGATGGACCAAGATTTACCTATTCCCTCCACTCAACCTTCTGCTAAAAGTCATCACAAAGCTGAGATCCTTCCAAGGAATAGCAGCCCTAGTGGCCCCCAGGTGGCCCCGGAGCAACTGGTTCCCATTGATCCTGGAGTTACAACCCAAGCTAATTCCCCTGCCGGACCCAGTTCTAACCCAACAAGTTCAGAAGTCGACTGTCTTTGCTTCATCAAAGAAAAGCCGAGACCTTCATCTCATGATTTTCTCTCTCTAGCCGTCAAGAAGAGGTTTGGGATCTCAAAGAAAAGCTTAGACTTCTTAGAGGAATATAAAACAAAATCTACCAGAAGGCAATACGAGTCATCTTCGAAGAAACGGGTGGCCTTTGTCAAGGCTAGAAATCCTAAAGAAATATCAATGGATTTCTGTTTGTCCTTCTTCATTCACCTTCATGGACAAGGCTTGGCAGTCAACACGATTTCCACCTGCAAATCAGCCCTGACAAGACCCTTACTATATGCCTTCCAAATAGACCTGTCTAGTGACATTTTCAACAAGTTGCCGAAGGCATGTGCTAGACTTAGACCCGCACCCCCGCCGAGACCCATCTCCTGGTCTCTTGACAAGGTGCTCCATTTTGCCTCAAGTTTGGACAATGAAACTTGCCCTCTGAAAGATTTGACTCAAAAAGTGATTTTCTTATTTGCTCTCGCCTCGGGGGCTAGAGTCAGTGAAATTGTGGCATTATCAAGGGAAGAAAGCCAAATTCAGTTCGCAGAAACAGGCGAGCTCACCCTCTTTCCTGACCCAACGTTTCTCGCCAAGAATGAGCTACCCACCAAAAGGTGGGGTCCATGGAGAATCTGCCCTCTGAAGGAGGATATCTCCCTGTGCCCAGTGGAGAGCCTACAGGTCTATCTTTGAAGAACTTTGTACTTCGGTGGAGGACAGCTCTTTAAAGAGGAAACATCGGGTTCTGATTTGTCACTCAAACAACTAGGGGCGAAGATCACCTACTTTATTCGCAGAGCGGATCCTGACAGTACACCCGTAGGTCACGATCCCAGGAAAGTCGCCTCTTCCCTGAATTTCTTCCAGTCAATGGACTTCGAAAGTCTTCGCTCATTCACGGGCTGGATGTCTTCAAGAGTGTTTTTCAAACACTATGCGAAGCAGGTGCACGAATTTAAACGCTTCGTGGTAGCTGCAGGTAGTGTGTTAAAACCTGTTGTTTAGTGCTGCAATGAACAATGAGTTATTTGGGACTCTATCTCTAAGGGTGTCTCTGTTGACCCTAGTGCGGAACATAGTGAAAATAGTGCCACCGAGTGACACTACGGACTGTTCTTATACTAAGGTGAAGTCACATAGACTAAAACACTTGTGCCACGTGTTCCAAACATGAAGTGTATATAAGACATTCTAGAAAGACTTTGTAATTCCTACGGAATTAACGTGTGTGATGGCAAGTTTTCCTTTTCAGATACCACATCTATTTCTATTAATGTCCTAAGTCTATGTAACTGATTTGCACCCCATTACAATTTACATTTATTACTTTTATGTATGCTAATTCTTATTTATGCCCAAATACAAGAATCTGCTATACTCGTGCATCGTATTTCGCCCTAATATTGTAATAAAATACTGTTTGAGAGTTTTAATATCCTTCTATAATATGTAAATATATCTGAACAGTGAAATACTATTGTTCCTTCATTTATACAAACTCATCTAGACTAAGGTAATTTGTTCCGACACGTTGTACTTACCTTATCTTCTACCTTGCTCTGGGACCGGCGGGTACTACCTGATGCTGGGTGAGTTTCTTTATCAAGTAACTTCGAGACTTTCCATAAGTCCCTTAGGACTCATCCCTGCCTGGGGGGCAGGAAGGGGTAACATAGCACATGTTTATCTGAGGTGACATATACTGTACCAGTAATGTCACAAGGTCTCTGTGGTCATTAGACCAAAGGAATATTGTCTAGAAGTAGAAGGCGCTACTAAAAGGGAAAAATCCACGATACATTAATTCTCTGGTACACTTCCATCAGGACGACATGGCCTAAGCCCCAAAAATGGATTTTGAGCGAAGCGAAAAATCTATTTATGGGAAAGATAGCCATGTCGTCCTGATGGACCCGCCCTTTTCTCTATTTTAGGCCTTGGCAGGCCCCCTCCCAATCTTACAGTATCATGAGGGCTGGCCTCGACGCCAGAAGGAATGGAGAAGGCACGCGGTTATGACGTCAGCCAAGATGGCGGCCAACATGGCGTCATTTATGACGTCATCCGAGTACCATAACAGTAACGGAGGAGGAGAACTTTGTAACGGCTCCTTCCATAACTTGCCACCAACTTCCCCCTCGAAGCATAAATGCTTTGTCGGGTGCAGATAGCTACATGGCGTGTCAAGCATACGTCCCCTGGTATTATACGATATCCTAAAGGGAAACCTTATGGGTACTCGCGCCAGAAGTTAGAATTCTGTGAAAACTTTAGTTTAATTCTCTGGGAATATCTACTGTAGTCATATATACCCTTAAGAAGCTACTGAAGGAACCTTCCATCAGGACGACATGGCTATCTCACCCAAAAATAGATTTTTCGCTTCGCTCAAAATCCGTTTAGTATTCTCAAAAGCAAAATATTAAATAACGATAAAAGTATTGTGAAATAAAAACGATCGTTTAATATCTGACATCTCCCTTAGAAATAATACAAGCGTAAAATGACTGTACGCTCGAGAAAAACTCTAAAGCGAAAATTGACTAAGGGAAATACTGTATACTAATAGGACAAATATATACTTGAAAATAATATATTTCCCTACATTATAAACATACTTATGCTTAGTAAGCTAATATTTAAAAATTTCTTGCAAGAAAAGAAAATAAATCACATAATGCAAGTCATACTACAGTATGTAGATTACGTCACAAGATTGTGACGTCATCACGATGGCAGACTGAATTCCTTCAAGGTAATTACATTCCGCTTGCTAAGAGTTACATTACAAAATAGTGACATCACAATGTTTAATGTAGAAAATTTCTACCTTCTATTATAGCTTTAAGTATTGTTCAATAATAAAGTAGGGGGAAAAAATCTTTGATCCCTCAAAGTACGAACAAGGAATGAAAACAAATACATACATGCTCCCTGCTAATTACAGTGTGGGAAGTAAGAGCACCCCAAAAGCCGTTCTAGCCCAACACCCAAAGTTTAACAACAGAACAGCCATTACTGGGTTTGAAAACTTGTTTATCCTTGAAAATCAAGTTCAATTAAACTGTCCAAGTTGGACCAGCACAAAGCTATCCTATATAATATCTTCGATAGTTGAAAGGCAGCGAAAGCTATTAATAATAATCAGACAAAAGGTACTTCACCAAATTGTAGAATAAAGTAAAATATCCAAGAAACGAATTCCTGAGGTGATGATTCGATCAACGACAGAGAATTTCTGAAGATGGTTGGAAATGGTTCTGTTAGCCTACGTGTGATGGCGCTCATGTATGACCACCTACTGTCATGGCGGCAATCGCCACAAATTTTGAATTTTCTGTCATGACGCATCGAAACGCGAGATTGAAGATATATATATATATATATATATATATATATATATATATATATATATATATATGTAACTACCAGGGAAGTTACATATTTAAATATGGGGTGATTTTATAAGCTATCGGATAATAAAACGAGTAATACTGGGGTCAAACGTAATATGTATACGAGGGTATTACACAAAAGGAATAGTATAGTTGTATTGGATCAAGTCATATACTTGAATAAAGTGGGTGAAGTCGAATATTTAAATTTGGCGGGTAGAGAAGAAATCCTATTGGTGGAGGTGGAGTCTATGCGCAGGGGGGAGGAGATTATGTGCAAAAGGTCGAAACCTGCTATGTACAAACGAACGAACGAGAATGTCTACAACCTAACCGTAGAAAGACAAAAAATAAATGAAAACACTGCTAATGTTAGCATGTTACGCTAACATTGCTAATGTTAGATTGTGCAGCTCAATATTACCATATTTTTTCAGCGGTTATCCAAGAAGGTAATGTATAGAGAAGAAAAGGCTTGTTTTACCATTATACTGTATACCGTTTCCCCAGTATGTTTCCCCACCCAAAACCATAAGTTCCCACTGGGGGTACCCCATTATTGTTGGATATAGATATATACAGTATATATGTCTGAAAATATTCATTTGCTCTGGGAACGAGTGTCATTTTCGAAAACTATTCATTTGCGATGAGAACGAGTGTCATTTTCGAAGAGAGCGGAATTTCTTCTATAGAACAAAGTTTTATCCCTAGGTTACATTGCCCTGTAATACAGTACAATAATACCGTTTATATAACTTATTGCTTAATATAGTTAACTAACATGTGCTCTCAATAAAAACATGACAAATTCGTAGATAATTTGTATTTTTACTAAACTATACAAACCTTAGCTATTCATTAGGGGTTATACTTTCGGCGGAGCTGAAGTGACGAGCCATTAAAATTTTAGCGAGGGTTAACTACCCACACCGCTAGTTAGTGGGGGGGGGGGTAGCTTGCTACCACTCCCGTTCACACACCTGTGATTTAGTCCCTTTGCTTGCAGGTAGGAATTCAAGGGGGAAAGGGATGGCGGGCAAGTTTGTATAAATAGCTAAGGTTTGTATAGTTAGGAAAAATACAAATTATCTACGAATTTGTCATTTGTTCTGTAACTGGAATACAAACCACGCTATTTTATTATGGGTGACTCACCCATTAGGAAGGGTGGACGTCCCTGCCAATCTGGCTTTTGGCTTTGCCCAGGGACTCCTTATCTGAGTATGTTAGTACTCAAAAATAAGGAGTCCTTGCCCTCGCTAAACCTTGCTACGCAAGGTCCGCGGCCTACGCAAGTTGTGTGTTGAGACGTGCAGAAGTGTGACTGTCTAGGTAAAGTTATTTCGAGTCTATGTAGGAAAAACCTGACGTAACCAAGACTTCCCAATACCACCTCGCCAGGGTATGGGGACGCAACAGTATTAGCTTAATACTAGGTACACAAGGGAGCATGGTTTACCTGCAGTGGCTTGAGGTCAGCTTATGCAGAGAACCAAGGATGCTGCTTTCCCCACGAGCGGGTAGGATGAAGAAAAGAATAAGAGCCAGTCAAATCTTTTCATTCACGCAGACTAAAACCGGGTAACAGTGCCCTCAACCTTCTGCTACTTGTCCAATAAGGAGCTTGAGGTATACAACCAACTGTTGTGCAGCCACCACCGGACCAATAGAGATCGTATCGAGTTCCTGTGGGTCACGTCTTGCAGGAGAAAGGTTGTGAAAGTCTCCTGGAGCATTCACATCTTTTCTTGTAAAACCTGCGTCACAGAGTAATCTGCTAAGAAGGACCAGGGGCATAGTTATGCCCATGACACTGTGAGTCGACATGTCGAGATGATGTTTCGGTGATCCTCCTCTAGTCTCTCCCAGTGCTGACAAGAGGAGGGAACCGGGCAGGCTGTTACCGTTTTCTTTAAGTAAAGTCTCATACCTTACCCTGGGTACAGTAACGGATGATCTGGATCCTCCGTTACCTAGTTGAGACTTATGTAGGATCGTCACCTCTGGAGACTGTCTGGCGACATACTCAGGGACGAAACTGAACATTGTGTTTCGCCCTTCTCAATAATGGACGATGTCGAAAGAGAGACCATGAAGTTCCTTGACTCGTATGGTTGCTGTCCGAGTGTGTAGGAACATTGTGTTCTTAAATCAGGAGAAAATTTGTTGCCTGGTGAAGTGGAACATAAGGAGGTCCCTTTAGGGATCGGAGATTTGAACCATGCTCTGAGAGGAAGGTCTCAATTCCGACTGGGGAAAGGCAAGTTGTAAGTCTGTATGAGTTAGGAAAAGTCTATCGATGAGAGGGTGTCCCTTTCTTTCAGTTTGAAGGTGAAGGATCAAGGTTGAGTGATCAACTTTACCTGTCGGAACTGAATAGGGGGTCTTTTCCTCTTGTATATACTCGAGGATTCCGCTATTGCTGGAATCGAGGTATCAAGTGGAGAGACACTTTCATATGACACCAACCACACAAGACGCGATACTGCCTGGTAGACTGATGCTGAGGAATTCCTCAGATATCTAGACAACCTTTTCACAAAGAGGTATTGGGTAGTCTTCAGGCGTACAATCATAGCAAAGCTATAGCTTGTGGTAGGTGTCGAAGCGGGTTGTCTGTTATGTGGAGAGGGATCTCTTGGAGACTCTATCAGGAGGTGCAAAAGGTTTGGAGACCGTTCTGCATAATGCCATAGCGGAGATAGGAGAGTCCTTGAGAGGTTGACCGATGTTCTAGCCTTGTTGAGTGCCCTTCTCCAGATAAAACAGGGACGAGACGTAAACGTCATTGTTGTACCCACCGTTGTTGCCAGAGAGCCTTGGGGTCTAGGGCTGGTGAGCAATGGTAGCCTGAGATTCAGGAGCGTTGCGAATAGACCCCCTAGTTGGAAGACCTCGTAAAGTCGGGACTGTTTGGCTACATGGTGATCCAAAGTCCATTCGGTATACTTTATCTGAGATGCTGTGCACAGATCGTCGGCGAGCACGTTCTTCCAGTCTGGAATGAAGCGGGCTGATAGTGGTACCGAACGAACTTTGGCCCATCTTAGTGTTTATACTATTAGATGGGAAGAGGCTACAAGCCAGTTCCTACTTGCTTGTTGATGTGAGTCTCTATGTGGTGTGTGGTGTGTCGTCCATCACATCACTGAGTGGTCTGTTAGGAACCGATGAGGCTGCTGAAGGACCGGAAAGTTGGCCTTCATCTCTTAAGAGATTTAAGTGAAGGTACCTTTGGGCTCTGTCCAGAGGGCTGAGGTCGTGTGGTGCAGCACTATGGTCCCTCCTTTCTTCTTTTTTCAGACTCAAGTCTCTTGGAATGGAAGTCGTTCTCGTTTCGAGAAGGTTTTGTGGAGATTGGTGTCAAGAATCATTCCCAGATACACCAGTCTCCTGGGAGGGAAGTAGGGAAGACCTCCGTAGGTTTACCCTGATCACTGGATCTTGGTAAAAAAGACTTCGGAAGTTCCAGTGTTAATGCAAGGTTGCCACTGAGTCTGCTAAGTTTAGTCAGTCGTCCCGAGAGAGAGGAGACAGAAGCCGATCCTGTGAGACCAGGATGGGTGTAGTGGAAAGACCGAAGCACAGTGCCTTGAACTGGTGTTTATTGTTTGTCTAGACTGAATCTTCCTACCTTCCTAGATAGATGGTTTGGACCTAGGAGTAAGTGTCCTTTAGGTCCAGTGCGCAAATGAAGACCTGAGGTCTTAGCCCTTGTTCGAACTCCAACATGGTGTGGACATCAACCCAAAGGGACAGCTCCTTGCTGATCCTTTTGCATGGAAGATTGTTGACGCTGGAGTCTTGACTCGTGTCGTAAAGGATCAGGCGCGATACCCAGTGTAAGAATTCTTCTCTGAGAGATAATTTCTTTAACAGAAGGAAGGAAAAGCTTAGCCTTACCATGCGCCCTGATGGGATTGATGCTATTCCTTAGAATAGAATCAATTTGGCGAATGTTAATCAATGGTTAACCGTTGGGTATCATGGTTACTGTGTAGTTGGAGAGTGCTCGCAAGTAGTTCCCTGTCGGCAACCCGTTGATGAGGGTTGTCGAACGTTTGCCAATCACTTTAATGTGATGGCGAACGGCTAGTAGCAAGAATATGTTGTATACAGTGAACCCTCGCTACTTCGCGGTTCGACCATCGTGGATTCACTACTTCGCGGGTTTTTTGCATAACCCATATATATATACATATCGCGGATTTTCCGGAAATTTCGAAAATACAGCGATATCTGAAGACCCCAAATACGATATTTCGTTACCTGTAATTCCATTAATACTGTAATTAGTAATATCTGCTCTTACTGATTGTTCATTGCATTACATATGATATATAATTCAGCACAGAAAGAAATAAAACACGAAAAGAGAATGTGATCATACGATAATTCAGTACTGTATACAGTACGTAGTAAAATTAAATCGAACATGAAACGCAAATCAGATGCAGTCATACCATATTAGAATGGTGTAATGCTGCTGATGGCTACTACTGTACTACAAATGTAATGGATGTGCTTCTTTTCCTTGAATCTTTTGTATGTATACGTACGTAGTACTGCATCCAATAATATTCTTTGTTGCAAAAATCACATTTCGAATAAGTGTACAAGAGAGAGAGAGAGATAGAGAGAGAGAAAGAGAGAGACACACACATCCTACAACAAAAGCGTAAAATAGCATACGTAAAGCTATTATTATTATTATTGTTATTATTATTATTATTGTTGTTGTTGTTAATAAAATTATTATTGTTATTATTATTATCATTATTATTGTTATTATTATTACTGTATTATTATCATTATTTATTATTATTATTATTAAACGGATTTTGAGCGAAGCGAAAAATCTATTTTTGGGTGAGATAGCCATGGCGTCCTGATGGAAGGTTCCTTTTTGGTAGCTTCCTTGGGTATAAGACTACTAAGATATTCCCAGAGAATTTAACCACAGGTTATCACAGAATTCTAACTTCTGGAGCGAGTATCTCAAAGGTTTCCCTTTAAGACATCGTAATACAACAGGGGACGCGCATGTCTGAACGCGCCACATAGCTATCTTCACCCCGAACAGAGTTAATGCTTCGGTGTGTAAGGATTGAGAATAGCTGGGAGCCGTTCCACAGCTAATCTCACTCGTGGCTACTACTGATACTCGAGACGTAAACAAACGGACGCCATTGCTCTGATGACGTCACGCCCGTCTTCATCCTGAAGCCAGTTGCTGCCCATCACCATGATACAATTGTGTAGGGTGGGAACAAAACTGGACGAAGTAGTAGGGAGGGTCCATCAGGACGCCATGGCTATCTCACCCAAAAATAGATTTTTCGCTTCGCTCAAAATCCGTTTTTTGGGCTCAAGCCATGGCGTCCTGATGGAAGAGTACCAGAGAATCAATGTATCGTGGTAGATTTTCCCCCAGTATTAAGTGCCTAGGCATTGACAAAACAGCAAAGTAATCTTAGGTAAAGAACCATAGGAACGAAGTATCCTGCCCCCCTTGGTAGGAAGTTCCCATGGGCTATGCCGACGTCAAAGTGGTATTGAAGGGCTATTCATCCTGACAGAAGAACTTGAAGAACTTAGAGATGAAGCGGAATGTTTGGTATTTGTATAGGAACATTCTGAATTAGACCAGTGGTGGTTGGGCACTGTGTATAGAGTTCATCTCTTGGTTATCAGAAGTAAGTATTCGTGTAGGAACCTTACTGAGACAGGGTGAATATAATTTAGGATTAGACATCTTAAATTCTTCATAACCATAAGAAAGGAGGAATAAATAAAACTATGACAGTATGTATTTCATAGTAAGTAGGAGCTGAAAGAGACGCATAAGTAATAAAATAGAAATTTTATTTCACAATGCAGAAATTAAATAATTTACAGCAAAAGTAAAGTTCATTTACAGTAATAATAATGTACATAGAAATAAAGGCTTGCTCTTGAATCTGAAAAGGAATTTCAGGATTAGTAGGTACTCGTTCTCGAGGAACGCAAGTCTTTAAATAACACATCATGCTCAAGGCATGCGGCACTTGTGTGACACTATGACATTTCACCTGGGATAAGAACAGTTATAAAAGCACTAAGTGTTTTTAGACATCACTATGAATCGCTCGAGGGTCAACATAGGCACCCGAAGAGTTAGAGTCCCAAGTAACTCACTGTTCTACGCAGAGTTAGGTGCAGGTTTCATAACACTACCTGCGGCTACCACAAAATGTTTGACTTCGTGCACTTGTTTCGCGTAATGTTTAAAGAAAACTCGCGAGGACTTCCAGCCCGTAAAGTTTTTAAGGCTTTCAAAGTCCATGCTCTGAAAGAAGTTCAGAGAAGATGCCACTTTTCTAGGATCATGACCAGCGGGTGTACTGTTCGGATC
This sequence comes from Palaemon carinicauda, assembly GCF_036898095.1. Lineage (NCBI taxonomy): Eukaryota > Metazoa > Arthropoda > Malacostraca > Decapoda > Palaemonidae > Palaemon > Palaemon carinicauda. The sequence goes on along the minus strand of NC_090727.1, from coordinate 18,595,515 downwards.
CGCTCTGCGAATGAAGTAGGTGATTTTCGCTCTTAATTGTTTCAGTGACAGGTCGCTGCCCGATGTTTCTCCTTTGAAGAGTTGGCCTCCACCAAAGTTCGAAGTTCTGCGAAGATAGACCTTGAGACTCTCTACTGGACATAGAGAGACATCCTCCTTCAGGGGGCATATTCTCCAAGGGCCCCATCTTTTGGTGGGTAATTCGTTTTTAGCGAGAAACGTCGGATCAGGGGAGAGGGTCACTTCTCCTGAATCGGTAAACAGGATGTGTCCTTCTTCTCTTGATAATGCCACTATTTCGCTGACTCGAGCTCCCGAAGCGAGAGCAAATAAAAATATAACTTTCTGAGTCAGATCCTTGAGGGGGCATGAATCATTGTCCAAGTTGGAGGCGAAATGGAGTACCTTGTCTAGTGACCAGGAGATCGGTTTCGGAGGGGGTGCTGGACGTAGGCGAGCACATGCTTTTGGTAATTTGTTAAAGATGTCGTTGGACAGATCAATTTGGAAAGCATATAGAATTGGTCTAGCCAAGGCCGATTTGCAGGTTGAAATCGTATTGGCTGCTAATCCTTGTCCATGAAGGTGAATGAAGAAGGACATACAGAAATCAATGGTGATTTCTTTAGGATTTTTTGCCTTGACAAAGGAGACCCATTTCCTCCAGGATGATTCATATTGCCGTCTCGTGGATTCGGTCTTGTATTCCTCTAGGAAGTCTAGACTTTTCTTCGAGATCCCAAACCTCTTCTTTGCGGCAAGGGAGAGAAAATCATGAGATGAAGGTCCTTGATTTTCGATGATGAAGCGAAGACAGTCGACTTCTGTACTTGTTGAGAGAGAACTGGGCCCGGGAGAGGGATCAGCTTGGGCTGCAGCTCCAGGACCAGGGGGTACCAATTGCTCCGGGGCCACTTGGGAGCCACTAGGGCCGCTGTCCCTTTGAAGGTTCTCAGTTTGGAGAGGACTTTCAACAGAAGGTTGGTGGGAGGGAACAGGTATATCTTGGACCACCTGTTCCAGTCCAGTGACATGGCGTCCACCGCTTCTGCTTTGGGGTCCTCGTACGGGGCTACGTACAGAGGAAGTTGATTGTTGTCGCTCGTTGCAAAGAGATCTATCTGAAGTTCTGGGACTTGGTGAGAGATGAAGGAGAACGATCTTGCGTCTAGAGACCATTCCGACTCTATCGGGTTTGTCCGAGATAGAGCATCCGCTGTCACATTGCGGAATCCTTGTAGGTGAACTGCAGACAGGTGCCACTTCTTCTTCTCCGCCAGACGGAAGATTGGGAGAAGCACCTGATTTATCTGGGGCGATCTTGAGCCTTGGCGATTGAGACAACGAACTACCACCGAGTTGTCTAGGGTTAGACGGATGTGGATCGAGGGCGGCGGGGATAACTTCTTCAGAGTTAGAAGGACCGCCATGGCCTCCAAGATGTTTATGTGGAACGTCTTGAATAGTGGAGACCAGGTACCTTGAGCCTGTTTCAGGTGGGAGTGACCTCCCCAACCTTCCAGTGAGGCATCCGTGTGGATGTTGAGTGATGGAGGAGGGTGTTGGAGAGGAATGGACCTTTTCAGGGCCTTTGCTTCCGACCACGGCTTTAGGAGGCGTCGTAGTCTGTTTGGAAGCCGTCTCTTGAGGTCTCTTCGAGCGATGGATGCCGAGCGTCTCCAGACTCCCGCGGCATCCTTTAGCTGTGCACGAAGCACTGGGTTTGTCACTGAGGCGAATTGTAGAGAGCCTAGAACTCGTTCCTGCTGTCGTCTTGAAATGCGTTTGGATTTCAGTAGTCGCTTGACAGACCCTGCTATTTCCTTCCTTTTCTTCTGGGGGATGGAAAGGCGGTGTGACTGAAGATTCCAGTGGATTCCCAACCACTGAAACTTCTGAGCTGGAGAGAGGCGAGATTTCTTCTCGTTGATCTTGAATCCCAGGTGTTCTAAGTACTGGGTAACTTCGTTGCAAGACTTTGCACACTCTTCGGGCGATGGAGCCCAGACTAGCCAATCGTCGAGGTAGGCCATCACCTGGACGTTTCTTAGGCGGAGCTGTTGTACTATGGCATCCGCCAGTTTTGTGAAGATCCGAGGGGCCACATTGAGGCCGAATGGCATGGCCCGGAAGGCGTAGCTTTTCCTTTGGAGTCGAAATCCTAGGTAGGAGGAAGCGTGATGGTTCATTGGAATGTGCCAATAGGCATCCGCCAGGTCTATAGAGACCGTGTAGGAACCTTGAGGCAGAAGGGTCCTTATTTGTTGAAGCGTCAGCATCTTGAATTTGTTGTTCTCTATGAACTTGTTGAGGGGGGATAAGTCCAGAATGACTCTGAGTTTGTCTGAGTCCTTCTTGGGAACACAAAACAGTCTCCCTTGGAACCTGGTGGACTTTACCTTCCTTATCACCTTCTTGTTCAAGAGGTCTAGAACATATTCTTCCAGAAGGGGGGTCGATTGCTGGAAGAACTGCTGGAAGATTGGGGGTGGTTGCGTCCAACTCCAGCCTAGACCGTTCTTGATGATGCTGTGTGCCCAGGGATCGAAGGTCCAACGATCCTGGAATTGGCGGAGTCTTCCTCCCACTGGAAGCACTTCATTGCTTCTGGTGTCCCGAGGACTTGTTGCCTCGGCCGCTAGCTCCCTTTCCTCCTCTACCTCTGGAGGGACGGCGAGATGCGTCTCTGCTTGCACCCCTGAACGAGCCTCTACCTTTGGCATGAAAGGTAGTGGATGGTTGCTCAAAGGCAGGGGTGAAGACCGGTGACTGTGACAACACCGGTTGGGGGACCAATTGAAAGGTCTGTTGTGGTTGGGCAACCACTTGGGAGGTAGCGGGTCCCGGAAACTGACGTCGTTGCTGACGTTGCTGGGGTTTTGGCTTCTGAGGTTTCCTCTTAGGCTGAGGTCCATCGTCCTGAGAGGGTTTCCTTTTCCTGGACATGCCCCACTTGTGGAGAAGGTTCCTATTCTCCGTGGCGGCTCTGTCAGTTATTTCCTTGACAAGGTCAGAAGGAAACAGGTGCTTTCCCCAGATGTTGGAGGAAATCAGCCTCCGGGGTTCGTGTTTCACGGTGGCACCGGCAAACACGAATTCACGACAGGCTCTTCGAGCCTTTATGAAGTGGTACAAGTCCTTCATTACTGTCAGTAAGTGGGATTTGGAGAGTACCATGTAGTGATCTGGTACTCTAGTGTCACAGGCCATCACTTCCAGTTGGACTTGATGAGAAAGAGATGCCGCAAGCCTCTCCTTCGTGTCTTGTTCCCGGCGAAGGAGGTGATCGTTGAGCTTAGGGAGGTCTTCATTAAACTGACGTCCGGCGACGTCAGGATCGAGCCTTCCCACGACGAAAGTATGCTGAACATCTTTCCAGTGTCGAGCGTCAGGGGGGGTCACGATGGAGAAGGGTCTGCACTCCTCCAGTGCAGGGCAGGGTTTCCCTTCTTCCGCCGCTTTAAGGCATGCAGCTAAGGCCTTTTCCAAGAAAGGAAGAACCGCAGTGTCAGGTGCAACGTACGTAGGATGCTTCTTGCTCAAAGCCGGAAGCTTAGAGCAGGTAAAGCCTCTACTCTTAAATGCGGAGGCTAGCATAGCCTGGGCCTTTGTGAGATCGAACACTATCTCTTCTTTAGGTTCGGTCTCTTCCTTCGAGGCAGGTTCGGAACGAAGCCGGACGTAACAGTCCGGGTAGGCCTCAAAGCTTGGGAAGAACTCCACGTCTTCCAAAGGGACCGTGCCGATCTTATCACTAACAAAGATCCTGCCGGTCGCAATAACCATATGCTCTGCATACCTCCACGGGTTGGCATGAGAGCAAGCGGGGAGATCCTTGACCGAAATCTTCTTCGGTTCTCTGGATCCAATCATCGACCTGATGGACTCCTGGTTCTCCTTCAGCCTGTCGTCCATGACGGCTCTAATCAGCCGGATCAGTTCTTGGGTAGAAGAAGAAGGATCCGGAGTCGAGGAGGTAGACGGAATGGACATTTCCGTCGGTGTAGGAGTAGGAGGAGGGATGGACGAGGGAGCAGCTCCTAGCTCCGACTCGGTGTACTCCACCTTGTCTTCGTCCTCTTCGGCTCCTTGAGCCATAAGCGTCTTCTCCGTGTCTTCCGAGACGTCTGAGATCTGTTCATCATCCTCGGAATCTAAACGACACTCGTGCATGGCCATGACCACATCAGGTTCCACCGTAATTTGGACAGTGGGGATCACATCTTTTGGTACCACTGAGTCAGGGGAGGCCTTAGGGAACAATAGGGACCTCAGTTCTTCGGTGGCCAGGTACGGTCCGGTAGCATTTTTCTGAAAGCCACGCACCCACTTGCGCAGCTTTTCACGAGAAATGTCTCTAACCTCCGCTGAAGGAGGGTTATGGAAGGCCTCAACTAGGTGGGCCTGGCAGACCGTACAATCCAGTGGATTCCAAAACTTCAAATCCCCTTTCTTGTCTGCACAAGGGGCGTGAGTCCTGCAAGCCGTATGCCCGTAAAACTGCGGGCGTTTCACAGCGCAGAAGGCGAAGTCACACTTCATCTGCTCCTCCTGTGGAAGAAAGAGAAAATGAGTATGGGGGAGTCATAAGAATGGCTCTTAAACTAAGTTAATATTAATCATTAATTTTAACTTAAAGAAGGTGTGATGCATAGAGAATGAAAACAGTAAAGGAGAACATGCTCCATGCATCTCGCCCGGCTGGTTACCATAAGCTTGGTCCCTGGATAATCCAAATGACCGAGATCATTGGATATAGTTTCCTAGAATTCCAAGTATTTTGGAATTCCATGGAAAACCAAGGACAAGATTGGGATCGAATTCATTCGGTTCCCAGATAAGAGCCAGAAGGCCTCATTTACAGGGTAACTGCTTCTGGCAACCAGCCGTGCTAAGATGCACATAGCATGCTGGAATTAGAAGAATGCAAAGAGACAGCATGATCACTAATAGAGCAGTACTAGGTACTGATCTTAATAGCAGAAGCAGCTTATCTGTTTGCGATATAGGGCTATCATAGTCTTATGATAGCTACAGTAAGGGGGTGCAAGTATTCTTGACGCCTCCGGGGCATCCGGCAAGCCGCCGGCATGCCGGAGCTCGCTCCAGCATAGATTCTGGCATTAGGACAGACAATTTTCAAAAGTCAGTTAAATACCAGGATGGCGGCCGCCGGCACAACGGCGGCACGCCGGCAGGGAGCGGCGGCTCCGGCAGTCGGAGGATGCCAGGTTGGTGACTGGGATAAGGATGGTAAAGGCAGTATCGGGTTGCCGGCAGTATATGCCGGCACTCCGGTGATCGACCGGCAAGCGGACGACTAGATAGGAGTAGGAGAGCCGCCGGTAGTAGCCGGCGGCAGCCGGCAGTCCCTCGGTACACGGGGGGCTGGCGGCAAGGGTAGGGAAGTCACCAAGTAGGAGGCAGGTATTGCCGACAGTAGAGGCGGCAAGAGACCGGCACCCGGATAGATAGAGAGACAGGGGGGAGGGGGGAAGGGATGCAGGAAGTACCATCAGGGTTCCAGACATCCCTCCCCCTCCCTGAGGGGGTGTACCCATGATAGAGGCAGGCTCTAACATCCATGAGCAGGGGTCACTAGGGACCGGGAGCAAGGTAGCCCAAGGGAGGGCTAGGGAACACCCAAGAGGGGGGGGGGAGACTCCCATATGCAGAACTATACTAGTAACTAACCTTATAGGACACTATGAAGGTATATGTACCAGAGTGGACTGCACAAGGAAGCTCGGGTAGCCCTACTCTTCCACCCTAAGGAGGAGTTGTAGGACAGGGGACAGATGAGTATAAACTAACCTAAGCATAGGCTAGGCTATACAAGAGATAGGTGGGGAGGGAGAAGAGAGAAGTCTTCCCAGGAAGGGTTTCTGTACCAGAGCGGCCACTAAGGAAAAGGAGGACACTCCCTAACCTAAGATCAGGCTGATCGGCTAAAACGGTGCAAGAGTACAGTTTCAGCATGGAACAGAGAAACCTTCCTAACCCAACCTAGAACAGGGCTAAAAGTCCTGAACTAGGCAAGGAAGAAGACATATCGCTATCGCAGGAAAGTCATAGACTATCCTAGCCATAGAGGTAGGCTAGCCTAACCTCACTCTCGGACGCAGCCCTAAAGGGGGTTCATTCCTTTAGGGAGGACAGAGAGGCGATATATACTCTATTAGACAATTAATCCCTTTACTCAGAAAAGGGATCAAGGCTAAATAGAGGGAATGCCAAGGCAGGGGATGAAGGAAGCATATAGGGGTCCTAATATTAGGTTAGGCTAGAAAGAGTCACTGACTAGCCTATCCCCTATATGGTCCCTGAAGGCGAAAACATTTGCATCACTGTCAAAAGTATTGTAAAATAATAATGCCACTATCTTCATAACTTAGTCTAGGATCACTAATAAATCATGCATGAACACTTGTATGTAGGCTCCTGGCCTGGGGGCTATAGTAGCCGACTGGTATGAGGTCAATCGATGACCGATAAAAAGCGTCTAAACACGATATAAAAGTTCCTAGCTATGAAGACTAAATAAACTAATGTATTCGATTAGTATATAATGCCGGAAACGTTGTTGTGGCTAACTAAATAAGACATGCATAACAACAACGACGCCATAAAATGGCGGGTCCGGTAGAGGCACAGCTCTGCCACAAAACATCAAATATTTCAAAAAGTAATATTTACTTTACGGCCAGAGCTTAATTAAACAATACTGGAACCTTGTACTCAACTTTCCAGAAGAAGGCGAGGCTGAAGGTAACGACATAGCGAAGATGCAAAGCGATAAAGATAACACAGGGAAAATCCGTCTAAGTAGGGCAGCTACTAAACAAAGGATGAAGACGGGCGTGACGTCATCAGAGCAATGGCGTCCGTTTGTTTACGTCTCGAGTATCAGTAGTAGCCACGAGTGAGATTAGCTGTGGAACGGCTCCCAGCTATTCTCAATCCTTACACACCGAAGCATTAACTCTGTTCGGGGTGAAGATAGCTATGTGGCGCGTTCAGACATGCGCGTCCCCTGTTGTATTACGATGTCTTAAAGGGAAACCTTTGAGATACTCGCTCCAGAAGTTAGAATTCTGTGATAACCTGTGGTTAAATTCTCTGGGAATATCTTAGTAGTCTTATACCCAAGGAAGCTACCAAAAAGGAACCTTCCATCAGGACGCCATGGCTTGAGCCCAAAAATACTGTACGTACAGTATACGCGGGGTATCTTGTACTTTGAATTGGTAACCTACGCATCATATAAGACGGGTTGTGATTGGTTCAAGCGCTGATAGATGACGAATCAGAACTCAAGATTTGTTATCTAGCCTGTGATTGGTGTTTTGCCCGCATCTCCAGCTTCCAGCCTCTGTTCGCAGCCACTTTCTCTTACGCCGTATCGCTGAGTAGACGTTGTTAAGTTTGTGAACTTTAATCTGTGCTGTGTGCGACTGTTTTAAGTTAAACTTTTTGTTGAACTTTCTGTTAAATCCTACTGTACAATGGCTCCCAAGCGTTCTTCTTCTACTAAGGCTGGTAGTGAGCCTAAACACCACCGAAGGATGATGACGATTGCTGAGAAGGTGACGCTTCTCGATATGTTGAAAGACGGTAGAAGTTTTACGTCCGCAGCCCGCTATTTTGGAATCAACGAATCCACCGTTCGCTATATCAAGAAGGACGAGGCGAACATTAGAAAGACAGCTGCAATCACCTTTAGCAGATCAGCGAAGCGAGTCGTTACCACGCGTAATAAAACGATCGTACGCATGGAAGGTGCTTTAGCTGTGTGGATTGCCGACTGCCGGAAGAAGAACATAGCCTTGGATACGAACACCATCCGAACAAAGGCTTTGAGCTTGTATGAGAATTTTGCGGCAAAGGAACCTCAAGACGACGATGGCAACCATGCTGAAGAAGATGATGATGCAGATGAACCTCAACCAGGGACATCCACTGATTCCCAGCCTCAGAAACAACGTTTTTCCGCCAGCAAAGGATAGTTCGCGAAGTTTCAGAAACGCTTCGCCCTGAAAAGCGTTTCCCTGCATGGCGAGGCTGCTTCGGCTGACACTGCCGCTGCTGAAACTTACGTGAACCAGACGTTCAAGAATATTATCGCCGAAGGTGGATACAAGCCGGAACAAGTCTTTAATATGGATGAGACCAGCTTGTTTTGGAAGAGAATGCCGTTGCGAACTTTCCTGTTCAAAGAGGAAGCCAAAGCCTCTGGCTTTAAAGCATTCAAGGATCGCGTTACCCTAGTGATGTGTGGCAATGCTGCTGGATTTTATAAGTCGAAAAATCCTCGCACTTTGAAAAATAAAAACAAGAATCTCCTTCCCGTGTACTGGATGCATAATCCAAAAGCATGGATTACGAAGATGCTGACCTCCAACTGGTTCCACCAGTGTTTCATCCCGCAAGTCAGTGAATATCTCGTAGAGAAGGGCTTGCCATTCAAGATCCTTCTCCTTATGGATAACGCTGGTGGACACGCAACTGACCTGTCGCGTGAGGGCGTTCAGGTTGAGTTCCTGCCACCCAACACCACGTCATTAATTCAACCGATGGACCAGGGGGTTATCAGGGCGTTCAAGGCCCTCTACACGAAGAATACCTTGGCGGACCTCGTCGCGTGTGTGGATGCTGCCCAAGATGATGAGGATGAAGATTTTAACTTGAAGGCGTACTGGCGGCAGTACACCATAGCCACGTGCCTGAAGAACATTCAGAAGGCACTGCAAGAGATGAAACCTGCAACCGTGAATGCGAGCTGGAAGAAGTTGTGGCCCCAGATTGTTTACGACGACGAGGGATTTACTCCGTCGGAAATCCAACACACTGCAATACGCAAATCTGTGCAGTTGGCTGCCATAATTGGAGGTGACGGGTTTGGTGACATGACGACTGAAGACGTCGACGAGTTGTTGGACTGCCATTCCCAGCCGCTAACTGACGCAGACCTAGAAGACCTGACGAAATCGGCAAGCGAAGAAGAGAGTGAAACCCAGGAAGAGACCCAAGAAAATGTTGAAGAAACGGGCTTAACATTAGAACGGCTTGCCAAGTTCTGCAACCATATCAAGGAGGCGAAAGAAATGTTGCAAGAGTGGGACGAGGATATGGTTCGGTCTATGCAATTCTCTAACAAGGTCGATGACATCATGACTCCCTACAGGATGCTCTTAGAGCGAAAAAAGAAGCAGCGGCAGCAACTTCCGATCACAATGTTCTTCCAGCCTCGCAAAAAAGAGACAGTTCCTCCTGCTAGTACGCCTTCGGAAGAAATTGAAGAAGTTGAAGAGGTGTCCCAGGAAAAGACACCTCCGTCTGAAGAGACGTAAAATACTATCATTGGCTGCACAGTAGAAGACATCATCAGCTTCATCATCATCATTTCTACTGTGCAGCAAATTCATCGCCATCATCATTCAAGTTTTTCTTCAACTTCTTTCGTGGTGAGTACAGTAACAATCTTTATTTTTTTACTTTAATATTCTAACATTTTAATATTTGTGCCTGTTTTATAGTTTAGTGCTGTATGCATTAAGTTAAAGGGAAGGTTTTAAAAGTCTGAAGAGTACAGTATACATGTTGTAACCTATCATATTTTTTTTGTTTAAAATTTACATTTACGTACGTAAAACAATCTCTCTCTCTCTCTCTCTCTCTCTCTCTCTCTCTCTCTCTCTCTCTCTCTCTCTCTCTCTCGTAAATTGTTTTCCTGCTTTGCTACGTACAGTATGTACTGTATGATTTTATATAGATACGGTAAATTATATTTGTAATAACATATTTTGTAAATGCTTTTATTGTAAATATCATTATTTATCACTTTCATCATGCGCGTTAAATGCCTTCTTTGTTCTGAGCGTGGTTGTTTACTGAGCGTACAGTACTTCATGACGCCGTCGTTTCAGGCGGCGTCATAAAGAAAAACATTTCATTTGGAAGTCCTAAGAAAAATTAAGTAAAACATTGGTAGTAACAAAATCAACATACTGTATAATCAATATAATCGATGCAAAAACTAACCTATACATATATGTGTACACTAAATGAGTTTGTTTCTTCATTATGATCAGAGATAAACATAAACAAAACATTGGTTGACATTTTTTATCGTGCTTTTTAGCGTTTAGGAAACGCATGATATAAAATCGCCTTTAATATTAGTGCCTGTTTTAGTTTAGGGTACTGTAGTACATGCATTAAGTGTTCTGTACATTAAAGGGTAGTTTGTTAACAGTACTACGTACAAGGGAAGGTTTTAAAAGTCCGAATATACATGTTATATAAATAGGTAAATATGGTGTCACTACTTCGTGGATTTTCACCTATCGCGGCCGGGTCTGGAACCTATCTACCGCGATAAACGAGGGTTCACTGTACCTTCTGATCTAGGAACTACAGGAAGCGGTTGACTACTAAGTTCGAGTCACGAACTGCTGGCAAATTGCCGATGACCGATGAATCGGTGGTCTGTGAGCCGATGGTGAGTTCGAGATAAGCAAGCTGATTATGGTCCCCCATGGTTGGTCAGAGATGAGCAAGCTGAAGATGGGCTGGTCAGAGATCAGCGAGCTGAGTTCAATGATCGAAGAAAGATGAGCTGCCCATCGGTGATGTAGTGATCAGCAAGCTGATAACTGGTTATTGACTAACAATCGGTGATTGGAAACGCTAGCAATTGGAGATCGTTAGTCATTGGAGGGACTAGAGGTCAAAGATCAGCAATGAGCTAGCAATTGGCGATCTGGTGATCGACGACCTAGCGATCAGTAAACTGTGAACTAGCCATCAGCAAACAGTGATCTAGAGATCAGTCTGTTGATGCTTTCCTGTTTGCTGACGGTGGTCTGTCAAGGAAAAAGAAACTTCAGAAGAGACAGGGACCAAGGATTCCCCGTTTCGATTCCCCTTGTAGGATGGAATCTTCGGGATCTTGAATCCTTCTGTGAAGCCTTATTCCTCTTTTCCCGGTGGCAATGTTTATGTGCTTGCGGGGAGGAATGGGGCAATGGTGACCTGTTCAAAAAGTTTTATTCCTTTTTACTGACAATTGCGAGAGTGTATAGGAGAGTGTAGAGCGATGGCACACAGGATGATGCTGGTGCTTAATATCTGCCTGGAGAGCAGGCAAGCGCTGGTTCTTAGGCAAGAGCTGGTGCATTGGATCTGCGAGCCTTGACTCTTTGGCAAGAGCTGGCGCATTGGATCCGGGACCGTAACTGCGCAGGAGGGCGCAGTTAAGTGAGGAAGAGCGCTGGCGCGCAGTAAGGCACTGTGTAGTTTTGTGCATTCTCCCTAGAATGCGCCGAATCGTGTGACTGCCTGCGCAAGGGTGGGTGCATTGGCGCGTGCGTGAGAGTACTACGTGGAGACTGTTGGCACGCGCGTGCGGAAGACCATCGGTGCGCGCGGAAGGCTACGTGCGCGCACTCAAGATTATGCGCGCATGCGCGGTAGACTGTTGGTGAGCTCACGCGCCCGCAAGACTGTTGGCGCGCGTGCAGGACACCATCGGCGCGCACGTGCAGGACACCATCGGCGCGCACGTGCAGGACACCATCGGCGCGCGCGTGCAGGACACCATCGGCGCGCGCGTGCAGGACACCATCGGCGCGCACGTGCGCAATACTGTTGATGCGAGCGCGGGAGAACCTAGGTGCCCGCGAGCAGAAGAAAGTCGGCCCACGCGCGCGGAACTGTTGCCACACGCGTGTGCAAGACTATTGGCGCGCGAGCAAGAGCATTAGCACTTGCGCACTTGGAAAATCATCGGCACGTGCGCGGGAGACTACTGGCGCCCGCGCGCGGAAGATCGTCGGCGCACGCGGGGGAGACCATCGGCGCCCCCGCGCGGAAGATCGTCGGTGTGCGCGAGCAGAAGACTGTTGGCGCATGGCGCGCAAGAGAATTGGCGCTCGCACGCGCGGGAGGCCATAGGGACCCGCGCGCGGAAGATCGTCGGTGCGCACGCGCGGAAGATAGTCGGTGCGCACGCGCGAGAGGCCATAGGCACCGGCACGCGGAAGATCGTCGGTGCGCGCGCGCAACACTATTGGCACACGTGCGGAAAATCATCGGGGCGCGCGCGGAAGACCATCGTTGGCGCGCGCGCGCGTGCAAGACTGTTGGTGCACGGGCGTGCGTGAATACTCTTGGAGCGCGCGAGGGAGACCATCGGCGTCCGCGCGCGGAAGATCGTAGGCGCTCGCGCACGGAAGTTCGTCGGCGCTCGCACGCGTAAGACTGTCTGAGAGCGCACGCGAAGGTAGCGCTAGTAGGTTGGCAGGTCAGTTGGTCGGATGACCAGTGGCAGGATGATCGGGAACTGGGATGTGCCCTTTAAAAAAGGATGAGCATCCACCGATGGGGACCATAAGCAAGTCGGCGTTAGAGTCCAAAGGACTTCGTTGCATTGCGCTGGTAGATCAGCTGGCAGGACGATCAGGAACTGGGATGTGCCCTTTGGTAGGGCGAGCATCCACCGATGGGGACCGTAAAAATGGTCCATGTTACAGTCCAGGACCGAAGTCCAAAGGACTATGTTGCAGCGCAAGGTTGCGCTGGTATATCGGTAGGTCAGCTGGCAGGAAGATCAGGAACTGAGATGTGCCCTTTGGAAGGGCGAGCATCCACCGATGAGGTCCTGGTAGGTCTGCTTGATCCTACGAAGAGGTGTCTCTGAGTGGCCTCTCCCGCGAACGAGAGAGGTGAATACTTCGTAGAAGAGACTTGAAGACACCCGTGATGACACCCATGAGGGCCGGTGGATCAGCAAGCTGACCTTTAACAATAGCGATCCTCCGAAGAGAAGTCTCTGTGAATGGCCTCTCTCGCGAACGAGAGAGATGAACACTTCGTAGAAGAGACTAGAAGACCTCCATGATGATGCCCCTTGAGGACCGGTGGATCAGCAAGCTGACCTTAATAGGAGCTATCCTACGAAGAGGAGTCTCTATGAGTGGCCTCTCTCGCGAACGAGAGAGGTGAACACTTCGTAGAAGAGACTTGCCAAGACCGTGCTCCACCTCTGAAGGAAGAGAAACCTAGCAAGGGGGGAGAGAAGTCTGGGCGAAGGCAGCACCAGCAGTCAGAGACGATGAATTCATTAAGATGTGGAAAGTTCTCCCTCTGAAGGGAGAAACAACCTCACACCTGGGGAGGAAACTTCCCTCGGAAGGGAAGTTGTCCAACCAACCCCTGGAGGCAAACCTCCTTTAGCGTTCTAAGATGATCTGAAGTGCTGGTCATGTTGTCACGGGAGTACTTCTAAGAGAAGGGATAGCGCCCATGACGACGTCCTCTGAGGGACGGCAGTGACAGCAGATTCCCCACCCATGAACAGAACAGCTCTGCTTCGTTGGCACTCTTAGTCCAACGAAGAAAAACTGCATAGTTAACTGGGAAAAATAAAATTAATTATTTAACTGAAAATCCCTAGGGAGGAACTCCAAAGAGGAACCCTGAGGGAACAACATAAAATACGTATTGCGCTGACAAAAAATTAATTATTTAACAAATTCCCCAGGAGGAACTTCAAAGAGGGGAAAGCATAAAATTAAGTATTGCGCCCTTCCTTCCCCAGTCGACATCCACGGGAGATAGGGGGAAAGGAGTAACTGTAATAAAAACAGAATTACAATCATTTAAATCAGCTAAGAATATTCACTAATAGTGAGAACCACTGACCCTCCGAAGGGAAGTGTTCCCCACGGAGAAAGCTGGTAAGTTAAAATATGACAAATTCGTAGATAATTTGTATTTTTCCTAACTATACAAACCTTAGCTACTTAATAGGGGTATTACTTTCGGCGTAGCTGAAATGACGAGCCATTAGAATTTTAACGAGGGTTTACTACCCCACCGCTAGTTAGCGGGGGGTAGGGGAGGGTAGCTTGCTACCACCGCCCCCCCCTCCCCCTCACACACACCTGTGCTTGAGCTCACTTTGCTTGGAAGTAGGACTTCAAGGGGGATAGGGCTGGCGGGCAAGTTTGATTAAATAGCTAAGGTTTGTATAGTTAGGAAAAATACAAATTATCTTCAAATTTGTCATTTGTTCCGTAAATGACATACAAACCACGCTATTTAATAGAGGTGACTCACCCATTAGGAAGGGTGGACGTCCCAGCCAGTATTGGCTTTTTGGCTTTGCCTGGGGGCTCGTTATTTGAGTGCCAGCACTCAAAAATAAGGAGTCCCTGCACCTCACTAGAACCTTGCTACGCAAGGACTGCGGCCTACGCAAGCCGTGTGTGAAGGTATATTGCAGTGTAACTCGTCCTAGGAAGTTGACATGTAGTTCTTTAGATGGAAAATTTAGGCTAGGACTCTCCCAATACCACCTCGTCAGGGTATGGGGACGTGACAGTATTAGCTTAATACTAGGAACACAAGGAAACATGGTTTACCTGCGGTGGTTTGAGGTCAGCTGTGCAGAGAACCCAGGATGCTGCTTTCCCCAAGAGAGGGGAAGATGAAGAAAAGAATAAGGGCCAGACAAACCTTTTCATTCATGCAGACTAAAACTGGGTAACAATGCCCTCAACCTTCTGCTACTTGTCCAATAAGGAGCTTGAGGTTTTAAACCAGCTGTTGTGCAGCCACCAGAGGGCCGATAGAGAACGTATCGAGCCTCCTGTGGGTCACGTCTTGTAGGTAGTGGGCTGTGAAGGTCGTCTGACACTTCCACACCCCAGCTTGGAGAACCTGCGTCACTGAGAAATTCTTTTTGAAGGCCAGAGACGTAGCTACGCCCCTGACATCATGTGCTTTAGGGCAACGTGACGGAGGAGGGTCTGGATTCAAGGACAGATGGATCACCCTACGAATCCATGCAGAGATGGTATTCTTGGTGACCCTCCTTTTAGTACTTCCTGTGCTAACAAATAACGCTTGCACCTGAGGACGGACTGCAACCGTTCTTTTGAGATATAGCCTCAAACTCCTTACCGGGCATAGTAGAAGATGGTCTGGGTCATCTGTTACAGACTGGAGACTCGAAATCTGGAAGGAGTCGAACCGAGGGTCCGCTACTCCCGGATTCCAAGTCTTAGCACTAAACTCATGGACGAATTTGAACGTTACCTCCCCCCATCCCCTTGAATGGGCGATGTCATACGAGAAACCATGAAGTTCACTAACTCGCTTGGCCGAAGCCAAAGCTAGTAGGAACACCGTCTTCCAAGTTAAGTGGCGATCTGAAGTCTGGCGTAATGGTTCATAGGGAGGTCTCTTAAGAGACATGAGAACTCAAACCACGTTCCATGGAGGAGGTCTCACTTCCGACTGAGGGCAGGTAAGTTCGTAACTTCGTATGAGTAGGGAAAGTTCCAGCGAAGAAGAAATGTCCACTCCTTTGAGCCTGAAGGCTAGACTTAAGGCTGAGCGATAGCCTCTCACTGCCGAGACTGAAAGGAGCCTTTCTTACCGCAAATACACGAGGAAATCCGCTATTGTTGGAATAGTGGCATCGAGTGGAGAGATACCCCTTCCACGACACCATCCACAGAAGACTTTCCACTTTGCATGGTAGACAGCTGCGGATGACTTTCGCAGATGTCCAGACATCCTTTTCGCAACCTGTTGCAAAAATCCTCTCTCAGCGAGGAGATGCTGGATAGTCTCCAGGCGTGAAGTCGTAGTGAAGCTACGGCTTTATGGAAGATGTTGGCATGTGGTTGTCTGAGTAGATCGTGTCGCGAAGGGAGTTCTCTCAGAAGTTCCGTTAGGAGTTGCAGAAATCCGGGAACCATCCCCCGTGATGCCATCGCGGAGCTATGAGGGTCATTGAAAGATTGACCGATATTCTGGTCTTGTTGAGCACCCTCCTCATCAGACAGAAAGGGGGAAAGGCGTAAACATCGATTTGTCCCACAGTTGTTGGAAGGCATCTTGCCAGAGCTCCTTGGGATCCGGGACTGGGGAGCAGTACAGCTGAAGCTTGAAGTTCAGAGCTGTTGCGAACAAATCCACAGTCGGGGAACCCCACAAAGTCGGGACTTTGTTGGCTACTAGATGATCCAAAGACCACTCGGTACTCACTATCTGAGACGCTCTGCTCAGATTGTCGGCGAGCACATTCCTCTTGCCTGGAGTGAAACGTGCCGATAGTGGAATCGAGTGGACTTCGGTCCATCTCAGTATCGCTACTGCAAGATGGGATAGCTGCTTCGAAAAGGTACCTCCTTGTTTGTTGATTTAAGCCACTACTGTAGTGTTGTCGCTCATCACCACCACAGAGTGACCCGCCAGGTAATGTTGGAGCTGTTGAAGTGCCAAGAAAACGGCCTTCATTTCTAGAAGATTTACATGGAGGTACTTTTCTGATTCTGACTACAGGCCTGAGGTCGTGTGGTGCAGTACGTGGGCCACCACCCTTTCTTTGAGGCGTCCGAAAACAGCATCAAATCTGGGGGGAGGACGAGAAGATCCACTCCTCTTCGTAGGTTCTCGTCTGTCACACACCACTGAAGGTCCGTCCGTTCCGCAGGTCTCATAGGGATCATGACGTCCGGGGAATCGTAACCTTGATTCCACCGGGACTGGAGGGATCTCATCCTGAGGCGACCGTTGGGAACTAGACGAGCCAAAGATGAGAGGTGACCGAGGAGACGTAACCAGGATTGAGCTGGAAGCTCTTCTCGTCTGAGAAAAGGGCTTGCGACCTTCCTCAGCCTTGCTATCCTGTTGTCTGATGGGAAGGCTTTGTGGAGATTGGTGTCTATAATCATGCCTAAAACTAGGGATTGCAAAAAAGTTAGCAAACCATGGTTTGACAAAGACTGTTCTAGTAAAAGAACTGAATAAATGAAAGTAAAAAACAGGCTTAAGAAAATCAAAACAAATGAAGCTAGAAACGAACTGAAAGCTAGAGCTAAAACATATAAGAGAATAATTAATAAAGCTAAGAAATCTTTCAGAAAAAAATTCATAGAAATGTTAGAAATCTGAGAAAAAGTAGTACTGTAGTAAGGATTATTGGATTGGGATTTGTTAAAGAATACTGATAAGAGTGAGCTGATTTGTAAAATTGCGCTTAAAACATTTCAAGATTATTTTGCTAAACTCAGTCGAGGTAATGTTGAACCTGATGAGAGTGAACACCCTGGTAAATTCGACCCAAGCCTTATTAACCAGTTAGTTAACGAAGAATTAAATAGAGTTTTTACAGTAGATGAGATACAAATTCAAATAAGAAAACTTAAGAGTAGAAAAGCATGTGGTATTGATAATATTATAAATGAGTTCCTTAAAAACTGCCCTCATGATATGCTAAATGTGATATGCAAAATTTTCAACACTGTGTTGATCTCCTCAATTGTTCCATATTACTGGTGTATAGGGATAATAAAACCCATATTTAAGAAAAAAGGATCCCCTGACGACCCAGATAACTATAGGGGTATCACACTACTGAGCTGTGTAGCAAAGCTTTTTACAGTTTGTGTCAATAAAAGGTTGACTGATTATATTGACAGCACTGGTCAGCTTGGTGAGGAGCAGGCTGGTTTCAGGGAGGGATATAGTACTCTAGATCATATTTTTGTATTGCATTCACTTGTTAATTTCTATCTCCATTGAAAAAAGAGAATATACTGTTTGTTCGTTGATTACAGAAAAGCATTCGATTTGGTTGACAGGTCGTCCTCCTTGTGGGGAAAAGTAATCTCACATGGCATTAACGGTAATATTATGGCTGTCATATATAATATGTATAATAATGCAAAATCATGTGTAAAGCAGAATCACAAAATTTCTAACTTTTTCGAATGTAACATAGGAGTAAGAAAAGGTGAGAATCATTCCCCATTACTTTTTGCCATCTACCTAAATGATTTTGAGTCTTCTCCTAGCAGGGGGTATAATGGGATGGATATGTGTTCAAGGGAAATAAATGAAAAATTAAGTGATATTGATATAGAAATGTTTTTGCGTATTTATGTTTTACTTTATGCTGATGATACTATTGTAATGGCTGAATCCCCAAAGGAATTACAAAATGCCTTGAACAAAGTAAAAGAATATTTTGATACTTGGAGAATGACAAATTCGAAGATAATTTGTATTTTTCCTAACCATACAAACCTTAGCTATTTACAGAGGGTTTACCTTTTAGCGCAGCTGAAATGAAGAGCCAATAGTTTTAACGAGGGTTAATTACCCCCGCGCTAGTTAGCGAGGGGTGGGGAAGGGTAGCTTGCTACCCCTCCCCCCTCCACACACCGGTGACTTGCTTCACTTCACTTAGAGGTAGGACTTGACTTGGGGGTCAGGGATGGCGGGCACATATGTGTAAATAGCTAAGGTTTGTATGGTTAGGAAAAATACAAATTATCTTCGAATTTGTCATTTGTTCCGTAACCGAAATACAAACCACACTATTTACATTGGGTGACTTACCCCTTAGGAAGGGTGGAAAGTCCCCAGCCTTACTGACTTCGGCTTGCCCGGGGGCTCGATCCCTCAGTGAGCAGCACAAGCGAGAGGGAGCCCCTGTACCTCACAAGTTCCTAGCATCGCTAGGAACGAGTGGCCTACATAAGCAGTGTGAGGAGGAGAGTGTGACTCGTCCTATGAAGTTGACCTTGAGACCTTCAGATAGGAATTCTAGGATAGGACGTTACCCATACCACCTCGTCAGGGTATGGGAGACGCAACAGTATTAAGCTTAATACTAGGAGCACAAAGAAGCATGGGTTACCTGCAGAGGTCGAGGTCAGCTATGAGAGGACCAGGATGCTGCGTCCCCAAGAGAGGGGAGAATGAAGAAAGAAGTAAGGGTCAGACATACTCTTTCATTCACGCAGACTAAGACCGGGTAACAACGCCCTCAACCTACTGCTACTTGTCCAAAAGGAGCCTGAGGTTAGACCAGCTGTTGTGCAGGCTCCTGTGGGTCACGTCTTGCAGGTAGTGAGCTGTGAAGGTCGTTTGACACTTCCAGACCCCAGCTTGAAGTACCTGCGTCACAAAGAAGTTTCTCTTGAAGGCCAGGGATGTAGCAATACCCCTGACATCGTGGGCCCGAGGGCGACATGATGGAGGAGGGTCAGGATTCAGGGCATGGTGGATAACCCTTCGAATCCAAGCTGAGATGGTGTTCCTGGTGACCCTCCTCTTAGTCCTGCCTGTGCTCACAAACAAAGCTCGCACATGAGGACGGACTGCAGCCGTTATCTCCAAGTAGTGCCTCAGACACCTCACTGGACATAGTAGCAGCTGGTCTGGGTCGCTTGTTACAGAACGGAGACTCGCGATCTTGAAAGAGTCGAACCAAGGATCCGGCACTCCAGGATTCTGAGTCTTGGCAACAAACTCAGGGACGAACCTGAACGTTACCTCCCCCCATCCCCTTGAATGGGCGATGTCGTACGAGAGACCATGAAGTTCACTAACTCGCTTGGCCGAAGCCAAGGCGAGTAGGAAAGCCGTCTTCCAAGAAAGGTGGCGATCGGAGGCCTGGCGTAATGGCTCGAAGGGAGGTCTCTTAAGAGACCTGAGGACTCGAACCACGTTCCAAGGAGGGGGTCTCACTTCCGACTGGGGGCAGGTAAGCTCATAGCTACGTATGAGTAAAGAGAGTTCTAGCGATGAAGAAATATCCACGCCCTTCAATCTGAAGGCCAAGCTTAAGGCTGAGCGATAGCCTTTCACTGCCGAGACAGAAAGGCGCATTTCTTCTCGCAGATACACGAGGAAGTCCGCTATTGCTGGAATAGTGGCATCGAGTGGAGAGATACCCCTTCCACGACACCAACCACAAAAGACTCTCCACTTTGCTTGGTAGACTCCCTCAGAGGACCTTCGCAGGTGCCGAGACATTCTCTCCGCAACCTGTTGCGAAAAGCCTCTCTCCGCGAGGAGACGCTGGATAGTCTCCAGGCGTGAAGCCGAAGCGAGGCTACGGCCCTGTGAGGGACGCCGGAGTGGGGTTGTCTGAGAAGCTCGTGTCGTGGAGGAAGCTCCCTTGGGAGTTCCGTCAGGAGTTGCAGAAGGTCCGGAAACCATTCCGCGTGATGCCATAGCGGAGCTACCAGAGTCATCGAACAGTTGACCGATAGTCTGGTCCTGTTGAGCACCCTTCTCATCAGACAGAACGGTGGGAAGGCGTACACGTCGATGTTGTCCCACCGTTGCTGGAAAGCATCTTGCCAGAGTGCCTTGGGGTCCGGGACTGGTGAGCAGTACAGGGGCAGCTTGAAGTTCAAGGCTGTCGCGAACAAGTCCACAGTCGGGGAACCCCACAAAGTCAGGACTTTGTTGGCTATCTGAGGATCCAAAGACCACTCGGTACTCACTATCTGCGAGGCCCTGCTCAGACTGTCAGCGAGCACATTCCTCTTGCCAGGAATGAAGCGAGCTGATAGTGTTATCGAGTGGGTTTCGGTCCACCTCAGAGTCTCTACTGCAAGATGGGATAGCTGTTGCGAAAAAGTGCCTCCCTGCTTGTTGATATAAGCCACTACTGTGGTGTTGTCGCTCATCACCACCACGGAGTGACCCGCCAGGGACCGTTAGAACTGCTGAAGAGCCAGAAAGACGGCCTTCAATTCTAGCAGGTTGATGTGAAGGCACTTTTCTGATTCTGACCAAAGGCCTGAGGCCCTCTGGTTCAGAACGTTCGCCCCCCACCCTTCTTTTGACGCGTCCGAAAACAAGAGTCAATTCCGGGGGGAGGACGAGAAGACTCACTCCCTTCCGCAGGTTCTTGTCAGCCAGCCACCACCGCAAGTCCGTCTGTTCCAGAGACCCCATTGGGATCAGAATGTCCGGGGAATCGGATCCTTGATTCCACCGGGACTAGAGCCGCCATTGAAGGGATCTCATCCTGAGGCGGCTGTTTGGAACCAGACGGGCCAGGGAAGATAGGTGGCCTAAGAGACGCAACCACGATTGGGCGGGGAGTTCTTTTCGCTTGAGGAAGGGTTCCGCCACTCTCCTCAGCCTTGCTATCCGGTCGTCTGATGGAAAGGCTTTGTAGAGATTGGTGTCTATTAGCATGCCTGAATAAACCAGTCGTTGGGACGGCTGCAGAGAGGACTTCTCGAGGTTTACCACGATCCCCAGATCCTGGCAAAGATCCAGAAGCCTGTCTCGGTGCCGAAGAAGGGTCGACTCCGAGTCTGCTAGGATCAGCCAATCGTCCAAGTAACGAAGGAGACGAATGCCGTTCCTGTGCGCCCAAGATGAAATCAGGGTGAACACTCTGGTGAACACCTGAGGAGCTGTGGAGAGACCGAAACACAGCACCTTGAACTGGTAGATCTTGTTGTCTAGGCAGAATCTCAGGTACTTCCTGGAAAACGGATGGATTGGGATCTGGAAGTACGCGTCCTTTAGATCCAGTGTGCACATGAAGTCTAGTGGTCTCACCGCAAGTCTGACCGTGTCTGCTGTATCCATGCTGAACCGGTTTTGTTTGACAAACCTGTTCAGAGCTGAGAGATCGATGACGGGTCTCCAGCCTCCAGTAGCCTTCTTTACAAGAAAGAGTCGACTGAAGAAGACTGGGGAGCCGTCCACGACCTCCTGGAGAGCACCCTTCTCGAGCATGGTCTCGACTTCGGCCTGAAGGGCCAGCCCCTTTGCCGATCCCGTGGCATAGGAGCTCAACGACACTGGATTCGCTGTCAGGGGAGGTTGAGATGTTGTGAACGGGACGCGATAGCCTTGGCCGATCACTGAAACCGTCCAAGCATCGGCCCCGTGTTGCTGCCACCTGCGGACGCAATGCTGAAGACATCCCCCCACAGGTGGACATGCAGGGGGACTGCCACCCCTAGGGCTTGCGGCCGCGGCCGCCACCCCTAGGAGTCTTGCCTCCCCTGGAGGACTTACCGCCCCTCTTGACCTTGGCAGGAAAGGGCTGGGGCTTAGACACCACCTTCTTAGCTGCCGGTGCCTGTTTGGGAGCCTTACGAGGCTGTTGCTGCTGTTGTGGCGGGGCTGGAGAGTTATGGGGTCCTTTGACTGGCCAGACAGTACTACGTTGGATCCTTCTCTTTGGTTACGGTTCTTTCTCTTTGCCTACACATACGCCGAATAGTCTGGCCTATTCTTAACAGATTCTCCTCTGTCCTCACACACCTGACAACACTGAGGTTACTAAACAATTCTTCTTCGCTCAAGGGGTTAACTACTGCACTGTATTTGTTCTGTGGCTACTTTCCTCTTAGTAAAGGTAGAAGAGACTCTTTAGCTATGGTAAGCAGCTCTTCTAGGAGAAGGACACTCCAAAATCAAACCATTGTTCTCTAGTCTTGGGTAGTGCCATAGCCTCTGTACCATGGTCTTCCACTGTCTTGGGTTAGAGTTCTCTTGCTTGAGGGTACAATCAGGCACACTATTCTATTTAATTTCTCTTCCTCTTGTTTTGTTAAAGTTTTCATAGTTTATATAGGAAATATTTATTTTAATGTTACTCTTCTTAAAATATTTTATTTTTCCTTCTTTCCTTTCCTTACTGGGCTATTTTCCCTGTTGGGGCCCCTGGGCTTATAGCATTTAGCTTTTCCAGCTAGGGTTGTAGCTTAGCAAATAATAATAATAATAATAATAATAGTTGTAAGGGCCCTATGGAGGAGGGAGTCCGTGCTGGATTTCCTCCACCTCTCAGCCGTTCGCTCCAAGTCTTGAGGCTCAAACAGGCTCTCCCCCAGAAGGGAAGCATGTCGGAGCCTAAACACATCTACGGCGGGGACCTTCGGATGGAATCTCTCAGACACAGCATCGCGACACTTCAACACCGAGTTGGCCCACAGGGTGGTAACCTGGCGCGCCAAAAACTCGATGGAGCGGGTGCCCGAGAGCAAGAAGGTCTCTAGGGCCTTCCTATTGGTCTCCTTGGACAAGTCCTCCGATCGCAATAGGATGCCCAGAGATCCTAGCCAAAAGTCCAGCCACGAAGTGGCCTGCATGGCACACTTAGCGACCTTCTCGTGGTTAAGGATCTCTGCCGCCGAGAACGACACCTGCCGGGCAGAGAGTTTCTCAAGGGGAACTCCCTTCGCCAGCTCCTCCACAGAGTGATGGAGAGGAAGAGCGAGGTTGTGCTCACCCAGGATCTCGAAATACCTCCTCTGCTGAAGGCGAGGAGGAGGGATGAGCTTGTTCCCAGCAGTGGAACGACTGGAGGAGGCAAGAAGTGCGAGCTGAGCGTTGGCCCTAGCCCTGGCACTCTTCAGCCCCCGAGACCAGGGCAGAGCCGCACTGGTCTTAGGAGCCTTCCGAACGTCAAACACTTCATCCAAAATCGTGTCTTTGCCTTCACGGGGGGCGATGACTGGATCCATAAGCCCGTTAAGTTGCCTTATCAGGCTTAGGACCTGCCAGAAGGCATGTTCGGATTCTTGCTGT
The DNA here is from genome assembly GCF_036898095.1 of Palaemon carinicauda. NCBI lineage: Eukaryota > Metazoa > Arthropoda > Malacostraca > Decapoda > Palaemonidae > Palaemon > Palaemon carinicauda. The sequence continues at coordinate 18,572,142 of NC_090727.1, read as the reverse complement.
TCTCCTCCCTGCGGGCTGGCAGCTAAGTCTCCTGCCCCAGGGATCTCTTCCTGGGGTGACACGTGGACATTCCCCTGGGTAGTCGTGGGTTCCTGACGAATCCTTGCAGAGGATTTAGGGACGGTCTTGGAGTCCTTGGATTCCCTCCTGGGAGGGATACAGGATCCCAACAACGAGGTTCGAGGGGCCCCTTCCTCACGAGACGATTCTCCTGCATGAAGCGAAGTCTCCCCCCCTGGTGCCGAGGGGAAGACTACCGCCCCACTGGACTCACCTGAGGACTCGTGCAGGAGAAGGGACCTTCGCGACCGACCTCTTGGGAACCAACTTCGCCCTGGGGGAAGTCACCACGAAGTCCACTCCTCTCTTTCTCTTCAGCGTAGGAGAGACAGCCGTTGGTTTGTTACCCTGGCCGGCGAGTGCTGGTTGCATAACCCTCACTAATGCCTGTGCCAGAGGACCAAACCAAGTCTGTTGCTCCAAGACACAGAGTCCGAAATCCTCGCTAAAGGGAAAGGGATCGGGCGATCCTTTGGAGTGGACACCACGGTACCTGCCTGAAAAGAAGGTGGGGAAGAATTGTGTACTAACCTCTCCTCGTCCCGCACTACCAACCTGTGTTTGGATGGAGGTGATCCCGAGTGCTGTCTAGGAGCACGCGTTCCTGCTGCTACCACCGGCTGCGGAATTCGCCGCGAACGATGGTCGCGCGAGGGCGAATGGTCGCGCGAGGGCGAATGGTCGCGCGGGAGCGCGGGCGAGCGATCACGCGGGCGCGAAGGTGGATGATCGCGCGGGCGCACAGGCGAGTGGGCGCGAGGGTGGGCAGGTAAATGAACGCGTGTCCGAGGCGACGAACGCAAGCATTGGCGCGACGGCGAGGGAACGCGCTGCCGCGTAGGTGAGGAAGACCGCTGGCGATGTAGATCCACAGGCGATCGATGACGAGCTGGTGAGTGCAGTCGCTCAAGTTGGCGATGGCGCGATGTGGTATGTCGACGCATTGGCGTGCGATGGTGAGCAGCATGCGCAGGTGAATGACTGCGTAATGGCAAGCGATGGCGAGCAGCATGCGCAGGTGAATGATCGCATGATGGGATGCGATGGTGATCAGCATCCGCAGGAGGGCGATCGTGCAATGGCGAGCGATGGCGAGCAGCATGCGCAGGAGGGCGATCGCGTGATGGCGAGCAGCATGCGCAGGTGGGCGATCACGCGATGGGGTGCGATGGTGATCAGCATGCGCAAGAGGGCGATCGTGCAATGGCGAGCGATGGCGAGCAGCATGCGCAGGAGGGCGATCGCGTGATGGCGAGCTAGAAGCTGGCAAACCGTGTTCCTTCAGGAGCATTGGAGAACGTTGGGGCGCTAGCTGTCGCTGTTGAATGGGCGATACTAAGATCGCCTGTGCGCGCTGGCAAGCAGGTGAACGCTGGCGAGGAGGTAATCGCTGGCGCGTAGGTGATCGTTGGCGAGCTGGAGATCGCTGGCGAGCAGAAGGTCGACGCGTGTCCTGTGAAAGGACAGGTGGCACGGCGCGTTCACGAGCAGGAACTGGAAGATCGCTGGCGCGTTGGCGAACATGTGTTTTTGACACACGCGCAGCACGATGTTGCGTAGCCACAGGACCAGGCAGATGGTGAGCAGGGAGCTCAGCAGGAACTAAAGGGTGGTCAGAGACCGCAGGGCGATGGTCCTCAAATGAGCGCTGACGCTCAGAAGAGAGCTGACGAGCAGGAGAGCGCTGGCGAGGGGGGCGAACATCAGGAGAGAGCCGACGAGCAGGAGAGTCTTGGCGAGCAGGAGATCGCTGCTCGCCGACGAGCAGGAGAGTGCTGAAGATCAGGAGAGCGCTGGCGAGCAGGAGAGCGCCTGTGTGCTAGCACTGCTCGCGTAAGGGAAGGATCCCTTAGCCCCGAAGGGACCGTTGCCCGTCGGGTGACGAGTTCTCCAGAAGGCGAAGATCTGGCAGGAGATGGTGAGCGGTCTGCAGAGAGGTTCAAGGAAGGCGGAGCTGTAGGTTGAGGCTGACGAGGAAAGTCCCCCCCGGAGGATGAAGACCCAAAAAGGCGCCTCTTAGTCCCCCTGTAAGGGGAAGGGAGGCCCTTGTGGCGTAGCGGACGGTGAGCCTTACGGCGGAGGAGGCCTCGGGGAAGATCGTCGGGACCATCGGTCCTCCGAAGGGGAAGCTCCGTCAAAGCACTTCCCTCAGAAGGAAGCTGAGCAGCATCCGAGACCGAATGACTCACTTCCCCCTTCGAAGGATGTACGGAAGGGGGAGGAGAGCCTTTAGCACCATCATCCGCAACAGCACCTGCGGCGGATTGCCCAGCCACGTCGGAGGCCTCTGTCACCACGACGTCGACAATAGACAGAGGGTCTACCTCTGCTACCGCCAGCGACTGCTTAACCGCGGCCCCCAACGAGACAAGGTCAATAAGAGTGACCCTGGAGGGCAAGCCCTTAAGCCCCAGGGACGACCAAATCTGTAAAAGATCATCACTGGTTAAGGCATTATCAACAACCTCCCCCGGAGGAGGAGGGGGAACCGCCTCGCTATGGGAGGCGACGCCCTCTCCCCCCACCGAAGGTTGGGAAACAGAACAAGGGCCTGCGCTCCCACTCGGCCGACTCTCCTTAGGAGGCGGACGAGGGGGAGCTTCGGAGGAGGTTTGGGCGGCGGAAGAAGAGTCCCGAGAACCTTCCTCCTTCAAGGCTAACCCCGGAGGAGAATGGTCTCTCTTGGACTTCTTCTTACGCCGACGGCCAAACCTCTCCCACTGGGAGGCAGACCACTCCCTGCACTCACGGCACATGTTCTCCTGGTCACACCGTCGGCCCCGACATTGAGGGCAGAGGGAGTGCGGATCCGTATTGACGTCCGACATGAAAGTCCCACAAGGACGACCGGCAACTCCAGGGCATGTACGCATTGTAAAGAAAAAAAAAAAAAAATAATGAAGGTCAACTTCCAACCAACACACACGCTGAAAAGAAAAGGCAGAAAATTAAAGGCTGTCACGAGGACGATGAGCAGACACGTCTGATCACCGCCGAGCCAAAAGTGAAGTGAAGCAAGTCACCGGTGTGTGGAGGGGGGAGGGGTAGCAAGCTACCCTTCCCCACCCCCCGCTAACTAGCGCGGGGGTAATTAACCCTCGTTAAAACTATTGGCTCGTCATTTCAGCTGCGCTAAAAGGTAAACCCTCTGTAAATAGCGTGGTTTGTATTTCGGTTACGGAACAACTTCAAATCAATGTTTCAAAAACTAAAGTAGTTGTATTTTCTAGAGGAAAAGTTAGAAATGTCCCGAATTTTAAATATGGTGAGGAGAGCATCGAAATTGTAGATGATTATATTTACCTTGGTACTATGTTTAATTATAATGGTAAAATGGATAAAGCTATTAAGAAACAAGTCATTCAAGCACATAGAGCATTATTTAGTATGTTAATCAAATGTGAAAAACTTGAATTACCCATTGATATCAACTATGATCTGTTCGATGCTCTAGTTGTACCAATTTTGACTTACGGTTGTGAAATATGGGGTTACCACAAACTAGATCATATTGAAACATTTCACAAGATGTTCATGAAAAATCAGCTGTGTGAACAAGCGAACAGCAAACTGCATGGTTTATGGGGATCTTGGCAGATTCAAAATTGAAATATCTATTTGCAAACGGATGATTGGATTTTGGTTGAGAATTGTAAAATCAAAGGCGTCTAAATTGTCAAATGTTTTTCATCGTTTTCTTAGAATTCTTTACGAGTCGAATGAGTATAAGTCTAGTTGGATCCATAAAATTAAAACTATCCTTGATTCATGTGATATGTCAAATATATGGGAACATCCAGAAAATTTCAATCACACGTGGATAATAAATAGCCTAGAAATGAAACTCAAAGATATAGAGAGACAACAGTGGCATGCAGAAGTAGAGAGAAATATATTGTGTAATAATTATAAACTTTTTAAGACAGACTTTGGCCAAGAAAAGTATATTATAAATTTAGATATACCAGAAAGAATTGCCCTTAGTAAATATAGGTGTGGTACCCACAAACTTCCTGTAGCAACTGAAAGATATTCTAGGCAGGAGAATCAGCACCCTTGCACACTATGCAACGGCATTGAAGTTGGGGATGAATATCATTATGTTTTAGTTTGTCCTGTGATTGGAGAAATAAGAGAGAGATACATAAAGCCCTACTATTGTAGAAGACCTACCACTTTTAAATTCAATCTGCTCCTCAATACAAGTAGTGCTAGAGAACTGAGAAGACTTGCAAAGTTTGTTAACCTTATACTGTAATGTCTTTTTTTTATTTAATACTTTCTAGGATTTTCATTATTCTGGTATTATTTTTCAATGTATGTATTTTCCTTTGTCAGAATACTTTTTATGTTTTAATTATGTACTTGCTAAATATATGTGTACATAAATATAGTTGTAATCTATTGGTCTCTTCTTTTTGTAGTTTTTTGTGTAAAATATATATATTTGTGTAATTTTGTAATTCTCATACTCCGGAAGGGGTCGATAGAATAAAATTTGCCTTTGCCTTTGCCTTTGCCTTTGCCTAGGTATACCAGTCTTTGAGTGGGAAGCAGAGAGGACTTCTCGAGATTTACCATGATCCCCAGATCCTGGCAAAGTCCCAGAAGTTTGTCTCGGTGTTGAAGAAGGGATAACGCCGAGTCTGCTAGGATCAGCCAGTCGTCCAGATAATGGAGGAGACGGATGCCGATCCTGTGTGCCCACAAAAATATTAGGGTAAACACTCTGGTGAAAACCTGTAGTGCCGTGGAGAGACCGAAACACAGCATCTTGAACTGGTACTCCTTGTTGTCTAGGCTGAATCTCAAGTACTTCCTTGAAGACGGATGGACTGGGATCTGGAAGTACGCGTCCTTCAGATCCAGTGTTCACATGAAGTCTTGCGGTCTCACTGCAAGTCTGACCGTGTCTGCAGTCTCTATGCTGAACGGAGTTTGTTTGGCAAACTTGTTCAACGCTGAGAGGTCGATGACTGGTCTCCAGCCTCCAGATGCTTTCTTTACAAGAAAGAGTCGACTGAAGAAGCCTGGGACCCGTCGAAGACCTCCTGGAGAGCGCCCTTCTTCAACAGGGTCTGGAGTTCTGCCCGAAGGGCTTGCCCCCTTGCTGATCCCATGGCAAGGGAGCTCAATGACACTGGATTCATCGTCAGGGGAGGTAGAGATGTTGTGAACGGGACGCGATATCCTTGACTGATTACGGAAATCGTCCAGAAATCGGCCCCGAGTTGCTGCCACCTGTCTGCGCAACTTTGTAGGCATCCCAAATACTGGTGGACATGCAGGGGGACTGCCAATCCTAGCGTTTGCGGCCTTGGCTGCTCCCTCTAGGATTTTTACCTCCCCTGGAGGACTTTTTGCCTTTCTTGTCCTCGACAGGAAAGGGCTTAGACACCACTGCCTTCGCTGCCGTTGTCGGTTTTGTGGTCTTGGTAGGAAGGGACTGCTGGGGCGCTGGAGGCTTATAGGGCTTGGATGTCAAAGCCCTATGTAGGAGGGAGTCTTGGTGGGACTTCCTCCACCTCTCAGCAGCATGTTCCACGTCTTTAGGCTCAAACAGGTTCGTTCCTTCCACGGAAGAATGCCTGAGCCTGTTTATCTCGGTGCTAGGGCCCTTCTGATGGAACCTCTCAGCCACCACATCCCGACGTTTCAGGATGTTGTTCGCCCACAAGTTCGAGACTTGGTGGGCCAGAAACTCAATCGTGCGAGTGCCTGAGAGGAGGAACGTCTCCATAGTTTTCCTGGTACGTTCTTTGGAGAAATCCTCCGAACGTATCAGGATACCTAAGGTCCCTAACCAGATATCCAGCCACGAAGTGGCTTGCATAGCACACTTCGCAACCTTCTCCTGGTTAAGGATCTCAGTCGCCGAGAATGAGACCTGCCTGTTGGAGTGTCTCTCAAGAGGGACTCCCCTGGTAAGCTCTTCCAAAGAATGGTGAAGAGGAAGAGCTAAACAAGGCTCCTCTAAGATCTCGAAGTACCTCCTCTGCTGTACGCGAGGAGGTGGGAGAAGCTTGTTGCCGGCACTGGATCGGTTGGAGGAGGCTAACTCAGAGAGCTGGACCGCGATCTTGTCCCTGGTACTCTTAACCCCCTGAGACCAGGTCAGAGCCGCACTGGCCTTAGAAGGTTTTTGAGTACCAAATACTCGGTCCAAGACCGTGTCTTTGCCCTCTAGAGGTGGAATCTCTGGGTCGGCAAACCCATTGAGAGTCCTCATAAGAGTCAGAACCTGCCAAAATGGATGTTCTGACTCCTGTAGCTCTCCTTCGGAAGTCGGACTCGCAGCGAAGTCTCCTGTCCCCAAAGGCTATTCTTGGGGAGAATCGCGGACGTTCGAGTGACTAGCTGGCTCCGTCCTAAGTCTCGTCGAGGATTTTGGCACTGTCTTCGAGTCCTTTGACTCTCTCCTGGGAGGGATGCAGGACTCCAACAACGACGGAGGCAAGTTCTTCTCCGCCCCTACCCGGGAAGACTTTTCAACGCGAGGTGGGGTTTCCCTCATTGGTGCGATGGGAGAACGTCTCACCTCATGTGACTCCCCTAAGGATGGGAAATCCTCGTCCGACAGGGAGGGAGAAAAAGTATGGGGGGGAGAGGACCTGCCTCGAGGGCTTACGAGGAGACAGCTTAATTCTTGGAGAAGTCACCGCGTCCGAAACTTCTCATTTTCTCTTCAGGGGGGTAGACGCAGCCAAGGAATTGTGGCCCCATTCAGAAAGAACAGGCTTGAAAGCATGTGTAACCGCTTTGATTAGTGCCCCAAACCAAGTCTGTTGGTTGACAGCTGCGCTGTCAGACACTCCCTCTGAAGGGACAGGGATCGACCGATCCCTGGGAGGAGTTTCCATAGGGGGGTTCGCCTGGAAAGAAAAAGAAGAAGAAATGTTCCTGGACCTTTCTGGAAGCTTCCCTTCCGCCACCGAGCGCGCTGTTCTGCGCTTGCGGGGAGGGGAATGTGGCGATGGCGACCTTGCCGTGCATTTTCCTGCAGCCTTTCGCGCGGGGGATCGTGGTGGCGCTCGCGCGATATGGAATACCCGGGGTCGCGCGCGGGGAACTGCTGATGCGTGTGCGTGGGAGGGCGCGCGGGCAAGTAGAAGCTTGCGCGGGAGACACAGGAGTGCGCAGGAGGCTGATTGTGCGTGCGCGGGTGAATGTTCGCGCGCAGGGGGGGGTGAATGTTCGCGCGCAGGATCAGGATGTTGCATTCGTGGGCGTGCGGGCGAGAGATCACGCGCCCCAGAATATGTCGTAAGGCGCGCGCGCACAGGGGAGATATCCCTTGCGCGAGGGCGCGCAGTCAGAACCTGTGTGCGTGGGTGCACATCTTGTGTGCGCGCGTCAGGAACACGGTGCATAACTGCTGGAGGAGAAGGGCGTGGGCGCGCAGGGTGCGCGCGCATATCCTCTTGGGCGCGAGCAGGTAGACCCGCGCGATCACGCACTGGCGAGGGATGGCGCGCTGGAGACAGCAGGCGGCGCGTCGGCGAGCGCTGGTGTGTAGGAGAAACCCTTGACTTCCCTACAGCTCCCAGATCCGAAGATCGTGGGCACGCTGGAGAGATGGATGCACGTGGGCGCTAGCGCGCGGGAGAGCACTGGCGAGTAGGCGAGCGTTGACGCGCAGGTAGTTGTTGGCGCGCAGGAGGTTGATGGCGCGCAGTGCTGGCGCGCTACCTCAGGCAAAGCCTTGCGCACAGGAGACCATTGGCGCGCATGAACATCATGGCGCGTAAGGGACGTATGCGCGATGGCGCGTACGCCCTTGTTGCCCTGTAATAGGGACCGGTGCCTGACTATCATAGACAGGGTTCGTTGGCACGTAAAGCGCATCAGCTGCCAGGAACGGCGACGGCAGGTCAGCAGGTCTGTCGGGTGGAAGGTCGGCGTGCCCTTCGAAAGGACGACCTTCCACCGAAGGGGATCGCGAACAATCCACAGAGAGGTCCAGGACCGTAGCAGGAACAGTCGGTTAACGCTGACGAAGCTCCTCTGCGGCGGACAGCAACGACGATGATGAACCGAAGAGGCGCCTCCTTACCCAATTATAAGGTGAAGGAAGGCCTCTCCGGCGAAGAGGGAGGCGAGCCTTGCGACGTATGCGCCCTCTGGGGGCCGTGGGATCAGCAAGCTGACCTTCAGCAGTCCTCCGAAGAGGAGTCTCTGTGAGTGAACTCCCCCGAGGGGGAGAATCACCGGCAGGAGAGACTGTTGGACTTAGTTTCTCCTTCGAAGGTTGAGCAGAGGGAGAAACTAAGCCTTCAGCTACTGCGGGATGAGAAGAGGCAGAGGTATTAGGAGATACCGCATTGGATACCTCTGACACCACAACGTTGACGATAGACAGAGGATCAACCTCTGCCAAAGTCGGCAATTGCTTGACAGCGGCACCAAATCGGATGATGTCAAGAAGTGCTTCCTTGGAGGGCGAACTCTCAAGCCCCAAGGAAGACCAAAGCTGAAATAAATTGGTTAGAGATAAATCCTCCCCCGGGGGGAGAGGTGGAGCTGCCTCGCTAGGGGAGGCAACGCCATCTCTCGAACCCCGAGTTCGGGAAACAGAACCACAGTCTACGCTACCACTCGACGGTCTCTCGAAAGAGACCGATTGAGCGGGAGCTTCGGAGGAGGTTTGGGCAACGGAAGAAGAGTCCCTGGGATTTTCTCCTTTCAAAGAAAACTTCGAAGGAGAAATATCCCGCCTGGACTTCTTCTTACGTCGCCGAGAAAACCTCTCCCACTGGGAGGTAGACCACTCCCTACACTCACCACACTTATTACCACTATCACACCGTTGGCCTCTACAGTAAGGGCAAAGGGTGTGAGGGTCTGTCTCGACCGCCGACATGAATGTTCCACGGGCGGTCGGGTAATCCAGGACAGGTGTGCATAATTGCAGAGGCCAACGTCACACTCAAACCTGTTAAAGAAAAAGCAAAAAAACATTAATGGCTGCCAAAAGCGAGGCGAGGATGAGAGAGGACACGTCCGTCTACCATCCGAGCCGAGAGCAAAGTGAGCTCAAGCACAGGTGTGTGTGTGAGGGGGGAGTAGCAAGCTACCCTCCCCTACCCCCCCCCCTATCTAGCGGTGGGGTAGTAAACCTTCGTTAAAATTCTAATGGCTCGTCATTTCAGCTACGCCGAAAGTAATACCCCTATTAAATAGCGTGGTTTGTATGTCAGTTACGGAACAAATGATTATATTTTCACTAGAAATAATTAAGACAAACAATCGGAAGAGCAACCTAACCCGCGCACAGGAAAGGAGCTTCCCCAATAGTACGCTGTTGTTGTAAATGTGAGCAACCTCGAGAAGAGAGAGACCGTAGTCAATCTTTGAAAGGCCACATTCCCTTCGCTCAGAATCCATGTTTCCCGTAGGAAAAAAGGAAAAGGCGAAGACAATAGTTGAATGAAGAGGGTCCAGGCAATGACGATTCCCCTGCGGCAGTCGAGATAACGGTTATATGCCGACGGGAAGACCAAGGGACCAGAGAGGGAGAGGTCGTTCCCCAAGCAGTGGAACTGTGCTGGCCTTGCTAATACGCAAGTGTCGTTGTCGTATACGTATCACACACACAGCACAAACACTGAAAAGGAAACTTAAAATATTTTTATACACATATATACATAAACATTAAGAATGTTTTCATATATATACAAGTATAAGAAAAAGTAAGTTAAAAGACAAAAATTAATGGCAGTCCAGAATAGGCGAGGAGAGAGAGAGGAAACAACCGCTCTCGATCCGAGCCAAAAGTAAAGTGACTAAATCACAGGTGTGTGAACGGGAGTGGTAGCAAGCTACCCCACCCCCCCATCCCAGCTAACTAGCGGTGTGGGTAGTTAACCCTCGCTACAATTTACAAATTCAGATATAATTTGTATTTTTCCTAACCATACAAACCTTGGCTATTTACATAGAGTTTACTTTCGGCGTAGCTGAAATGACGAGCCATTAGAATTTAACGAGGGTGTATTACCCCCGCGCTAGTTAGCAAGGGGGTAGGGGAGTGGTAGCTAGCTACCTCTCCCCCCCTCACACACCAGTGAACTGCTTCACTTCACTTAGAGGTAGGACTTGCCTTGGGGGACAGGGCTGGCAGGCAAATATGTGTAAATAGCTAAGGTTTGTATGGTTAGGAAAAATACAAATTATCTCCGAATTTGTCATTTGTTCCGTAACCGAAATACAAACCACACTATTTACATAGGGTGACTTACCCTTAGGAAGGGTGGAAAGTCCCCAGCCTTACTGGCTTTGGCTTACCGGGGACTCAGAATCCGAGTGAGCAGCACTCGAGAAAAAGTCCCTGCACCTCGCAAGTTGCTTGCTACGCAAGAAACGTGCGGCCTACATAAGCTTGTGTGTGGAGGGAAGAAGTGTGACTTGTCCTAGGAAGTCGACCTGAAGTCCTTTAGCTGGAATTCTAGGCTAGGACGTTCCCCATACCACCTCGTCAGGGTATGGGGGACACGGCAGTATTAACTTAATACTAGGAACACAAGGATGCATGGTTTACCTGCAGAGGTTTGAGGTCAGCTATGCAGAGAACCCAGGATGCTGCTTTCCCCAAGAGAGGGGAGGATGAAGAAAGAAGTAAGGGCCAGACATACTTCTTTCATTCATGCAGTCTAAAACCGGATAACAATGCCCTCAACCTTCTGCTACCTGTCCATTAAGGAGCCTGAGGTTAGACCGGCTGTTGTGTAGCCACCACAGGGCCGATAGAAAACGTATCGAGACTCCTGGGGTCACGTCCTGCAGGTAATGGGCTGTGAAGGTCGTTAGACGCTTCCAGACTCCAGCTTGTAGCACCTGCGTCACAGAGTAGTTTCTCTTGAAGGCCAGGGACGTTGCGATGCCTCTGACATCGTATGCCCTACGGCGACATGACGGAGGAGGATCTGGATTCAGGGCGTGATGGATGACCCTTTGAGTCCAGGCTGAAAAGACATTCTTGACAACCCTCCTCTCCGTCCTCCCTGTGCTCCCAAACAGGGCTTGCACGTGAGGACGAACTGCAGCTGTTCTTTAAGATAACCCCTTCGACTCCTTACTGGGCATAGCAGGAGAAGGTCTGGGTCATCTGTTACAGAACGGAGACTCGAAATCCTGAAGGAGTCGACCGAACGTCCGGGACTCCCAGATTTTGAGTCTAGCAACCAACTCAGGGACGAACCTGAACGTTACCTCCACCTATCCTCTTGAATGGGCGATGTCGTACGAGAGACCATGAAGTTCGCTGACACGCTTGGCCGAGGCCAGAGCAAGCAGGAGCACCGTCTTCCAAGACCGGTGACGATCAGAAGCCTGGCGTAATGGTTCGCAAGGAGATCTCTTAAGAGCCCGAACCATGTTCCATGGAGGAGGTCTCACTTCCGACTGGGGGCAGGTAAGTTCGTAGTTTCGTATGAGCGAAGAAAGATCCAGAGAGGAGGAAATGTATATTCCTTTCAGCCTGAAGGCCAGGCTTAAGGCTGAGCGATAGGCTTCCACCGCCGAGAGAGAACGGTGCATTTCCTCCCGCCGATATACAATAACTCCGCTATGCTGGAATAGTGGCATCAAGGGGAGAGGTACCTCTTCCACAACACCAACCACAGAAGACTCTTCACTTCGCCTGGTAGACCCCTGCGGATGACTTTCGCAGGTGTCGAGACATCCGCTCCGCAACTTGTTGCGGAACGCTTCTCTCTGTGAGGAGATGCTGGATGGTCTCCGGGCGTGAAGCCGAAGCGATGATACGGCTTGTGGTAGATGCTGCAGTGTGGTTGTTTGAGTAGCTCATGTCGTGGGGGAAGCTCTCTCAGGAGTTCCGTCAGGAGATGCAGAAGATCCGGGAACCACTCTGCATGACGCCGCAGCGGAGCTATCAGTGTCATCGACTGGTTGACCGATAGTCTGGTCTTGTTGAGCCCCCTTCTCAACAGACAGAACGTTGGGAAGACGTAGATGTCGATGTTGTCCCACCGTTTAGGAAGGCATCTTGCCAGAGTGCCTTGGGGTCTGGGGCTGGGAGTAGTACAGCGGCAGCTTGAAAATTCAAGGCTTTCGCAAACAGGTCCGCAAGGTCAGGACTTGTTGGCTACGAGGGGGTGCCGAAGACCACTCGGTACTCTCTATCTGTGAGGCCTTGCTCAGACTGTCGAAGAGCACATTCCTTTGTCCGGAATGAAGCGAGCCGATAGGGTATTGAGTGGACTTCGGTTCATCTCAGAATCTCTACTGCAAGATGAGAAAGTTGTCGTTCACGGAGTGACTCGCCAGGGTCTGTTGGAAGTGTTGAAGGGCCAGAATACGGCCTTCTTTCCTAGCAGATTGATGTGGAGGTACCCTTCTGGTTCTGACCATAGGCCTGATTCAGAACGTGGACCCCCCCCCTTGTTTTGACGAGTCCGAGAACAGCATCAAATGCGGGGGAAGGACGAGAAGATCCATTCCATTGCAAAGGTTCCCGTAGGTCAACTACCACTGCAGGTCCATTCGTTCCGCAGGTCCCAAAAGGGACCAGAATGTCCGGGGAATCGTTGTCTTGATTCCACCGGGACTTAGGCCGCCGAAGCAGGGATATCATCCTGAGGCGGCCGTTGGAACTAGCCTGGCCAAGGAGGAAAGGTGACCTAGGAGGCGTAACCAAGGTTGGGCTGGAAGCTCTCCTTGTCTGAGGAAAGGTTCTGCGACTCTCCTCAGCCTTGCTATCCTGTCATCTGATGGGAAGGCTTGGAGATTGGAGTCTAATATCATGCCTAGATATACCAGTTGTTGAGATGGAAGCAGAGAAGACTTCTCGAGAATTACCATGATCCCTAGATCTTGGCAAAGTCCCAGAAGCTCGTCTCGGTGTCGAAGAAGGGTCGATTCCGAGACTGCCTGGGTTAGCCAGTCATCCAGAAAGCAAAGGAGACGGATGCCGCTCCTGCGTGGCCATGAAGATAACAGGGTGAAAATTCTGGTGGACAGCTGCGGTGATGTGGAGAGATCGAAACACAGCACCTTGAACTGGTATAACTTGTTGTCTAGGCTGAATTTCAAGTAATTCCTGGAAGACGGATGGATTGAGATTTGGAAGTACTCGTCCTTCAGAACCAGTGTGCACATGAAGTCTTGTGGTCTCACTACAAGCCTGATTGACTCTGCTGTTCCACGCTGAACGAAGTTTGTTCGACAAACTTGTTCAGGGCTGAGAGGTCGAGACAGGTTTCCAGCCTTCCGACGCTTTCTTACAAGAAAGAGTCGACTGAAGAAGCCCCGAGAGAGAGAGAGAGAGAGAGAGAGAGAGAGAGAGAGAGAGAGAGAGAGAGAGAGAGAGAGAGAGAGAGAGAGCCGTCGATGACCTCTTGGAGAGCATACTTCTAGAGCATGGTCTCGATTTATGCCCGAAGGGCTAGCCCCTTTGCCGAACCCATGGCGTAGGAGCTCAGCGACGCTGGATTCGCTATCAGTGGAGGTAGAGATGTAAAGAACGGGACGCGATATCCTAGGCTGATCACGGAGATCGTGCAGGAATCGGCCCCGAGTTGTTGCCACCTGAGCACGCAACCTTAGGCATCCCCCTACTGGGGACCATGCAGGGGGGTTGCCAATCCTAGCGCTTGCGGCCTCGGCCGCTCCCTTAGGATTATTGCCTCCCCAGGAGGACTTCCCGCCCTTCTTGTCTCTGACAGGAGGGGGCAGGTGTTTAGACACCTTGTCTTAGCTGCCGGGGCCGGTTCCGATGTCCTAGACTGACGAGGCTGTTGTTGTTGAGGCGCTGGAGGCTTGTAGGGTCTGGATGTAAGCGCCTTTGGAGGAGCGAATCGTGATTCGACTTTCTCCACCTTTCAGCTGTCGGTTCCCTGTCCTTGGGCTCAAAACAAGGTCTTTCCATGGGTGGAAGAGTGTCTGAGCTTGCCGACATCCATGGTTGGGACTGCCGAGAGGAACCTCTCTGTCACTGCATCTCAATGCTTTAACATCGAGTTTGCCCACAAGTTCGAAACTTGGTGAGCCGGGAAACGATGGTGCTCCTGCCCGAGAGGAGGAAAGTTTCCATGGCCTTCCTGGAGCTCTCCTTGGAAAAATTCTCGGATCGCAACAGGATGCCCAGAGATCCAAGCCAGACGACCAGCCACGAAGTGGCCCGCATGGCACACTTTGTGGCTTTCTCCTGGCTTAAGATTTCCGAAGACGAGAAAGTGACCTGCCGGGCGGAGAATTTCTCGAGAGAAAAACTCCCTGGTAAGCCCCTTCCACGGAATGGTGGAGAGGAAGGGCTAAACCAGGTTCCCCCATGATCTTGAAGTACCTCCTCTGCTGACGGCTGACAGACGCAGTGTCAGCGACTCCCGCTGGGGGGAAGGGAATCGAGCAATCCTGAGGAGTAGAGATGATGGGGCCTGTCTGAAAAGAAGATTGTTGCCCAGACCTCTCTGAAGATTCTTCCTGCTCTTGCACGTGCCATGCTCTGCGTTTACGGGGTGAAGAACGTGATCTGGAAGTAAGCGCTCCAGAAGACTCGCCAGGTTGCCCATGTTGCGGAAACCCAACGGGAATCGCGGTCGAAATCGCCCTGGCGCTCGCGCGATGGTAAATCGTTGGTTCGCGCGCGGGCGAACGTGGGTGCGGGCGCGCGGGGGCGCAGGTAAGGGCGAGCGCGGTTGTAAGGGCGAGCGCTAGCAGTCGGGAGACCGATGGTGCGTAGGCGAGCGATGGCGCGTAGGCGAGCGATGGCGCGTAGGCGAGCGATGGCGCGTTGGCGAGCGATGGCGCGTTGGCGAGCGATGGCGCGTTGGCGAGCGATGACTCACTGGCGGGGATCGCGCTGGCGCTCACGCGATGGAAAACCGTTGGTTCGAGCGCGGGCGAACATGGGTGCGCATGTGCGCGGGCGTGTGGGCGCGCGGTCATAAGGGCGAGCGCAGGCGGCCGGGAGACCGATGGCGCGTAAGCGAGAGATGCCGCGCTGACGAGCGATGGCTCGTAGGCGGGCGAAGGCGCGTTGGCGAGCGGTGGCACGTAGCGACCGCTCGCGTAGGGGAGAGTTAACGCTTGGGCGCGTAGGAAACCTACGACGATTGAAGCGTTGGCATGTTGAAAACGCTTGCGCGCAGACGGACAATCGCGCGGGCGCGTAGGAGATCGCTGGCGCGTAAGGAGAGCCCAGGGGTGCCTGTGAGCGCCCGTGCGCTAGCTTAGGTGTCTCTTGGGCGGAGCGGTGTGAAGTGGAAACGTGCTGGAGCGTTGGCACGCTGGAACTGGAACCGCGCGAGGACTCGCTTGGCGCGAAACTTCAGAAGGGCACAGCGAGTCTAGAAGAACCTGTGACCGCCTGTGTGCTAGCGTAGGAACTTCTTGAACTGCGCGCGACGAGGCAGGAACCAGGAGATCGTAGGAGTGTAGTTGCGTGGCCAGAAGATATGCGCGGCCAGACGATATCGGCGAGGGTGCAGAACCAGAGAGATCGTCGGCGAGGAGGCGAAGGAATAAACTCCTTGCCTGCACCCAAATCCGAAGATCGTGGGCGCGTAGGTGAACGTTGATGCGTATTGCGCACATCAGGAAAGGGGGGCGCAGATGCGCGCTGGCGAGCAGGTGAACGTGGAGTTCAGTGAAGAAATAATCTCCCTGCCTGCGCCCAGATCCGGAGATCGTGGGCGCGAGGGCGAACGTTGGTGCGCATTGCGCACATCAGCAAAGCGCGATCAGATGTGCGCCGGCGAGCAGGCAATCGTGGGCGCATATGGCGCGTAGCCGCACAGAAGGTCTCAGAAGAGTTGGCGATCAGGAGTTCTACGGCGAGACTCAGCTACAGGAGGTCGCTGGAGTGTTGATTCAGCAGATGTCTCGTCCACAGCAGAAGAGCATTTGCGAACCACTGCGCGCGAGCGCGCAGGAGAACGAAGTTGCACAGGTAAAAACCTGGCACAAAAGGGACTTACTCACATTGTGAGATAAGCCCTTTGCCCCGAAGGGACCGGTGCCCATTTGGAAAACGGGGAGGAGTAGCGCCCACAGCGCTTCTGCGTCCAGGAACGGAGAAGGAAGACAAGAAAATCTGGCAGGTGTCGGAGATCGCAAACTAACTGCCGACAGGAGTAGCGAAGCAGCTGCAACGGTCTGTTCTCGTCGAGGAGGATCCTCTGCG
Organism: Palaemon carinicauda; assembly: GCF_036898095.1. Classification (NCBI taxonomy): domain Eukaryota; kingdom Metazoa; phylum Arthropoda; class Malacostraca; order Decapoda; family Palaemonidae; genus Palaemon; species Palaemon carinicauda. The sequence goes on along the minus strand of NC_090727.1, from coordinate 18,555,941 downwards.
GCTGAAGATGAAGACGACCACGGACAGGAGCACCATCATCAGTCCTCCGAAGAGGAGTCTCTGTTAGTGAACTCCCCCGAGGGTGAGAGACACTCGCAGGAGAGACCGTTGGACTCAGCTGCCCCCTCGAAGGATGTTCGGAGGGGGAAACTGAGCCTTCAGCAACAACAGCAGGTGATTCCTCCGAAGAGGAGTCTCTATGAGTGTCCTCTCTCGCGAACGAGAGGTGAACACTTCGTAGAAGAGACAGGAAGAACTGACGAAGGCGCCCCTAGGGCCGTTGGATCAGCAAGCTGACCATAAAGACCAACCCTCCGAAGAGGAGCTCCTGCAGCTGCTCAGCCCCTTGAGCGTAGCTGCAAGTGAGACCGCTCAGCACCAAGAGCATAATCGCACGAACACCATGGTCCGGCCTTGCAATCGCTCAGCCCCTTGAGCATGGTTACAAAAGCGGTCGCTCAGCACCAAGAGCATAACCGCCCGAGGACTAGAAAATATTAAGGTAAGAGAAGTTGCCCCCCCTGAAGGGGAAAAAACTCATACCTGGGAAGGGAACCTCCCTCGGAAGGGAAGATACCCACCCGTGGAGGCGAACCTCCTGAGCGTTCTGAATGAACTAAGGAGCTGACAGTTGTCACGGGCCCCAACAGGACAGCTCTGCTTCGTTGGCACAATGGGCAAACGAAAAACTAGATAGTTAACTGTGAAAATAAAACAATTAGTTAACATTAATTCCCCCAGGGGAACTCCGAAGAGGAACCCCTGAGGGAAAAGAACATAAGAATTACGCACCAGGAATGCGCCCTCCTCCCCCACTGACACTCACAGGAAGGGGGGGAAGGCAGAGAACTGTAACAAAACAGAATTATAACAATTATAATTATGTAATTCATCTAAGAATGTTCACTAATAGTAAGAACGAATGAACCCCGAAGGGAAGGGTTCTACACAGAAGCTGAAAAGTTAACAAATACAATTAGATTTGATTAAAAACAATTGAGACAAAATAAACGGAGTAGCAACTCATCCCGCAATGGGAAGGAAGCTACCGTAATACGTAGTAGAAATAAAAGGGTGAACGACCTCAAGGAGAGAGAGAGACCGTAGTCAACTAAACTCCCATGTTTCCTACGCTGAGAGACCAAGTTCCCCGTAGGGAAGGAGGAACAGCGGAGAAACAGATTAATAAATAAAGTCCAGCGATGACGAATCCCCACGGCGCCCGCCGAAGGGAGACCGAAGGACCAAGGGAGAGATCGCGACCCATGAAATATCACCGTGGGGGCCTAGGACCACACGGAGATGTTTTCGTACAATGAGTGGACTTCCTACACACAAACACAGCAAAAACACTGAAAAGGAAACTTACTGTATTTTTATACTCAAATATATACATAAACATGAGAATGTTTACATTTATATTAAGTATAAGAAAAGTAAGTAATTAAGTAAGACAAAAGATTAATAGCTGCCATGCGAGGACGGGACAGAAACGTCTGTTCATTGTCCAAGCCAAAAGTGAAGTAGTACACTGGTGTGTGAGGGGGGGAGGGGTAGCTAGCTACCACTCCCCTACCCCCTTGCTAACTAGCGCGGGGGTAATACACCCTCGTTAAATTCTAATGGCTCGTCATTTCAGCTACGCCGAAAGTAAACCCTATGTAAATAGCGTGGTTTGTATTTCCGTTACGGAACAAAGCGTGGTTTGTATTCCAGTGACGGAACAACTATGAATTTGCAGTACAAACTGAGGTATTATTGTACTGTATTACAGGGCAATGTAACCTAAGAAAAAAAAACTACTTTTTCTTATAGAAAAAATTACGCTCCCTTCGAAAATGACACTCCTTCCCGTCACAAATGAATAGTTTCAGAAATATATATATATATATATCTATATCCTACAATAATGGGGGTCCCCCAGTGGGAACTCGGGGTTTTTATATATATCTATATCCTACGATAATGGGGGACCCCCAGTGGGAACTCGGGGTTTTGGGTGGGGAAAACATACTGAAGAAACGATATATAAACGCAAAACAAGCCTTTTCTTCTCTATACATTACCTTCTTGGATGAATAATAAACGGAGGAAAATATAAAACAGTATAGCTGGATAAACTTTGGAGGAAAGCTATGTCTCATGAAAAAATACAGTAACCAGTGCTGCCAACGTGTGATGTAGATCAAATGTTAGCGTATTATGCTAACATTAGCAGTGTTTTTCATTTAATTTTTCTCATTCTACTTGCCCGTTGTAGTCGCTCTTGTTTGTGCGTTTGTACATAGCAGGTTTCGACCTTCTGCGCAAAAACCCCGCCTCCCTGCGCAGACTTTTCCTCCACCAATAGGATTTCTTCTTCTCTAATCATGAAATGTAAGTATTCGTCTCTCTACCAGCTCTGTTCAAGTCTATTACTTGATTAGTTATGTAATACCCTCGTATACACATTATGTTTGACCCCAGTATTACTCGTTTTATTATCCGATACCTTATAAAATCACATTTTATATACTCATCAAATATGACAAATTCGAAGATAATTTGTATTTTTCCTAACCATACAAACCTTAGCTATTTACATTGGGTTTACCTTTTAGCGCAGCTGAAATGACGAGCCAATAGTTTTAACGAAGGTTAATTAGCCCCGCGCTAGTTAGCGGGGGGTAGGGGAAGGGTAGCTTACTACTCCAGGATTCTGAGTCTTGGCAACAAACTCAGGGACGAACTTGAACGTTACCTCCCCCCGTTCCCTTGAATGGGCGATGTCGTACGAGAGACCATGAAGTTCACTAACCCGCTTGGCCGAAGCCAAAGCGAGTAGGAAAGCCGTCTTCCAAGACAGGCGGCGATCGGAGGCCTGGCGTAATGGCTCGAAGGGAGGTCTCTTAAGAGACTTAAGGACTCGAACCACATTCCAAGGAGGAGGTCTCACTTCCGACTGGGGGCAGGTAAGCTCATAGCTACGTATGAGTAAAGAGAGTTCTAGCGATGAAGAAATATCCACGCCCTTCAGTCTGAAGGCCAAGCTTAAGGCTGAGCGATAGCCTTTCACTGCCGAGACAGAAAGGCGCATTTCTTCCCGCAGATAAACGAGGAAGTCCGCTATTGCTGGGATAGTGGCATCAAGTGGAGAGATACCCCTTCCCCGACACCAACCACAAAAGACTCTCCACTTTGCTTGGTAGACTCCCTCAGAGGACCTTCGTAGGTGCCGAGACATTCTCCGCAACTTGTTGCGAAAAGCCTCTCTCCGCGAGGAGACCCTGGATAGTCTCCAGGCGTGAAGCCGAAGCGAGGCTACGGCCCTGTGAGGGACGCCGGAGTGGGGTTGTCTGAGAAGCTCGTGTCGTGGAGGAAGTTCTCTCGGGAGCTCCGTCAGGAGCTGCAGAAGATCCGGAAATCATTCCGCGTAATGCCATAGCGGAGCTACCAGAGTCATTGAACAGATGACCGATAGTCTGGTCCTGTTGACTTGGGGGTCAGGGATGGCGGGCACATATGTGTAAATAGCTAAGGTTTGTATGGTTAGGAAAAATACAAATTATCTTCGAATTTGTCATTTGTTCCGTAACCGAAATACAAACCACGCTATTTACATTGGGTGACTTACCCCTTATGAAGGGTGGAAAGTCCCCAGCCTTACTGACTTCGACTTGCCAGGGGGCTCGATCCCTCAGTGAGCAGCACTAGAGAAAGGGAGCCCCTGTACCTCACAAGTTCCTAGTATCGCTAGGAACGAGTGGCCTACATAAGCAGTGTGTGGAGGAGAGTGTGACTCATCCTATGAAGTTGACCTTGAGACCTTCAGATAGGAATTCTAGGATAGGACGTTCCCAATACCACCTCGTCAGGGTATGGGAGACGCAACAGTATTAAGCTTAATACTAGGAGCAGGGGTCGAGGTCAGCTATGCGAGGACCAGGATGCTGCTTCCCCAAGAGAGGGGAGAATGAAGAAAGAAGTAAGGGTCAGACATACTCTTTCATTCACGCAGACTAAGACCGGGTAACAACGCCCTCAACCTACTGCTACTTGTCCAATAAGGAGCCTGAGGTTAGACCAGATGTTGTGCAGCCACCACAGGGCCGATAGAAAACGTATCGAGGCTCCTGTGGGTCACGTCTTGCAGGTAGTGGGCTGTGAAGGTCGTTTGACGCTTCCAGACCCCAGCTTGAAGTACCTGCGCCACAGACAAGTTTCTCTTGAAGGCCAGGGATGTAGCAATACCCCTGACATCGTGGGCCCGAGGGCGACGTGACGGAGGAGGATCAGGATTAAGGCATGGTGGATAACCCTTCGAATCCAAGCTGAGATGGTGTTCCTGGTTACCCTCCTCTTGGTCCTGCCTGTGCTCACAAACAAAGCTCGCACTTGAGGACGGACTGCAGCCGTTCTCTTCAAGTAGTGCCTCAGACATCTCACTGGACATAGTAGCAGCTGGTCTGGCTCGCTTGTTACAGAACGGAGACTCGCGATCCTGAAAGAGTCGAAGTGAGGATCCGGCACTCCAGGATTCTGAGTCTTGGCAACAAACTCAGGGACGAACTTGAACGTTACCTCCCCCCGTTCCCTTGAATGGGCGATGTCGTACGAGAGACCATGAAGTTCACTAACCCGCTTGGCCGAAGCCAAAGCGAGTAGGAAAGCCGTCTTCCAAGACAGGCGGCGATCGGAGGCCTGGCGTAATGGCTCGAAGGGAGGTCTCTTAAGAGACTTAAGGACTCGAACCACATTCCAAGGAGGAGGTCTCACTTCCGACTGGGGGCAGGTAAGCTCATAGCTACGTATGAGTAAAGAGAGTTCTAGCGATGAAGAAATATCCACGCCCTTCAGTCTGAAGGCCAAGCTTAAGGCTGAGCGATAGCCTTTCACTGCCGAGACAGAAAGGCGCATTTCTTCCCGCAGATAAACGAGGAAGTCCGCTATTGCTGGGATAGTGGCATCAAGTGGAGAGATACCCCTTCCCCGACACCAACCACAAAAGACTCTCCACTTTGCTTGGTAGACTCCCTCAGAGGACCTTCGTAGGTGCCGAGACATTCTCCGCAACTTGTTGCGAAAAGCCTCTCTCCGCGAGGAGACCCTGGATAGTCTCCAGGCGTGAAGCCGAAGCGAGGCTACGGCCCTGTGAGGGACGCCGGAGTGGGGTTGTCTGAGAAGCTCGTGTCGTGGAGGAAGTTCTCTCGGGAGCTCCGTCAGGAGCTGCAGAAGATCCGGAAATCATTCCGCGTAATGCCATAGCGGAGCTACCAGAGTCATTGAACAGATGACCGATAGTCTGGTCCTGTTGACTTGGGGGTCAGGGATGGCGGGCACATATGTGTAAATAGCTAAGGTTTGTATGGTTAGGAAAAATACAAATTATCTTCGAATTTGTCATTTGTTCCGTAACCGAAATACAAACCACGCTATTTACATTGGGTGACTTACCCCTTATGAAGGGTGGAAAGTCCCCAGCCTTACTGACTTCGACTTGCCAGGGGGCTCGATCCCTCAGTGAGCAGCACTAGAGAAAGGGAGCCCCTGTACCTCACAAGTTCCTAGTATCGCTAGGAACGAGTGGCCTACATAAGCAGTGTGTGGAGGAGAGTGTGACTCATCCTATGAAGTTGACCTTGAGACCTTCAGATAGGAATTCTAGGATAGGACGTTCCCAATACCACCTCGTCAGGGTATGGGAGACGCAACAGTATTAAGCTTAATACTAGGAGCAGGGGTCGAGGTCAGCTATGCGAGGACCAGGATGCTGCTTCCCCAAGAGAGGGGAGAATGAAGAAAGAAGTAAGGGTCAGACATACTCTTTCATTCACGCAGACTAAGACCGGGTAACAACGCCCTCAACCTACTGCTACTTGTCCAATAAGGAGCCTGAGGTTAGACCAGATGTTGTGCAGCCACCACAGGGCCGATAGAAAACGTATCGAGGCTCCTGTGGGTCACGTCTTGCAGGTAGTGGGCTGTGAAGGTCGTTTGACGCTTCCAGACCCCAGCTTGAAGTACCTGCGCCACAGACAAGTTTCTCTTGAAGGCCAGGGATGTAGCAATACCCCTGACATCGTGGGCCCGAGGGCGACGTGACGGAGGAGGATCAGGATTAAGGCATGGTGGATAACCCTTCGAATCCAAGCTGAGATGGTGTTCCTGGTTACCCTCCTCTTGGTCCTGCCTGTGCTCACAAACAAAGCTCGCACTTGAGGACGGACTGCAGCCGTTCTCTTCAAGTAGTGCCTCAGACATCTCACTGGACATAGTAGCAGCTGGTCTGGCTCGCTTGTTACAGAACGGAGACTCGCGATCCTGAAAGAGTCGAAGTGAGGATCCGGCACTCCAGGATTCTGAGTCTTGGCAACAAACTCAGGGACGAACTTGAACGTTACCTCCCCCCGTTCCCTTGAATGGGCGATGTCGTACGAGAGACCATGAAGTTCACTAACCCGCTTGGCCGAAGCCAAAGCGAGTAGGAAAGCCGTCTTCCAAGACAGGCGGCGATCGGAGGCCTGGCGTAATGGCTCGAAGGGAGGTCTCTTAAGAGACTTAAGGACTCGAACCACATTCCAAGGAGGAGGTCTCACTTCCGACTGGGGGCAGGTAAGCTCATAGCTACGTATGAGTAAAGAGAGTTCTAGCGATGAAGAAATATCCACGCCCTTCAGTCTGAAGGCCAAGCTTAAGGCTGAGCGATAGCCTTTCACTGCCGAGACAGAAAGGCGCATTTCTTCCCGCAGATAAACGAGGAAGTCCGCTATTGCTGGGATAGTGGCATCAAGTGGAGAGATACCCCTTCCCCGACACCAACCACAAAAGACTCTCCACTTTGCTTGGTAGACTCCCTCAGAGGACCTTCGTAGGTGCCGAGACATTCTCCGCAACTTGTTGCGAAAAGCCTCTCTCCGCGAGGAGACCCTGGATAGTCTCCAGGCGTGAAGCCGAAGCGAGGCTACGGCCCTGTGAGGGACGCCGGAGTGGGGTTGTCTGAGAAGCTCGTGTCGTGGAGGAAGTTCTCTCGGGAGCTCCGTCAGGAGCTGCAGAAGATCCGGAAATCATTCCGCGTAATGCCATAGCGGAGCTACCAGAGTCATTGAACAGATGACCGATAGTCTGGTCCTGTTGAGCACCCTTCTCATCAGACAGAACGGTGGGAAGGCGTACACGTCGATGTTGTCCCACCGTTGCTGGAAAGCATCTTGCCAGAGTGGCTTGGGGTCCGGGACTGGGGAGCAGTATAGGGGCAGCTTGAAGTTCAAAGCTGTCGCGAACAAGTCCACAGTCGGGGAACCCCACAAAGTCAGGACTTTGTTGGCTATCTGAGGATCCAAAGACCACTCGGTACTCACTATCTGCGAGGCCCTGCTCAGACTGTCGGCGAGCACATTCCTCTTGCCAGGAATGAAGCGAGCTGATAGTGTTATCGAGTGGGTTTCGGTCCACCTCAGAGTCTCTACTGCAAGAAGGGATAGCTGCTGCGAAAAAGTGCCTCCCTGCTTGTTGATATAAGCCACTACCGTGGTGTTGTCGCTCATCACCACCACGGAGTGACCCGCCAAGGACCGTTGGAACTGCTGAAGAGCCAGAAAGACGGCCTTCAATTCCAGCAGGTTGATGTGTAGGCACTTTTCTGATTCTGACCAAAGGCCTGAGGCCCTCTGGTTCAGAACGTGCGCCCCCCACCCTTCTTTTGACGCGTCCGAAAACAGAGTCAATTCCAGGGGGAGGACGAGAAGACTCACTCCCTTCCGCAGGTTCTCGTCGACCAGCCACCACCGCAAGTCCGCCTGTTCCAGAGACCCTATTGGGATCAGAATGTCCGGGGAATCGGATCCTTGAATCCACTGGGACTTGAGCCGCCATTGAAGGGATCTCATCCTGAGGCAGCCGTTTGGAACCAGACGAGCCAGAGAGGATAGGTGACCTAAGAGACGCAACCACGATTGGGCGGGGAGTTCTTCTCGCCTGAGGAAGGGTTCCGCCACCCTCCTCAGCCTTGCTATCCGGTTGTCCGATGGAAAGGCTTTGTGGAGATTGGTGTCTATTAGCATGCCTAGATAAACCAGTCGTTGGGACGGCTGCAGAGAGGACTTCTCGAGGTTTACCACGATCCCCAGATCCTGACAAAGATCCAGAAGCCTGTCTCGGTGCCGAAGAAGGGTCGACTCCGAGTCTGCTAGGATCAGCCAATCGTCCAAGTAACGAAGGAGACGAATGCCGTTCCTGTGCGCCCAAGATGAAATCAGGGTGAACACTCTGGTGAACACCTGAGGAGCTGTGGAGAGACCGAAACACAGCACCTTGAACTGGTAGATCTTGTCGTCTAGGCAAAATCTCAGGTACTTCCTCACTAAAGGGAAAGGGATCGGGCGATCCTTTGGAGTGGACACCACAGTACCTGCCTGAAAAGAAGGTGGGGAAGAATGATGTACTAACCTCTCCTCAGTAATATCCTTGTCCTGCACTACAATCCTGTGTTTGGGTGGAGGCGATCCGGAGAGTTGTCTAGGAACACGCGTTCCTGCTGCTATCACCGGCTGCGGAATTCGCCGCGAACGATAATCGCGCGAGGGCGAACGGTCACGCGGGAGCGCGGGCGCGCAGGTGGATGATCGTGCGGGAGCGCGGGCGAGCGATCGCGCGGGCGCGCAGGTGGATGATCGCGCGGGCGCGCAGGCGAGTGGGCGCGAGGGTGAGCAGGTGAATGAGCGCGTGTCCGAGGCGGCGAACGAAAGCGTTGGCGCGATGGCGAGGAAACGCGCTGCCGCGTGGGTGAGGAAGATCGCTGGCGATGTAGATCAACAGGCGATCGGTGGTGAGCTGGCGAGCGCTGACGCGCAGGTGGGCGATGGCGCGTTGTGGCATGGTGACGCGTTGGCGAGCGACAGCGAGCAGCACGCGCCAGTGAGCGATCGCGCGATAGCGAGCTAGTAGCTGGCGAACCATGTCCCTTCATAACCTCCGGTTGACGAAGCGTTGGAGAACGTATGCGCGCAGGCTGTAAAACACGCGGGCGGTCCAGAGATCGCCGAGAAACAGGTGATCGCCGAGAAACAGGTGATCGCTGACGTGTAGGAGAACGCCGGTGAATAGGCGATACCAAAATCGCCTGTGCGCGCTGACGAGCAGGTGAACGCTGGCGAGCAGGTGACCGCTGGCGCGTAGGCGATCGTTGACGCGTGGGAGAACGCTGGCGAATAGGCGATACTAAAATCGCCTGTGCGCGCTGGCGAGCAGGTGAACGCTGGCGAGCAGGTGAACGCTGGCGCATAGGTGATCGCTGGCGAGCAGGAGATCGCTGGCGACCAGGAGGGCGACGCGAGAGATCCTGTGAAGGGACAGGTGGCGCGGCGCGTTCACGAACAGGAACAGGAAGATCGCGGGCGCGTTGGCGAACATGTGCTCTTGACACACGCACTGGGGAACGTGAACGATGTTGCGTAGCCCCAGGATGAGAGAGCTCAGGAGACTGATGGCGCGCAGGGAGCTCAACAGGAACTGTAGGATGGTCAGAGACCGCAGGGTGATGATCCTCAAATGAGCGCTGACGCTCAGAAGAGAGCTGACGAGCAGGGCGAACATCAGGAGAGCGCCGACGAGCAGGAGAGCCTTGACGAGCAGGAGAGCGCCGACGAGCAGGAGAGCTCTGACGATCCGGAGA
>NC_090727.1:18501292-18543792 GCF_036898095.1 Palaemon carinicauda | reverse complement strand
AAGACATTATATTTAATCATTTTAACAGAAAATATATGTTTTCCTGTAGAAAATAACGTGATTTAACCAGTTATCACCTTCATTTCATCCGTAATAACAGCAACCAGTCCGGATACCTAAAGTTAGTTGGATTGCTTGTGCTGTTGGTTTACGGTTGAAATGAGGGTCAAATTTGGTCAACTCACGTTATTTACTACAGGAAAACATATATTTTCTTTTCGAAATCAGAACCTGTAATACAGTAAAACTTTACCCAAACTGACATCTAAATCGCTCTTACCATGTAGAAATAAGACTGAAAACCACATTCCGGGTAGTTTGTAGCGCTAAGGCCAAGCGTCCTAATTTATTTATTATCGCTCCGATTGTTACCTTGTATAAAATAAAAACGTTTGGAAATGGTCTACGGATCTTAAATATGTTGTGTAAGGGGGGGTCTGGGGGGGCGTAGCCCCCTGGGTAAGGATACGGCTTTTAGCATAGGTTAGGTGGGTTTTTCAAGTTAGCTTCTCCCGCCAAAATCGTTTTTAGAACGACGGCCAGTTCAGAATATTCCCGTTTTCTACGGGATCTGGCCGTCACCCTACAAAGGCTCCCACATTTCCCCCATTGCTACCTTGAATGGCGCACGTGTAAATATTCCAGGCATTTCGTCTTAGGTGGATTTCTTCAATCTGATGTTGGCCTACCTTTCAGTTCATTGCTCCCGATATTATTCAAATACCATCTAATATCTTCAAATCATCTTTCTTTAGTCTACTTTCCTGTCAAATTTTAGTTTTAATCTTGTTAAAATATTAACTGCAGCTTTCATTGCTGGCTATCAGTAAATAACAATTCAGGGTCTACAGGTAAAATGAGTGTAAAATATGTTGACACTTACAAAGTGTGCTTTAAATATAGCCTAAATACAGAAAACAATTGAGGAATAAAAATACTAAACTTAATTAAATGAAATACCTTGTTATTTATTGTTATCATTTATGCAGGTCTATGCCCTGTCCTAGAAATGATGTCCTGGCTTTTTCCTTAGGGCATTTGTCATAATCTCGTAGTTTTCATTCTCATCACTTAAGAACTGGGATCGTTCATTCAATAGCATATTTCCATCAACGATGCATGAATGTAAGGCAAAATTCGAACAGGACCACGATGGATATGTCACTAACACTTTCAAATCACGCTAACTTTCCCTGATCACAACTTCACGCCAGTGTCCAGAGTCACAGTGTCTCCAGATTCCAGAGATGCCAATGATGTCATATCCGCCAGATAGATAATTACATTTCGCGTAATTTCTGTTATATATTATAATAACAACCTTCTTGTTTTATTGCAATGATTATAATTTCTATGAAATTAAGTTAAGTTAATGCATCATAAGAATTTACATGAGATTAAAGGAATATGTAAATTTATAAAACTTTCTTATGTAAGAATTTGTTTCGAGCGATGTTTATTTGAAATACTGTACGTTCCAAGGCTCGTTTACATCAAACACGAATATCTTTTGTTTATCACCACGCAATTTATATTATTCTAATAATTTAATATGACGAACGATCGCCATACAAATTATTTGATTGTAGCCCCAACCTGGAATGGGCAAGTCAACAAACCAACCTAGTTCAACCACACGCAATGTCGCCTACTCTCAGTAATATACGGCATAAGATATTTACAAAGATCGAATTAGGTCGATTAGCAAGACAGCTACCCTTTAATCAACCAAGAGAACAGGCGACTTTATAAGCGGATATTCAACAGCTGAGCCAATAGAAAAATCAAGAGTATGACAGACCATTATGTATGACATCTAGAGAGTGTGAGAAAGCTTTGGATCCTGTCAAAACTTCATCAGTAATATAAGTATTTAAAAGACAAGGGATAGATTTATCTTATGTTAGAACACTTGAAAATATCTATACAGGAAGTAGTCTACATCAGTCCTGCAACTACATAAAGATAATTAGAAAATTCCGATTGAGAAAGGAGTTGATGAAAGGAGACCTCATATTTCCTAGATTATTCACAGCATGCCAAGAAAAGCTTTTAAGCAGTTAGATTGGGAATTGTAGAAATTAACATTAATGGGGAATACCTTAAGATCTGCAGATGACATAGTTCTACCTAATGAGTCAGGGGAAGAATTGTAATATATATATATATATATATATATATATATATATATATATATATATATATATATATATATATATATATAGCCTATATATATATATATATATATATATATATATATATATATATATATATATATATATATATATATATATATAGCCTATATATATATATATATATATATATATATATATATATATATCAGAATATGTATTTGATTATAATACAGTTGAAATAGGAGAGAAGCCTATTTAAATTATTTTTTATTAGGCTACACTTCTCACTCTTATTATTATTATTATTATTATTATTATTATTATTATTAGCTAAGCTACAACCCTAGTTGGAAAAGCAAGATGCTATAAGCCCAAGGGCTCCAACAGGGAAAAGTAGCCCTGTGAGGAAAGGAAACAAGGAAAAATAAGATATCTTAAGAGCAATAACACCATCAAAAATCTTTCCTATATAAACTAAAAAAAAATTCAACAAAACAAGAGGAAGATAAATATGACAGAATAGTGTGCCCAAGTGTACCCTCAAGCAAGAGAACTCTAACCCAAGACAGTGGAAGACCATGGTACAGAGGCTATGGCACTACCCAAGACTAGAGAACAATGGTTTGATTTTGGAGTGTCCTTCTCCTAGAAGAGCTGCTTACCATAGGTAAAGAGTCTCTTCTACCCTCACCAAGAGGAAAGTGGCCACTGAACAATTACAGTGCAGTAGTTAACCCCTTGGATGAAAAGGACTTGTTTGGTTATGTGTGTTGTCAGGTGTATGAGGACAGAGGAGAATTTGTAAGGAATAGGCCAGACTATTCGGTGTATGTGTAGGCAAAATGAAAGTGAACAGTAACCAGAGAGAAGGGTGCAATGTAGTACTCTCTGGCCAGTCAGAGGATCCCATAACTCTCTCGCGGTAGTATCTCAACGGGTGCCTGGTGTCCTAGCATATGTTAACAATAGTGTGAATTCATTAGCTTTTTTCACTTTTCTATGTATTCGTGATCAATGATATCACAAAAGAAATTATATTCAATTGGGGATTTTCAAGTAATGTGTTTTTTATTTTTCGATAAATGTATAGGTAACCAATCGGTTACTAACTCAATCCTAATAGCCTACACTTACACAGAATAGTCTGGCCTATTCTTTACATATTCTCCTCTTTCCTCATACATTTGACAACGATGAGATACTTAACACTTCTTCACCCAAGGGGTTAATTACTGTACTGCAATTTGTTCAGTGTACTTTCCTCTTGGTAAGGGTAGAAGAGACTCTTTAGCTATGGTAAGCAGCTCTCCTATGAGAAGGACACTCCAAAATTAAACCATTGTTCTCTGGTCTTAGGTAGTGCCATAGCCTCTGTACCATGGTCTTCCACTGTCTTGGGTTAGAGTTCTCTTGCTTGAGGGTACACTCGGGCACACTATTCTATCTTATTATTTTTTTTTTCTTCCTCTTGTTTTTTTGAAATGGTGTGTTGGGCAGGTTTAATACAAGGGCCATGGAGGCCTGGTGGTTTATCAAGAGGTTGTCTTTTCCTTTTTCTGACTCTTTTTCTTCTCAAAACCATCCTTATTGTCCTCCCTTGAGTTGAAGTGGCTATCCAGGAGGGTATTTACCCTAGCATGGTGTATCGGCTCCTCCATGTTGACCAGTTTTTCCGACTTTTTACTATAGTCTATGGGTATCATCAATCACTTTATTTATAATTCTGTACATATTGTTTTATATTTATAATTCTGTACATATTGTTTTTGTTATAATTCTTGTTAATCTAGTTTTTAAGTATGATGTGTCTTTTTTATTTCTATTAATTCTTATGCTGTCTGGAGACATTGAGCGAAATCCGGGACCAGTACGTCCTAGATTTCGTCAATGTCGTCTTCTGTATTGCAATATTCGTAGTCTTCATGCAAATATCCAAGACCTTACAGTTGCGTCCAGATAGTATGATATTCTTTTGTGCTCAGAAACTTTGGTTTCTAATATGAGGCACTCATCTGAGCTCCTTATAACTGGTTTTAAGAAGCCAATAATGTTGAAACGTGGTGCCATCCCTAGGGCCAGGGGAATGGCGGTGTATATTAGGACCGAGTACCCTGCTTCTCATAAGTCCTGCTATCAATGTGGATGTCATGAGATTCAGGTAATAAAAGTTTATGGCAGGCATAACAACTTTTATTTGTGTTCGATCTACCGGAATCCAGACATGGGTGATTCTATCTTCGATTGTCTTCTTACCATTATGGCTAAGATACAAGAAGATGATAGAAAGGCTTCTTTTGTCTGTGTTGGTGATTTTAATGCTCACCATAGGGAGTGGTTAAGTTCTATCTCTCCTACCGATTACCATGGCTTAAGAGCTTTAGACTTTGCATCTGAATCAGGCTGTGAGCAAATCATAAATGAAGCTACTCACAGGTCTGGTAATTGCTTGGACCTCGTATACACTGACTCCCTGGCGTAACTAGTAAGGTTGGTTCTCCAGTCGGGACATCTGATCATGCCTTGATATCATTATTAGTGAAGACTGAGCAGCCTGTCCCTGATATATCACATTCTTGTAAAATTTATATGAAATCCCAAGCAGACTGGAATGGGATTTTGCATGATCTTTTGTGCTTGAATTGGTCACAATCATATAATAGTGTAGACCCGGTTGTTCCTTTGAATGAGAATATAGTCAACATAATTGATAGGCACATCCCTTCTCGTGTGCTAAGGTACCGAGTGAAGGACAAACCGTGGTTCAATGATGATTGTAGACGTGCTTATTTGGAGAAGCAGGAAGCCTATCACCTTAGGAAGGGTAACAGATCAGATTTGACCTGGAACAACTATACTCAGCTTCGAGCTTTTGCTCAGAGAGTTTATGCCTCAACTGAAAAGGAGTACAATTTAACCATAAAAGAAACCCTTTCTGGTACAACTCAGGAACATAAATGGTGGTCTACCCTTAAATCTCCTGGCTAGTGCAGTGGTAACGTGTTTACCTAGCATTTCGCATGGCAAGAGAACGATCCCCGCCCAGGACCGTGAGTTTAAGCTGTTTCCTGGGGAGGATACTGCTGTGGAAGGGCACCACAGTGGGGGGTTGGGCTTGCCCGGTTGACGTTTTGGTGAGCATCTATTCTGATGGAACCGGAACTGAAACCAGTCACCTTTAACCTTTAAATCTGCACTCTTTGCTGTAGATGCAACAGTTTCTCCTTTACTTAAACCTGATGGCTCAGTCACTCACTGTCCAAAGGAAAAGGCAACCATTTTGGCTGATGTTTTTGACAGTAAACAGAGTAATGAGAAACTTGAACTTCCTCATTCCTGTTTTCCTGAGGCTAAACTAATTAGTTTAGCATTTCGATCTCGTGAGATTAAAGCTCTGTTGATGGACCTTGATGCTTATGGAGGTGTAGACCAAAATGGTATTTTTCCTTTGTGTTTTATGAGGACAGCAGATTTCTTAGCTCCAAAGTTATCTGTTATTTTGCGCAAGTTAGCAAGAAGAGGAGCTTTTAGCACTTGTTGGAGAATTGGTAATGTTACTCCTCGATGTAAATGTGTTTGTGGTAGCTCAAGTCCCACTGATTACCGCCCAATTTCCATAACTCCCATATTATCTAAAGTCTTTGAACGTCTTAATAGGTTTGCTGAAGGAAATCATCTATTCCCTAGTTTGCAATTTGGTTTTCGTAAAGGCCTTGGAGCATGTGATGCCCTTCTTACAATCTCTAATGCTGTACAGAAATCCCTTGATTGTGGTCAGGAAGTTCGTATGATTGGCCTTGATTTTAGTGCTGTCTTTGACCGTGTTAATCATGAGGCCCTTGTTTTCAAACTGAAACAGTTGGAAGTAGGTGGGTCGTTTCTTAGCATTATTATTGATTTTTTAAGTAATAGATATCAAAGAGTTGTTCTTGACGGGCACCATAGTGAGTATAGGAATGTGATATCCGGTGTTCTACAGGGTAGTGTTCTTGGCCCATTAATTTTCATACTATATACACATGACATGTGGTTTGGCCTAGAAAACAATTTTGTTGCATATGCAGATGATGTTACTCTCTTTGCATCAATTCCATCCCCTGAATGTAGATCTGGGGTTGGTGAATCCCTTAATAGATATTTAGCTAAGATTAGTGCATGGTGCAAATTATGGGGTATGAAGTTGAATCCTAACAAAACTCCAAGTATGATTGTAAGTAGGTCAAGGACGGTGGCTCCCCAACATCCGGATCTCAGTATTGATAATGTACTTTAAATTTGAATGACTCTTTCAAATTTTAGGTGTGATTCTCGATAGCAAATTTACTTTTGAGAAACATATGAGGTCTGTGTCTTCTTCAATTGCACAAAAAAATTGGCTTATTGAGAAAGTCTTTTAAGATTTTCGGTGATCAATCTATTCTGAAGAAGTGTTTTAATTCTTTCATTCTACCTTGTTTTGAGTATTGTTCTCCTGTCTGGTCTTCAGCTGCTGATTCTCATCTTAATTTGTTGGACAGAAACTTACGTTCTATTAAATTTCTAATTCCTGATCTAGATATTAATCTCTGGCACCGTCGTTCAATTAGTTCATTATGCATGTTGCATAAGATTTTTCACAACTCTGACCATCCTTTACATTCAGATCTCCCTGGACAATTTTATCCTGTTCGTAATACTAGGCAGGCAGTTAATTCTAATAGCCAGGCCTTCTCCATCATAAGGCTCAATACCAAAGACTATATGCTCAATACTATGCAGTACTCTAGAAGTTTTATTCCAGCTGTTACCAAGTTGTGGAAAGATCTTCCTAATCGGGTAGTTGAATCAATAGCACTTCAAAGGTTCAAAGTTGGAGCAAATGCTTTTTTGTTGACCAGGCGGACATGAGTCTTTTTATAGTTTATATATGACACATTTGATTTTGACGTTGTTAATAGTTTATATATGACATATCTGTTTTGATGTTGTTACTTTTTTAGGATGATTTATTGTTAATTTGTTCTCTTCATTTATTTATTTCCTTATTTCCTTTCCTCACTGGGCTATGCTTATTGGAGCCCCTGTGCTTATAGCATCTTGCTTTTCCAATTAGGGTTGTAGCTTGGATAGTAATAATAATACGATTGCAAAAGGGAAAAAATGTAACCGTTGACCTTTAGTGACAACGGAACTATTTCTATTATGGAGAGTTTGTAAAATTTTATTTTTTTGGTAAATTTCTAGACAATAAAGAAAAAACTATGATTATGAAATTATTTGAAGATTGCAAACCAGATACTGAATTGGCATTGTATAAACATGTATAAAATTAGCAAACTCTACATTAGATAAAATTCTTCTTCTGTATTAGTGTTGCTGTGAAAAGTTTGATATTTACAAAGTAAATCAAACACATTAACATGTACGATCATTTTGATTTATTGAAAGGCGCTAATTTTGAAGTCATGGTACGACACGAATTACACAATACAGCCCCATCCTGAGATTCCTGAGCCTTGAATTTACTTGAAGTACTTAGTACTGTATTGGTTGTTTGCAAATCTTAATGTTATACCAGTGCTCTCGAAAATTATGGTTGAAATTATATGACAGCAATTTTACCAAGAAGAGTAAAAGATCTTACTCGGTGTCGTAGTAGAAAAAAAAATACAAAGAAAAAGTTAACTGGGACAAGGAAATTAAACTAGTAATTTAAAGTAATAAGAGGCTAAGTGTTTAGTGGTACTGCGTTAATGAAGTTATCAGTGACCAAAACTGTCAAAAATATTAAGTTACATAACGGTATGTATTATGAAGAGTAGGCCTAGTAGAAAACATATGTAATTTCTGTTTGTTAATGTGTAAGTATTGGTACGGTGCTTTATAGAGGCTTGGTATGGTAGCCTTAGCCTATCAGCAAAAGTGGTAAACAATAGAGGAATTGGTGTTAGGATCATGACTGGAGGAAAGAACTACATAATTCGTGATGCAAGTAAACCCTTCTTCATAATCTGCAAATGAATGTAATTAAAAATGCAGTTCCATCTTTATAGAAAATGTAGTTTTACAATGGTAAATGCAATTGTTGACAAATTTAGAATTGTGGCCTCTAGGCCTATGAACCTCTGCTATACCTATTGTAGATTCTGCTGATTACTGTAAGAAATACAATTAATTACTAATTTTCAGGTTTATGGGTGGTTGATATCTCATATTCATGGGATCATACCAAGCTCCTTAAACCATTAGTTGTACACGACTGATTTTAAAACTAAAATATGCATAAAACACGGTAAAATTATAGTTTAACACAGGACAACATTTCTTACACGAAAACAACTATTCCTTATTTAAATAATGTGGTTTCAACGAATTTGGCCAATATTTCCACCGCAAATAAGCTGTTCTCCCATTATCCCATTATTCTCAACGGACACAGGAGAGAACCAGTGTAATGGTTTGTTTCCCCCCCCCCCGATCCGAAATTTCCCCCGGGGGACATATGGCCCAGGATATATATTCCCCTGGGGGAACTTTGTCCCAGGATAATATTCCCTCCTCTGGGCCAAGATTCCCCCTTTGCTTGGTGGAGGTAACCATTATTTCCGACGGGGGAAAACAGACCATTACACCGGGTCATGAAAGTAAGTCATTAATTTCTTTAATTTCAATGGTTTTAGAGTGCGCAGTTCAACATTACCTCTTGTCAGTACAAGTTTGTGAGCTGGGAAGGGGGTTTGGCTACGGGTTGTGACCTGGAAGGGGGTCCGGGGGCTTGCCCCTGTCTAGGTGTTCTGACGTCGGAAGGGGGTCTGGGGGCTTGGCCCCGGTTAGGGGTTGTGACCCGGGAAGGGGTCCAGGGGCTTGCCCCCGGCTAGGGGTTGTGACCTGGGAACTTCTAGGTTAGGTTAGGTGGGTTTGTCAGGTTCTGTACCCTTTTGTACCTTTTTATATTTTGTATAAAGGGTATATGGAAAAATGCTTTAAAATACACATGTTAATATTATCGTAGCATTGCTAATGTTAGCAATGGCATCGTAACGTTAGTAATGTTGCGTAACATTATATATATATATATATATATATATATATATATATATATATATATATATATATATATATATATATATATATATATATATATATATATTCCTAATATTTTGTCGGTAATAGTTTACAACACCACGCTCTCCATTTACTCCAATATAATGTAAACCTGCAGTTCTCACCTTCTTGCACAGTAATTAGGTGGTTATTTAAATTCTGGGAAAGCAATAATTAGCAAGATATGTTGAAGATGGGGGAAGGGGTTATAAAAAGAAAATAAAAAGAACATAGTCAACCAAACAGAATTCGTGATGCCATTTTGTCAAACTTACTGTTGATTGTTCAATTGATCCTAGGCAAATTTTCCCGGGGGGGAATTTCAGTCAGGGGGGAAAAATTTCCTGCTACACCGGGTCTTTGGATGGGACAAACAAGAAAAAAATGTGATTATTTATGACTGAAGTAAAGGTAAAATTCATTGCAAACATGCTATTAACTGTAGGAAAACAGTTTGTCGTATGTGGTAAGTTTTTCCTGAACGAAAATATAAATTCAAAATTTACTCCAAAAGGCCACAAAATTTAACGCACCTTCCATAACCTGTTAGTAGTTCCCAGGTTACAGACCATGTCAGGGGCAGCCCCGTATAACCCCCCACCTCTTGGACCCTCCTTCCCAAGTCATCACAGACCATGTCACAGATCTAGCAGGGAGTTCCCAGGTCACAAACCCGTTAAGTAAATCACAAATAATGACCTACCTTATTTCCTCTTTCTACATGTGAACCATAGGATGTAAACAAGAAATTAGAAATAACGTATGAAAATAGAATGCCAATATTTAAAAATATTTTCGTGATTTTATCATGCATCCCAGAGAATAATGTATACTGTATTATTATTATTTTGAGCTAAGCTATAGCCCTAGTTGGAAAAGCAGAATTCTAGAGGTCCAATAGGTTCAACAGGTTAAAATACCCCTGTGAGGAGAGGAAATAAGGAAATAAATATCTTTCAAGAGAAGTAATGAAAAATTGAAATGAAAATATTTTAGGAACAGTAACATCAAATTAAATTTTTCATAGAGAAGAAAAGGTTAGTTTTACCATTATTTAATGATTCCCAAGTAAATTTTCCCCACCCAAAACCCCTGGTTCCCACAGGGTATACCCATTGCCCAAGGGTATATTTTGGTATATCTTATTAATTGTTTATTTGCAACGGAAATAAAGGTTATTTGTTCCTACACAAAATGCAAACCTTACGCTATTTATAGGGATATTTATTTCGTCGAAGCTGAAAGATGAGCCATGAGAATTTTAGCGAGGGATATTATTATTATTATTATTATTATTATTATTATTATTATTATTATTATTATTATTATTAATTGATAAGCTACAACCATAGTTGAAAAAGCAGGATGCTATAAGTTCAGGTGCCCTAAGAGGGAAAATAGCCCAATGAGGAAAGGAAATAAGGAAAAATAAAACATTTTAAGAAGAGTAACAACATTAAAATAAATATCTCGTATATAAACTATTGGATGTCAAGGGGGGACAAGAGATACACGGTGGTGGAGGCATGTGGTTTATTGCGTCCTCAGGTACAGCGTCAACACAGTTGCTCTCTGCAACCTGCACACTCACTTGGCGCCTGCCCGCCATGGGAAAACATATCGTATTTGCAGGTAGTCCATCATCCCCCCCCCACCCCGAGATTAATAAATGGGTATACATTGAGAGGCAATGATAGAAAATAATACATGGATATACATGGATTAAATTGGATGCATGTGCAAGAATAGGAAGACAGATACATAGCTGTCGGTAGTGTAAAATACAATGTGTAGGTAATACATGTTCATAAAATAATATGAGGAGCAGATACAATAAAAATATAAGCAGGTGCTACTGTAAAGTACGTGATTTCATAAAAGAAGGTATATGACCGTTAACGACGTCACATGTAGTCATCCATCCACGCTGGCCTTCTAGTGCGCCGTGATGGGCGTGGCTCCCGTACTGCTTGTGGGCTGGGCGTAGGGTGACTGACCGGTGGCTGCTCGGGCGTAGGTGTGGCTGGATGCGTAGCAGGTGTGGCCCGCCCAGGCTGAGGCCTCAATGATGTGAGACGCAGGTGCTTCCTGTTACGGAGGGAGAGGCACCCGCTGCCGTTCAGTCTAACTAAGTATTGTCGGTATGAGAGCATTTCCGCCATGGTACTGGTACGGTCCCACAGCTTAGTAGCCTGATTTTGCACTTGCACTTGGGATCCCGGGTTTGAAAACTGGAAGCTTTCTGGAGGGTCCGTTCCCGGTGAGGGCAACACCGCTGTCAGCCATCTGACGTTCTCTTTGCCGTAAGGTTGCCCCCCATTGTTTGTCTACCGTGAGGTGCCAGCGGGCCGTAGGTACGCCGTCTCGGAGTTGCCTGCCCTCTGCCATCTGGGCGGGTGACTTATTTATTCCGCGGAGGGGGGTATTGAGGTACTGCAACATAGCCATAGAGGACTTGTCCGTGTCGAGGTTGCCGCCGCTGCCTGTGTTCGCCATTATTATCCGCTTCCCGATCTTGACTGCGGCCTCTGCCCTGCCATTGGACTGCGGGTACTGGGCGGATGATAGCCGCACAGACACGCCCCATAACTTGAAAAATTCCCCCATTTCCTCGCTTGCCAGGTTGGTGCCACCGTCCGTGGAGATTTGCTGCGGGGCCCCCCACCTGGCGAAGTAGTGACATAGCTGGGTCTCGATGTGAGAGGAGGAGGTGCCGTGGGGGAAGTGGGCCAGCTCCAGCCAACCTGTGAGCCTGTCTGCATAGGCCATGTACGAGTGTCCGTCGTGCTGGAACATATCCGCTACCGTCATCTGGAAGGGGTACTCTGGGGGCGGCGTGATGGTGAGTTCCTTCGCGGCCTGGGATAGTGCGTGTACGTCGCATTCTTCACACGAGGATCGGTGATACTGCAGGTCCCCCTCGAGTCCAGGCCAGTACACCGTCTGGCGCCCTCGTCGTTGCATCGAGTCCAGGCCTTGGTGCCCCGCGTGTAGGTTGGCAGCCACCTGCTGACGGAGAGGCTCCGGATTAACTAGGCGGACGTTGCCCTATTCGAACGTGTATGTCACTAAGTCTTGGATAACGGCCAGCCTCTCCCTGACACCGTAGAAGGGCCGAAGCCATGCAACTTCCTGGGACTTCCTGTCGGCCCTATCCCCGGCCAGGACCCTGGCCATGAGCAGCTGATACACGGGGTCGCTGACAGCGTCGTGCCTAACCCTCGCCTCGTTCACGACACAGCTGTCGTGCTCTACTGCTGCCAAGACGGCGGCCACTATGGCGTCGGTGAGGTCTTCGTCGAGGTCCACGTTGTGGGCGCTGGGATCGGCTTTCAAGGCGGGGTATCGTGACAGGAAGTCTGTCGCGCTGTTATGCTTCCCTGGCAGATACTTGACCCTGAATCGGTACTGCAGGGTTCTCTCTTTCAGCCTGAAGAGACGGGGGTTGGAGATTTCCTTGAGGGCCCGATCCCCCAGCAACTTGGTTAACGGGCGGTGGTCCGTCACGACGGTGAGGTTGGGGCACTCCAGCAAGAACAGCCTCGCCTTCTGGAGACACCAGGCTACCGCGAGGGCCTTCCCCTCCATGGCAGCGTAGCCAGCTTTGGCGGCGGTGAGATGGCGGCTGCCGCATAGTGCCAGGCGCCACCCGCCTGTGCAGCAAAAGGGCGTGTTGGCGGAGCTGCATGCGCAATACTGCTGAAGGATTACAAACCCTATGCCTTCTTTGCTCTAGTTGGGGATCGCTGCTGTGGGGCGGCTCCTGTCGTAGTAGGCCAGCCCGTCCTTTGCTAATTGGCAGATAATTTCTTGGGCGTGATGGAATTTTGTGCGGAGTGCCTTGTCCCAGTACACTAACTTACCGGTTGGTTTCTTGAGGAGCTCCCTGAATGGGTTCATGATGGAGGCTGTTGTGAGGAAGGGTGCCAGCTGGTTGACGAATCCGTACCAAGCCCTTATGTCGGTGATAGAGGGCTGACGTGGCATCGGGAAGTTCTTGATGGCCGCCAAATGTTCCTCTGTTGGCTTGTAGGGCTCCCAGCCCAGGTTGAAGCCCACAAAGTCCACTTCCCTTCTTGCGAATTGGAATTTCTCCGGCTTCAGGGTGACACCCTTGGCTGCGCATGTTTCGAGGAAGTCTTAGGCATGCCAGAAAGCCCCTTTGATGCTGTCGTCGTAGAGCAGGGTGTCGTCTACGCACTTATATTTCCTCTGGATATCCTGGATGGCGTCGTCGAATCGTCGAGTATACGCATTGGCGGCGGAGCAGTGCCCCATGGGGCTACGACGGTAACGAAATCTCTCCCACCGCGGGGGAGGGGTAGGGGAACTCCTTGGGTACCAGTGTTAAGTCCCTGCAGGTGTCCAGTGAGAGGAAGAGGTGCTTTGCCGACTGCACGAAGTACACGTCCTGCTCCGTGGTGCGGCCTTGCAAGGTGATGTGGCACACGGCAGATCCAAGGCACTTCAGGGGGAGGTTTGCCACATCCCGCAAGCTGGCACGGGGTGTAAGGGCTGCTGGGCGGACTTGGAGGTGCGATAGCAAGGAGGGCCCCGCCACAAATACCTGTGCCCCGGTGTCCGCCACGGCGGTGACAAGCACTCACACTCCTGTGTCGGTGTGGACGACTGTCACCTCCACTACTGGGTGGCGGGCGAGGTTGGCGCCCGCAACAAGTACAGCGCTAGACACAGCACTAGACACGTCTGTCGGGGATCCTGTTGATTTTGCCTGTGATTTTCTGCAGCATTTGTAGTTGTGGCCCTGCTTGCGGCACCCGTTGCATACGGCGGACTTAGCGGGGCATGAGGCTCTGCCAGAGGCGTGGCAGCCGCTGCTGTTCCCGCAGGGAGGGGGTGGGGGACCCCTACCTGTGCCAGCGATGGTTGCATTCGGATGATCTGCCTCGGGTATCTCGCTGCCAGCCGCGCAAGCAGTTTCCCTCTAATTGCATTGGCGCACAGCGGCATCGACGCGGGCCGCCTCGTAAGCACAGCACCTGGCCCTAAGGGAACTAACACTATTGATGTCGTTGCTACATTGGTACACATGGCAACGCATAGCCTCATCACTTAGGCCCACCATTAACTTAGGTAATAACATATATTCAGCTAGATTACACTGACACTGAGGGCAATGGAAATTGCAATCAGTGGCCTTTTGAGAACTTTAAAAAATAATCACTAATACTTTCTCCTGGGCCTTGTATCGCATTAAAAAACTCCGACCATAACACAGCACGGTTTGTAGATCGTAACACAATATCACGAATAAAATCCATGGCTTCCGTAGCGGTGAGGGTACTCCATTCCTGTTAGGTGAATCTGGCGTCCAGTGCTCGTTGTAGAGCGGGTGTGCAGTATAGCCTGATGTGGTGGACGACCTCGTGGGGCTGTAGTCTGCACATTTCGATCCAGCATTCCATCGACCTCCTCCAGGACCTGAATGTGGCGGGCTTCAGCTCAATTTCACTCTTCTCCGGGGCTGTAGACGCAGGGACACGAGGTGCAGGGGTAGCATGTGTCGTAAGCCGGTTGCGGAGGACATTGATCATTTGTTGCTGTGCCACCATGGCCTGCCTGGCTTCTTGCAGGGCAGGGACGAGCCCACAGGGGACGACGGGACATGCGGCCCTTGGGGTGGACTGCACTGAGCGGTGGTGGAAGGGCATGGTGAGGGTCTCGGAGGTCCTTGAGAATCACTGCGCCATATTGGATGTCAAGGGGGGGACAAGAGATACACGGTGGTGGAGGCATGTGGTTTATTGCGTCCTCAGGTACAGAGTCAACACAGTTGCTCTCTGCAACCGGCACACTCACTTGGCGCCTGCCCGCCATGGGAAAACATATCATACTTGCAGGTACTCCATCATAAACTATAAAAACTATTAACGAAACTAAGAGGAAGAGAAATAAGATAAAATAGTGTGCCCGAGTGTACCTTCAAGCAAGAGAATTCTAACCTAAGACAATGGAAGACCATGGTACAGAGGCTATGGCACCACCCAAGACTAGAGAGCAATGGGTTGATTTTGGAGTGTCCTTCTCCTAGGAGAGCTGCGTACCATAGCTAAAGAGTTTCTTCTACCCTTACCAAGAGGAAAGTAGCCACTGAACAATTACAGTGCAGTAACCCCTTGGGTGAAGAAGAATTATTTGGTAATCTCAGTGTTGTCAGGTGTATGAGGACAGAGGAGAATATGTAAAGAATAGGCCAGACTATTCAGTGTGTGTATGTAGGCAAAGGGAAAATTAACTGTAACCAAAGAGAAGGATCCAATGTAGTACTGTCTGGCTAGGCAAAAGACCCCATAACACTCTAGAAGTAGTATCTTATCGTTTGGCTGGTGCCCTGACCAACCTTCTACCACCCTAACCGCTAGTTAGGGGGCGGGGTGCGGGTAGCCGTCTACCCCAATCACTCACACACCTAGGCTGAGCACTCACTTTGCTTACTGACTCAGTAGAGGACAGTCACTGCCGCTCTCTCCCTCCAAGACTTGCCATTTGAATACAGTGTAAAACTATTCTTTTTCTTTTCAAAATGAGTTTGGATTTCTTCAAGTCTTATGCGCACCTGTCCTGATCTCGAAGGCAGCCCCCTCGGTACTTTCATATATACCCTTGAGATGGACCCCCACCTGCTGTGTCCAGCTTTCCAGGACCACTGGTGTGCTAGGGAAAACACCTCTGATGAGGGTCAGGAGTGGTCTGCCTCCCAGTGGGAGAGGTATGGGTGCAGGAAAAGAAGAAGGCCAAGCGAGATTCTTCTCCTTCGAGGTACTCCTCTAAGTCAAAGAAATCGCTGTTTTCTTTAATTCCCCGATATCTATCCAAAGCTACTCTTTCACCGGTCCTCTCCAGAGAACGGCCAAGTAACAACGCAGCCCTGGTAACTCCAAGTCAACCTTGTGAATCTAGGGACTGCACCGTTTTTCCTAGAAATTCGGTCGTGTCCCTTCCCCATGGAGTGCCTGCTCTATGATGATATGTTGTGTTTTTGGCCATTGTTGGGCGTTGATGGTCCCCCTTCGAAGGAAGTTCTCTTTGAGCTCCTTCAGTTGGATGTTGAGCGAAAGTACACTCCTACTTCTTCGGAAATCGAGCTTTCCCCTGTGGGTGCCGGTGCTGCTGCCCGTTGGTCTGACTTTTGGTCTCCTGTTGCCGACGGTAAAGACGAGGCTTTTCCTCCTTGGGCAGTAGGTGAGCAAAATCTTAGATATGTTCCTCCTCCAGGAGAACATCTCTCGTTCACGAGACAGATGTGTGTGACCAGCATGTGACATATGCCTATGCATCTCCCCTAGGACAGGGTTAGAACATAGTCCTAGGCAATGTTCTCCTTTGGGAGAATATTCCTCTTGTCCGTGAGAGAGGGCTTGCAAGATTTTTTACCCCCACCAGTCTCTCTCCTCGGAGGATCCTGCCAGACACACCCCTTCGTGAGTTCATTGGGTGGAGGAGTTTTTGACACCTCGTTACTCTGGGGCCTGGTCCTTCCCCAGCAGTAAGGGGAGGGTCTCCAGTCACGTGAATCCTTCATGTTCTCGTGGCAGTCTCTCTGAGATTTCGGGCTCACGTGCTCCCGAGCCTTCGGGCTCCCGTTACGATGAGCCTTCAGGCTCTCGTAGCCTGGGACCTTTGGGTCCTTGTCATGCTGAGACTTTTTCCTCGTGTCCTGGAACCTTCTTTCCGTTTAGCCCTCGGGCTCTCATGACCTGCATTGCGTCGAGCCTTCGCGGCTCTCGTGATTCATGTTGTGTTGAGCCTTCGGGCTCTTGTAACCCTCGTTACTCTGAGCCTTCGGGCTCTCGTGATCCTCGTTTCGCTGAGCCTTCGGGCTCTTGTGACCCGGAACCTTCAGGTTCTCATCGTGTAGAGCCTTCGTACTCTCGTAACCCTTGTTACGCTGAGCCTTCGGGCTCTTGTGATCCTCCTTACGCTGAGCATTTGGAATCTCGTGACCCGGAACCTTCGGGTTCTTATCGCGTAGAGCCTTCAGGTTCTTGTTGCGTAGAGTTTCTGGCTCTCGGTGACCCTCGTTACATTGAGCCTTCTGGATTCGCGAGGTGTTAAGCCTTTGGGCTCTCGTAACCCTCATCATGCTGAGACTTTGGGCTCTCGTGATCCGGAACCTTCAGGTTCTCGTCGTGTAGAGCCTTAGGGCTCTCATGGCTTGCGTTGCATAGAGCCTTCGGGCTCTCGTGACACGAATTGCATTGAGCCTTCTGGTGCTTATGTCCCTCATTATGTTGAGCCTTCGGGCTCTCGGGACTCTCGTTAGGCTGAGCCTTTGGGCTCTCGGGACTCTCGTTAGGCTGAATCTTCAGGCTCGTGTGACCCAAAATCTACAGACTCATGTCGTGTAGAGCCTCCGGGTTGTCGTGACCCTAGTTGTGCTGAGCCTTCTGGCTCTCGTGAATCTTGTTATGCTGAGCCTTTGAGCTCTAGTAACCTTCGTTACGCTGAACCTAAAGGTTCTCGTAACCTTGAGCCTTCGGGCTCTTGTCGCGCTGAGCCAGTGGGCTCTCATGACCAAGGACCTTTGGGTCATCGTCACTTTGATCTCTCATGGTCTCGTGACACAGAACCTTCTGGTTCTTGTTGTGCGGAGCTTTCAAGCTCATGCGATCCTGGGCCTCCCGGCTCACGTTATGTTTATCCTCCAGGATTTCATAACCTAGATCCTTCAAATTCTCGTTGTGGGGAACCTCAGGGCTCGTGCGACCTAGAGCCTTCTGGTTTTCGTTATGATGATACCACTGGTTCTCATCATAGGACCTTTGCTCTTTTTCCAGCTGCGTTGCACGATGGAGCAGTGTCACGTGACGCCGCAGCATCATGTGAATTAGTAGCCTCGCATGATCTTCCCCGTCACTTCTCTTATGGCGAGGCCAGATAAGCTGGCCTCGCCAACTGCTCACCCCTCGTCTTTGGACGAGATACCATTGCCATTTCTGGTCACAAGAGAGAGTATCCCTGCCCAAAGAAACCCCCTCTCTAAACGGAACGTCCATCAGTCTCACCAGTCACGTGAGCTTTCACTTGTTGCGAGACAGCCTTCCTCACCTCGCTGCTCTCCTCCTCGTCATTTGCCCTCACAGCAGTCCATGCGACTGACTGCCCTGATTCATCCTAGAGATTGGTACCCTCTAGATCTTGTTCAGAGCGAAGGAGGTTTCAACGTCCAGCTTCTTCCACGGCGGGTAGGCCCGTGCCAATCTTGCCTGTAGGAAAAAGTCAAAGAAACAGTCTGAGGTTCCTAGACCTATGGCATCTGTTCGTCCAAAGGAGCCCCCTCCCAGTTCATCGGGAGGTAGAGAGCTCCCATGGCTGTAGTGTGGGAGGCTGTGATGGGGGCTATTCCCTGTTCTCAATCCTTGGGCAGAACACCTAGAATCCCTCTGTTGGCTGCTCTCCTTCCCGACACCTCTCCTCCTGCAGGTTCTAGTAGGACCTCAGAAGGTTCTGCTCTGGCGGGACCTTTTCGTAAGGAGAGACCCCTCCCCTCGGTAAAGGAGTTGGAAGGAAATAACCTCAGAGGTTTAAGGGAGTTCCCTGCATTTCTGGGTTACACCTGCTAAACCGAGGTGGAAAAGGAATAGGATTAGGCCGCCTCCCACTAGGAAGGACAGGACAATCCCCATGACAGAGTCCTTCTGCCTCTCCCAAATAGTAGTTCCTAGGGAGTCTCGCCCTCCAACTCACTTTGACGTTATTCCTCCTTCTGGAAAGGACCAGTACCCTCTCAGGAAAGAGAAGACTGTAAGGCCTTCTCTTGTGGAGGAACTCTTGTCTCAGTGCAAGGAACCGAAGGCCCTTTTTCACCATTCTAAAGTCCTCGGCAAAAGCTGCGCCTCAGCAAGAGAGGTAGAGGAAAGCCTCTTCTAGTTTGTCAACTATAGTTGCCCTATCAACGGCTTACACTGATGACTTTGACCCACCCCAGGCTCCTATGGATGTGAGTTCGGAGGTTAATGAGCAATTTGATCTTGAGGATGACCTTTTGCCATCAGCCGCTAAACCTAAGCTCTCAGAGCTAGAGCAGAAGGAGTCAGAGCATGCCTTCTGTCAGGTCTTAACTTGCATTAGAGCCATCAGTGGACTGCCAAATCCATTGGCAGCCACTCACAATGGAAAAGACTTGGTCTTGGACCAGGTCTAAGGTACTCTGAAATCACTAAGGGCCAGTGCAGATCCACCCTGGTCAAAGGGGTTGAAGAGTGCCAGACAGAAGGCAGTGGCTCAAGCCACAGTCTCCTCTACTTCCTTCTGCAGTAGCTCTTCCTCTAATCTCCTCCTGCTGCCGTTTGTGCAGCAGAGAAGATCCATGAGATCCTTAGTGAGCCTCTTCCTCCATTGCCTTTGGACCACTCACTAGCGACACTCTCGAGGGGCATCCCTTTCGAGAGACCAACGGGACTCTTGGTCACGTACTCGGCCTTGGAGATCATCAACTAGGAGAAGGTTGAAAAGTATGCCATGAAGGCAACTTTGTGGCTGGACTCCTGGTTGGGATCTGTGGGACACCTGGTCAGATCTCAGGACTGGTCTTGTGAGTCCACAAGGAGGTCACTGGAATCCTTCCTATTGTCCGGCACCAGGACGATCGAGTTCCTCGCTCTCCAGGTTGTTAACCTGTGGGCCAATAACATCCTTAAGAGGAGGGATTCAGTCATAGAGAAGTTTCATCAACAACTCCCACAGGCTGAGGTTTGTAGGCCATGAAACTCCTCTTTCGAGTGGAGTTCTCTTTTTGAGCTGGAAGATGTCGAGCGGGTGTTAGAGAGGTCGAGGAAGTCCAGCTAGGAATCCTTTCTCCAAAAGGCCTTACCAACCTCCGCCACAGAAAAAACAGCCTGCTTCCTGACCGCAGACAAATAAAGCTAGGGGCCCAAAACAACAGGCCCTAACATTTCTAAAAAGTCCTTTCGGGGCAACCGTAGAGGTTAAAATTCTTCCCGTGGAGGAAAGGGAAATAGGGGATCTGGCAGAGGCCGATGCCGCTAGGATGGGCAATCCTCCCACATATCCACCTGCGGGGTATGCCTACAGAGCCGCTGGTTAAGGTGGCTGCAGCTCGAGGCCGAACCCTGGACAGTCGACTCAGGATCCAGTCCCAATAAGCTCCTATGCAAAGGGATCTGCTAAGGAACTACCCTCCTGGCAAGGGTGCTCTCCAAGAGGTTTTTGGTGGGTCTCCAGGCTTCTTCAGTCGACTTTCTTGTGAAAAAGGCGTCTGGACAGAAGTCATCGATCTCTCAGCCTTGAATAGGTTTGTCAGTCAAACTTCGTTCAAGATGGAGACAGCCGATACGGTCAGACAAGCAGTAAGACCGCAGGACTTCATGAGCACACTGGATCTCAAGGACTCATACTTCCAGATCTCTGTCTATCTGTCTTCCAGGAAGTATCTATGAATCATGTTCAACCATAAACAATACCAGTTCAGGGTACTGTGTTTTGGTCTTTTCACAGCACCCCTGGTCTTTAGGAGTGTTCGCCCTAGAGTCATCTTGGTTTCACAGAATTGGCATTCGTCTCCTAAGATACTTGGACGACTGGCTGATTCTAGCAGACTCGGTGGTGACCCTTCTTCAACACCGAGACATACTTCTGAGGCTTTGTCAAGATCTGGGGATTATGGTAAACCTCGAGAATTCTCAACTGCTTCCCTCTCAAAGACTGGTATATCTGAGCTTGATAATAGACACAAAACGGCACAAAGCCTTTCCATCAGACAAAAGAATTTTGAGGCTGAAGAAGGTAGCACAGCTCTTCCTCAAGCGAGAAGAGCTCCTTGCTCAGAGCTGGCTATGTCTGCTCAGCCATCTATAATCTGTGTCCCGACTACCACCGAATGGATGCCTGAGGATGAGATTCTCCCAGTGATGTCTAAAGTCCCAATGGAATCAGGCCATCAATTCCCCAGACTCCCCAGTTCACCTAGGACCAGAGGTACAGACGGACCTTAGATGTTGATTGGCAGACAAGAACCTCTCTAAAGGGGTCAGTGTTCTTGTTCCTCCTCTGGAGTTGATGCTCTTTTTAGATGCATCAAAAGGGTGGGTGGCCCACATGTTGCACCACACCATGTCCGGCCTGTGGTCCGAATCAAAAAGGTATCGGCACATAATTTTCTGGGAGATGAGGGCAGCCTTCCTCGCCCTCCAACAGTTCCACCACTTTCTGGAGGGGCACTTCGTTGTATTGATGAGCGACAACACCACGGTAGTAGCTTACCTAAACAAGGAAGGCGGTACCTTTTTGTAGCCCTTGTGCCATCTAGCAGTAGAATTACTCAGATGGGCAGAAGACAGCTCAGTGTCTCTATCTGCTCCCTTCATTCCAGGTAAGAGGAATGTGCTTGCATACAATCTGAGCAGAGCGACTCAGAATGTGGGCTCTGAGTGGTCTTTGAATCATCTTGTAGCCAACAAAGTCCTGACTTTGTGGGGTTCCCTGACTGTGGACCTGTTCGTAACGGCACTAAACTTCAGGCTCCCGCTCTACTACTCCCTAGTCCCAGATCTCCAAGCTCTTTGGCAAGGTGCATTCCAACATCGGTGGGAGAACATAGACGTGTACGTGTTCTCCCTGTTCTGTCTGATGAGAAAAGTCCTCAACCAGGTTAGAATAATCAAGAACTTATCAGTGACCCTAATAGCTTCATTATGGCATCACGCAGAATGGTTCCCGGACCTTCTGCAGCTCCTGACGGAGATCCCAAGGGAACTTCCTCCACGACATGATCTTAAACAGCCGCATGCCAATATATTTCACATTGCAGTAGTTTCGCTTCAACTTCATGCTTGGGGACTGTCCAGCAGCTCCTCTCTCAGGGAGGTTTTTTGCAACGAGTTGTGGAAAGGATGTCTAGGCACCTCAGACGCTCTTCAGCATCAGTCTACCAGGTGAAGTGAGCTCTTTTCTGTGTGGTTGGTGTTGTGGCAGGTGTATCTCTCCCCTCGCTAAAATTATCACGGCTCATCTTCCAGCTCCGTGGAAAGTAATATCTCCATAAATAGCTCCAGGTTTGTATCGTTAGGAAAAATACAAATTACAAATTTGTCATTGTTCCGACACAAATACACACCCTTCGCTATTTTTAGCAACATACTTTAGGCGAAGCTGAAAGACGAGCCACGATAATTTTAGCGAATGATAACCACCCCAACCGCTAGTTGGGGGGGTGCCGGTAGCCAGCAACCCTGCTCATTCACACATCTGGGCTAAGCACCCGCTTTTCTTTGTGGCTCAGTAAAGGAAGGTCACTGCCCCTCTCTCCCGCCGTTAAGACTTGCCATTTGATTGTTTAACAGTTAATTCTGTTTTTTCCTTAACTGGAATACAAACCTACACTATTTATTAGGGGTTATTACTTTCGGTAAAGCTGAAAGGACGAGCCATTAAAATTTTAGTGAGGGTTAACTATCCATTCCGCTAGTTAGCAGGGGTAGGGGGATAGCTTGCTACTGCACCCGCTGACACACCTGTGATTTAGCTCACTTTGCCCTTGGCTCGGCTAGTGAACGGTCGTTGCCGTTCTTCATCCTCACCAAGTTATTTTGGACTGCCCTTAATTGCTTCTTGTTTGTGCTTTCTCTTTATTAGTGTTTGTTCCGTAACCGAAATACAAACCACGCTATTTACATTGGGTTTACTTTCGGCGTTGCTGAAATTGACGAGCCAATAGAATTTTAACGAGGGTTAACTACCCCCGCGCTAGTTAGAAAGGGGGTAGGGGAAGGGGTAGCTTGCTACCCCTCCCCCCCACACGGTGAGTTGTCTCACTTAATTTTTGGCTCGGACGATGTGCAGACGTATCTGTCTTTCGTCCTCGCTTTTGACAGCCTTAATCTGTTTTTTTTTCTTTTCCTCAGACTTGTGTGTTTGGAAGTTGGCCTCGCCCTTCATCGCTAGTATGCGCAAATGCCCTGGACTCTCCGGCCGCCCCTGTGGTACCTTCATGTCAGTGGTCGAGACGGATCCTCACACCCTTTGCCTGCAGTGTCGAGGTCAACGGTGTGATAAGGACTTAACGTGTAGTGAGTGCAGGGAGTTGTCTACCTCCCAGTGGGAGAGGTTTGCCCGGCGACGTAAGAAGAAGTCCAAGAGAGACCTTTCTCCTTCAAGGGTTACCTTGAAAGAGGAAGGCTCCAGGGACTCTTCTTCCGCCGCCCAAACCTCCTCCGAAGCTCCCGCTTGGCCGGCCTCTCGTGAGAGACCGCCGAGTGGTAGCGTAGACCCTTGTTCTGTTTCCCTATCTTGGGGTGCGGGAGAGGGCGTCGCCTCCCATAGCGGGGCGGCTCCCCCTCCTCCTTCGGGGGAGGATTTTGATTCTCATTATGATGATCCTAATGCTGTGTCTAATGATGATCTCTTTCAGCTTTGGGCTTCCTTGGGGCTTAAGGGCTTGCCCTCCAAGGAAGCCCTGTTTGACCTTATCCAGTTGGGGGCTGCTGTCAAACAGTCGCCGGTGATAGCTGAGGTAGACCCTCTGTCTATTGTCGACGTGGTTGTGGCAGAGGCTTCCGACGGGTCTGGTCAAACCTCTGCTGTGGCTGCTGTTGCGGACGTTGCTGAAGGCCCTCCTCCCCCTTCTGAACATCCTTCGAAGGGGAAGTTGGGTCCCACGGTCTCTCCTGCGGGTACGCCTCCTCCTCGGGGGAGCACTCTGACAGAGACTCCTCTTCGGAGGACCGACGATCCGGATGACCTTCCTCGTGGCCGCCTTCGTCGTAAGGCTCGTCGTCCTCTTCGCCGCAGGGGCCTCCCGTCTCCCTATAAGGGAGTCAAGAGGCGCCTCTTCGAGTCGTCTCCGCCTCCTTCCTCTGCAGAGGATTCTCCTCGTCGGGAGCAGACCGTTGCAGCCACATCCTTGGACCTCTCCGGTGATCGCTCGCGATCTCCTACGCCTACCAGACCTTCCACTTCCGGCGCAGATGCGCAGCAGGCACCTTCTAACCTCGTCATCTGACGGGCACCGGTTCCTTTCGGGGCAAAGGGATGTCTCCCACGGTGTGGGTGCTTCCCTTGCGCGTCAGGGTTCCCGTGCGCCCAACTGTGCGTTTGTGCGCAGTAGTGCGTAAGCGCTCTCCAGAGTTGCAGCCACCAGACTCGCCGTGCCAGCGCTCACCTGCTCGTCAACGTTCGCCTGCTCGCCAGCGCTCTTCTGATCGTCAGCTCTCTCCTGCTCGCCAGCGCTCTCCTGTTAGCAGCCATCACCCTTCTGTTCCTGCTGCGCGCCAGGCGCGCAATCGGTCTCCTGAGCGTACACGATCTCATGCTCGTCAGCGCGCACCTGCGCACCCTGTTGCTGATGCGCGCCAACGCTCACCCGCTCGCCCTAGATCTTCGGATCTGGACGCGGGCAAGGACCTGACTCCTCCTCGCCCACGCGCTCCTGTACATCCATCTTCGCCTGCGCAGCAGCGCGCACTTCAAGAGTTCCTGCGCGCACACGCGCCTTCATATCCTGAGCCCGTCCGCGAGCGTTCACCCTTGCGCGTTGCCGCGCCTCCTGATCCTGCGCCCCAGCAGTTTACGCGTCGACACCCTCCTGCGCGCCAACATTCTCCAGAGCGCCCCCGATCTCCTGAGCGCCCGCGCGATCCATCGCCTGCGCGCAAGCGCTCGCCTACGCGCCAGCTCCACCATGACTTAGATCGCCATAAGACTCCGACGCGCACTCTCGCCAAATCGCCTGAGCACGGTCGGTCGCCTGCGTGTACTACGCGCCATCACTCGCCAACGCGCCATCGCTCGCCCACGCGCCACAGATCTCCAGGACGCCGTCGATCTCCTGTGCTTTACCTTTCTCCTGACCAACAGCAATCTCCGCTACCCTCACGCGCTTATTCACCTGCATGCCCGCGCGCTCCTTCACCTGCACGCCAACGCGCCCACTCGCCAGCGTGCCCACGCGCCCGCTCGCCCGCGCACCCACTCGCCCGCGCGCGTTTATCCACGCGCGACTGAGCGCCCGCGCTCCAGCAGCCTCCCGCTTGCGATTCCTTGAATGCTCCACCGCGTGAGCGCCAGCGCGACCCCCGTTCTCGCCGGGTTTCGCAGCTCGTGCCTGCGACAGGGACGCGTGCTTCTAGATCGCTGTCGGGATCGCCACCGCGCAAGCGCAGGTCTCTCACTCAGGACCAGGAAGAGTCGTCGGAGAGGTTTAAGCAACATTCTTCCCTTTCTTCTTTACAGGTAGGCCCCGTTGCGTCCACTCCGAAGGATCAAGCGATCCCCTTCCCTCCAGCGGGGATTACGGACACTACGTCCGTATCCCGTCATTCTTGGTTTGGTCCCCCGATGCGAGCGGTAGTGCAGGCTATGAAGCCGTCCCTCGCCGATCTAGGACTCAAGCCAAGGACAGACTCGCCCCCGCTGAAGAGAGGGAGAGGAGTGGACTTCGTGGTGACTTCTCCCAGGGAGAAGTTGGCTCCTAAGAGGTCCGTCAGGAAGGCTCCATCACCTTCGCAGTCGTTTTCTCCTTCTCCTGTGGACGAGGCCTTTCCGTCCTCAGGAGAGTCCAGCGAGGCGGGGACCTCTCCCACGGCACCAAGGGGAGAAACCCCACCTCGAGGAAGAGAAACGACTCGTGTGGAAGGTACCTTCCAGACCTCCTTGTTGGAGTCCTGTATCCTGCCCAGGAGGGAACCCAAGGACTCAAAGACAATTCCGAAGTCGTCTTCGCGGATTCGTCCAGAGCCAACCAGACCCCGGGAGAACGTCCACGTGTCTCCCCAAGAAGAGCCCCTGGGGACGGGAGACTTAGCTGCCAGTCCACAGGGAGGAGAGCAGCACGAGTCTGAGCACGCCTTCTGGCAGGTCTTGAATCTGATGAGGCAGCTCAACAGGTTCAAGGACCCAGAGATCGCCCTCGCGAAGGCAAGGACATGGTCCTAGACCAAGTCTATGGTACCCAGAAACCCCCCCGAGGGCCAGCGCGGCTTTGCCCTGGTCCCAGGGGTTGAAGAGTGCCAGAGACAAGGTCGAAGCTCAGCTCTTGGACCTCGCCTCCTCCAGCCGTTCCTCTGCCGGGAGCAGATTCCTCCCACCTCCTCGTTTACAGCAGAGGAGGTATTTTGAGATCATGGGGGAGTCCAGCCTAGCTCTTCCCCTCAACCACTCGGTGGAAGAGCTTACAAGGGGAACTCCGCTTGAGAAGCTCTCCGCCCGGCAGGTGACATTCTTGGCGTCGGAGATCCTGAGCCAGGAGGAGGTCGCGAAGTGTGCTATGCAGGCCACTTCGTGGCTGGACGTCTGGCTGGGTTCTTTGGGCATCCTATTGCGCTCCGAAGACTTGCCTAAGGAGAGCAATAGGAAGGCCCTGGAGACCTTCCTCCTCTCGGGCACTCGCTCCATCGAGTTCCTGGCCCACCAGGTTACCAACCTGTGGGCCAACTCGATCTAGAAGCGTCGTGATGCGGTGACCGAGAAGTTCCACCTGAAGGTCCCCGCCGTGGATGTCTGCAGGCTCAGACACTCCTCCATCCTTGGGGGAAGCTTGTTTGAGCCCAAGGACGTGGAACCCACAGCTGAGAGGTGGAGGAAGTCAAACCAAGATTCGCTCCTCCAAATGGCCCTCTCATCTCGGCTCTACAAGCCTCCAGCTCCGCAACAGCATTAACAGCAGGCTTGCAGGACACCGAAGCAGGCTCCGGCAGCTAAGACGAAGGTGTCTAAGCCTCAGCCCTTTCCTGTCAAGGACAAGAGGGGCGGTAAGTCCTCCAGGAGAGGCAAAACTCCTAGAGGGAGCGGCCGTGGCCGTAAACGCTAGGAGTGGCAGTCCCCCCGCGTTTCCACCTGTGGGGGGATGCCTACAAAGTTGCGTGCACAGGTGGCAGCAACATGGGGCCGATTCTTGGACGGTCTACGTGATCGGCCAAGGTTATCGCGTCCCATTCACAACATCTCAACCTCCCCTGACAGCGAATCCAGTGACGTTAAGCTCCTATGCCATGGGATCGGTAAAGGGGTTAGCCCTTCGGGCAGAAGTTGAGACCATGCTCAAGAAGGATGCTCTCCAGGAGGTGGTCGATGGCTCCCCAGGCTTCTTCAGTCGACTCTTTCTTGTAAAGAAGGCGTCTGGAGGCTGGAGACCCGTCATCTACCTCTCGGCTCGAACAAGTTTGTCAAGCAAACTTCGTTCAGTATGGAGACAGCGGACACGGTCAGACTTGCAGTGAGACCACAAGACTTCATGTGCACACTGGATCTGAAGGACGCATACTTCCAGATCCCAATCCATCCGTCTTCCAGGAAGTACTTGAGATTCAGCCTAGACAGCAAGACCTACCAGTTCAAGGTACTGTGCTTCGGTCTCTTCACAGCACCTCAGGTGTTCACTAGAGTGTTTACCCTGATTTCGTCATGGGCGCACAGGAACGGCATCCGTCTGCTCCAATATCTGGACGACTGGCTGATCCTGGCAGACTCGGAGTCGACTCTTCTTCGGCACGGAGACAGGCTTCTGGGATTTTGCCAGGATCTAGGGATCATGGTAAATCTCGAGAAGTCCTCTCTGCAGCCGTCCCAGCGACTGGTTTATCTAGGCATGTTATTAGACACCAATCTCCACAAAGCCTTTCCATCAGACGACAGGATAGCAAGGCTGAGGAGGGTGGCAGAGCCCTTTCTCAGGCGGAAAGAGCTTCCAGCCCAATCATGGTTACGTCTTTTAGGTCACCTAGCCTCCCTGGCCCGTCTGGTTCCGAACGGCCGCCTCAGGATGAGATCCCTGCAATGGCGGCTCAAGTCCCGGTGGAGTCAGGGCTCCGATTCCCTGGACTCTCTGGTCCCGATAGGACCCACGGAACAGGCGGACCTGGGGTTGTGGCTGATCGAGGAAAACCTACGAAAGGGAGTGGATCTTCTCGTCCTTTCCCCGGATTTGACGCTGTTTTTGGACGCGTCAAAAGAAGGGTGGGGGACCCACACTCTGAACCAGAGGGTCTCAGGCCTTTGGTCAGAATCAGAAAAGTACCTACACATCAACCTGCTAGAGATGAAGGCCGTGTATCTGGCTCTTCAACAGTTCCAACGGACCCTGGCGGGCCACTCCGTGGTGGTAATGAGTGACAACACCACTACCTGCAGGACGTGACCCACAGGAGCCTCGATACCTTTTCTATCGGCCCTGTAGTGGCTGCACAACAGCTGGTCTAACCTCAGGCTCCTTAATGGACAAGTAGCAGAAGGTTGAGGGCGTTGTTACCTGGTTTTAGTCTGCGTGAATGAAAGAGTATGTCTGGCCCTTACTTCTTTCTTCATCCTCCCCTCTCTTGGGGAAAGCAGCATCCTGGTCTCCGCATAGCTGACCTCAACCTCTGCAGGTAAACCATGCTTCCTTGTGTTCCTAGTATTAAGTTAATACTGTCGCGTCCCCCATACCCTGACGAGGTGGTATTGGGAACGTCCTAGCCTAGAATTCCATCTAAAGGACTCCAGGTCAACTTCCTAGGACGAGTCACACACTATTCCTCCAGACACAACTTATGTAGGCCACACGTCCCTTGCGGAGCAAGGAACTTGTGAGGTGCAGGGACTCCTTTTCTCGAGTGCTATTCACTCGGATTCTGAGTTCCCGGGTAAAGCCAAAGCCAGTAAGGCTGGGGACTTTCCACCCTTCCTAAAGGGTAAGTCACCCAATGTAAATAGCGTGGTTTGTATTTCGGTTACGGAACAAGTGACAAATTCGGAGATAATTTGTATTTTTCCTAACCATACAAACCTTAGCTATTTACACATATTTGCCCGCCAACCCTGTCTCCCAAGACAAGTCCTACCTCTAAGTGAAGTGAGACAACTCACTGGTGTGT
This sequence comes from Palaemon carinicauda, assembly GCF_036898095.1. Lineage (NCBI taxonomy): Eukaryota > Metazoa > Arthropoda > Malacostraca > Decapoda > Palaemonidae > Palaemon > Palaemon carinicauda. The sequence goes on along the minus strand of NC_090727.1, from coordinate 18,514,751 downwards.
GGGGGGGGAGGCTTCCCCTACCCCCTTGCTAACTAGCGCGGGGGTAGTTAACCCTCGTTAAAATTCTATTGGCTCGTCAATTTCAGCTACGCCGAAAGTAAACCCAATGTAAATAACTAAGGTTTGTATGGTTAGGAAAAATACAAATTATCTCTGAATTTGTCATGTTGGTGTGTTGATTTCCGCCAACCATGCGTACTTGCCCTGTACTTGAAGGCCGGCCCTGCGGTACTTTCATGTCGGCCATGGACTCCGATCATCACATCCTTTTTTACTGCCTGCAGAGGTCAACAGTGTGATAGAGAAAACAAGTGTAGCGAGTGTTAGGAATCGTCTGCCTCCCAGTGGGAAAGGTGTGGGCGCCGGCGAAAGAAGTTAAAGCAGGATATTTCTCCTTTGAAGATTTCTTCAAAAGGGAAAATACCCAAGGCTTCATCTTCTGCTTCCCAACCTTCCTCTGAAGCTCCTACTCAATCGGCCTCTTCCGAGAGATCGTCGAGTAGTAGTGTAGGCCCTTTTATTGTTGGTCAACCCTGGTCCTTGAGAGATGGTGTTGCTTCCCCTAGCGAAGCAGCCCCTCCTCGCTCCCCGGGTGAGGCCTTGTGTCTTTCTCCTGTAGTACAGGTGTGGTCGTCTTTGGGGCTTCCGGGTCCGCCCTCCAAGGACTCCTTGCTGCAGCTCATCATCTGTGGTGCTAGTGTGCAGCCTTCGTTGAATTTGGAGGTGGATCCTCTGTCGTACGTCAATGCAGTTGTAGTGGATTGCGGACTGTGGCCAAAAGTAGCACCCAAACTGCCTAGTATCCAAATGCCGACCACAACCCGACGTTCACTACACAACAAACATACAACAGTGGAGTACCCAAAAACCTAAGTAACAGTTCTAGAGAACGGAGCACTGGGCACCACCCCTTGATTTATAATGGGCAACGGGACCCAGCTAGATCCTGATTACCCCTTTGCTTCTCCTGCCTTTAGCTTGCTGATCATAAGTAAAAGTATAAGAACATTAGGTGAAAAAAGAATATTATAATTAAAACTAAGAAAAAAAATTGGCAGAGCAGGGGAGCACAATGGTGTAAGGAACTGGAATGATATGCTGTATTCATAAAAAACAAGAAAAAAAATATTTATTTGAAAATCAAACAAAGAAAATTAAACAAAAACTGTTATGAATACCTAAACATTAGTACAGTATTCCTTTACAATTCAGCATCAGGGTAACAAGTTAAACAAATTTTGAATAAAAATAGAAAATCATTCACATACTGGACACAGGTTTACTAAACCATCTCAAACCAACCACCCATAAGAAAATATAAATCTGTGAAAATACAGTACTACAAAAATTTTCCCTGTATCAATACTATCCCTTCAATATCCCATTCACCACTAAGCTGCAAAGTCACTTAAAATTTATCAAATTCTGAACAGTACACCCGCATACGCTGCCATGCAGATCCCTGCGGGCCCACAATAACAATGTCTCGTAAAGTTTGTCAACAACAGTAGAGCTTAAATCTCTCACTCTTGGAAGGGGTTTAGAATAAGTCTGAATTCAGGCTATCCTCAAACAGTCAGCCTCCTCCTAACATCGGAATTCACTTCTTGGGCCTCTGACCAGATATGCCATTTCAATAGCTCCTGTTAATTATTAATGTTCATGACACACTTTCATATAGCGACACAGTAGCTTACTTCTAGTTACAAGGCAAGTTATATGGATATAGAACAGCATCACAGACTAGTACAGACTGGTAACAGGAAATATTCTAAATTCTCTCTCCCTTACACTCCCTACTGAGTGTAGGGGGCTGCTGTCAATACCTTGATTATGTAGCTATCAATACCTGGAAATAAGATAATAACGAATACAAGCATTTTTTTGGAAAAAAGGCACAGAGGGACAATCAAAATTAAGTTTCTGATATTACAAAAAATTACTATTTGTTTCATAGCCACAAACCATTAACGTTTTCCTAGATACAAACCATTTTTTTTTTTTATTTCACAGTGGTGTCTGAGGCGTCTTCTGCTGCTGCTGCCGACGCCCCTGCCTCTTCAGGCTCTCCAGCTGTTGCTGCTGACAGCGCTTCCCCCGTTCCTGGTCATCCTTCTAGGGGGAAGTAAAGTCTTTCGTCTGTCTCTCCTGCGAGTTTTTCTCCTCGGAGGAGGAGTTCACTCAATGCTGCTTCTAAAGGTCAGCATACTGATCCACGGCCCCCCAGAAGGCGTCATCGATCTCGCAGAACTCGTCCTCTGATTTGCCTTAGAGGTTGCCCTTCGCCATCGGTGAAAAGGTGCCTCTTCGGCTCTTCAGCCTTGTCTTCACAGCCTTCCCCCGCAGAGGAGCCTCCTCTTCCACCGTCTTCTGGTCCTCGACTTTCGCTCCCTCCTGAACCTTCTCCTGACGACGCTGCCGCTAGTCCTCGGACTTCGGTCTTGGACTCTTCTGTGGATCGCTCGCGATCCCCCGCGGTGGTTTTATGCCTTTACAAAGGGCACATCCCTGTTCCTGACCTGCCTTCACCTTTCCTGTCTCGTGATGTTTCAAAACATCACTTGCCCTTGCGAACGCGCCTTCCTTCACAGCGTTCCAGACCTTCTCCAACGCACCAGCGCTCATCAGTGCATCACCGCTCACCATCTCGTCAGCACTCTCCAGAACGCCAACGCTTTCCAGTGCATCAACGCTCTCTAGCATGTCATTGCTCTCCTGCGCTTCAGCGTTCTCCAATGCCCCGATCGCCGGCGCTCCAGCACGTTCTCGCTGTTCGAATTACAGTACCAGCATTTGCTGGCTTGCCAACGTTCGCCAGCATATCTACGATCAGCAGCACACCTGCACTCACCAGCGCGACAGTGCTCTTCTGCACTCCTGCGCTTCTGCGCTTCTGCGCTCTCCTACTCATCAGCGTTATCCTGTGCGCCAGCGCTCTCAAGCTTCCGAGGGAGAGCTACCCTTCATCAGCTGTTTAGCAAGACTCCTCCTAATGGGGAGAATTGCTGACAGCTCGACAAAGATCAGCAGCTGCTATCTCATCGCCGAAGACTGCGCTTCTCCCTCTTGGACTGGGGGAAAGCAAAGTTCAAGGCAAGGTCTTCCTTCGGGAGGACATCTCTCTCGTCGAGAGATCTTTTCGTGACCAGCTAGTGCCTTTGGCCAAGGACGACGCTTCTCCCCCTAGAAGGGGAAAGTAAAGTCCGAGGCATTGTCCTCCATCGGGAGGACATCTCTCATCTGCGAGATATTGATCCGTGACCAGCATGAGACGTACTCCTATGCTTCTCCCCCTAGGGTGGGGAGGGGAAGCATAGTTCTATGGGAAAACATTCCTCTCATTCTCAAGAGAAGTTCGTGATCAGCTTTTTTGTGACAGAGCAGACTCCCTCTCCGGAGGAACCTGCTAGATATTCCCCTTTTGGAGTCCGGCGTGTGGAGGAGTTTCTGACCCCTCTTCATCCTGGCCGTGCTCCTCCCCAGCGGTAAGGAGATGTCTTTTGGAACCTTTGGGTTCAAGTGATGATGTTCCTTTGGATTCTCGTGTCAGTCTTGCATCGGGCTTGGGTGACCCAGCGTCTTTGGGCCCTCATTACATTGAGCCTTCGAGCTCTCGTGAAGGTTACGCCGAGCCTACGCACTCTTGTAACCTGGGACCTTCAGATCCTCATTATGCTAAGCCTGCAGGTTCTCATGACCCGGTACTCTTGGGTTCCCGTTGCGTAGAGCCCTCGGACTCTCGTGATCTGCATTACGTTGAGCCTTCGGCTCTCATGACCCTTGTTATGTTGAGCCCTCAGGGTCTCGTAACCCAGAGTCCCCAGATTCTCGTTGAATATTCCTCCATGCTCTCGTAACCCTCGTCGCGCTAAGCCTTCGGGCTCTTGTGACTTGTGTTGCGCTGAGCCCTCAGGCTCTGGTGACCCTTGTTACGTTAATCTTTCGCTCTCTCGTGACCCTCGTTACGTTGAATCTTCGGGCTCTTGTAACCCAGAGTCTCCGGACTCTCATTATTGAGAGCCTCTGGGCTCTTGTCACGCAGAGCTTTCTGGATCCCGTGACTAGGTTGAGCCTTCGTGCTTTGGGACTCCTGGTATGCTGAGCCTTTTGTCCCTCGTAACTCATTTCGCTGAACCTTGGGTTCTCATGGCACTCGTTGTGTTGAGCATTCCGGCTCTTGTGACTCCTGTTACGCTGGTCCTTCAGTCTCTCGTAATCCTCGTTATGCTGAGCCTTCCGGTTCTCATAACCCTGAGTCCTCGGGCTCTTGTCACTCTGAGCCCGCGGGCTCTCGTAACCATGGGCCTCCTAGTCCATGTTACGCAGAGCTCTTGGGTTCTCATGACACAGAACCTTCGGGTTCTTGTGACTCTGAGCCTTAGGGTTCTTGTCACTCTGAGCCTTCGGGTTCTTGTCACTTTGAGCCTTCGAGCTCTATTGACACAGAGCCTCCGGGTTCTTGTCGCGCCGAACCTCTTGATTCTCGCGACTGCGAGCCTTCGGGCTCTCGTGACTTTCAGCTTTCAGGCTCTCGTGACTTCGGGCCTTTGGACCCTAGTCATTCTGAACCTTGAGGTTCTCTTGACCCTGAGCCTTCGAGCTCTCGTTGCGTGAAGCCTTAGGGCTCTTGTGATTTCAGGCCTTTGGGCCTTCGTCATGTGGAAGTTTTTGATTCTCGTGACATTGAGCTCACAGATTTTCGTCTCGCCGAGCCTTCGGGCTCTCGCTACGTTGATAGCCTAGGATCTTGTAGTGGGACGACTGCTCTCTACGCTGCAGCGTCGTGTGAGTTATGTCACTCTACAGTCCTAGCAGCTGGTTGCTATGCATCAAGTAACAGTGCCAACGTTGCGCGACGTACTAGCGCTGCGTGACGTATCAGCGTCACGTGACTTGTAAACGTCACTTTATGCTCCCAGCTGGTCGCTATGCATCAGCTATGCTGGTCTTGCCAGCTTTGTGCCTATTGTCTTCGGACGAACCACCGTCAACTTCCCTCACCCCTCCCACTATCTAGTGGTTGGGGTAGCAGGTGGCTACTGATCATCTCATCACCGAGAAACCCTCACCCTCTGCGAGGTCTTTGCCTGCATTAGATGGTAGTATTTCTTGCTAGCGAAAAAGCGGTCGCTGGCAACCCCATACGAGAAAGCGTTCGCTGGTAACCCCATACGAGAAAGTGTTTGCTGGCATCCCCATACGAGAAAGCGTTCGATGACAACCCCATACAAACCTGCCTAGTGTATGTGTTTGTTGTCCTGGGCTAACAAACCCTTACATATGAGACTACACTCTTTATGGGAAACTCGTCCCTGAGAAGTTTTACGTAAGTCCTACAGGCGTTTGTTAAAAGTCAATAAAAGGCCGTAAGAACTCCTTCTGAGGTGCATGCGTGCTCTCCAAGAAAAAAACCTTTTGGTTATTGCCACAAACACATTTTCTACTGATAGCTTGAGTCAGCCATATGCTGTCATTGTGCCTCTGGGCACAACCAATTCTTGTTTAACACAATAGGCTTGTGAGTCATTTTTTGTTTTTTTACCTTTATGGGTTATAGTCTCAAGCCTCTAGTAGCAAAAATATAGAATGATGTAATATACAGTTTGTAGAAAATAAGATTGGTTTTGAATGTAGTTTGTGGTGCTTTGGATGGTTTTGATCATGATTCCTGTCGGATATTGATAGTTATTGAGTTATGGTGGGTCAACTACCATAACTGAAAAGATATGGCTTTGCGCTGTGTATCTTTATCAATTACGTTTGAAACACTTTAAGATATGGTGTTCTTGTCAAATTGTTATGATATTTAAATTAACTTTTTTAAACTTTGTTTCCATTAGTCATCATAAACTTTGTTTCCATTAGTCATCATCATAAAAAAGTCATTGTAATAAAAAAAACAGTTACCCTAATCAAAACCCAATACAGTAACAGTAATGAAAGACTGTCAAAACACTGGAGCTTTTGTTTGCCAGGATTTCCAGACAAAATGGGTTTTCATCCCATTTTGCTTCGTTCGTAGCAGTGTCATTGTATTACAAATACCTCTTTACTTAATTGAGGTAATGATTTACTGGGTTTTGCTCTGCCATATGGTTGCCTAGCTCGAGATTAAACATTATTTCACTGCTCCTATGTTCTGGGAAGGAGATTATGTTTCACTATGTGCGTTATCCCCATGGGCTAGTATTTTGCCATTAATTTTCAATTACTGTATATAAACTTAAAATGGTGAATACACACTTAACAAAAGGGCGAATTGTATAGCTTCGCGCTCCAGCATCTGTTCGAACATGGACCTGGCTTCCATTTCCAATGATGAGACTCAATGTCTCAAACACACGTCTCTACCCTAACCTTTTATTATTGATATGATCAGTAAAATAAGAGCTCTGATTATATTGGATATTGCAATACAGTACTGAAATTAAGTAACAAAGAGGTTTAAAATATAAATTGCCTGCCCTTTATTCTGCTTGAACAAGTTATTTATGGCAGTAGCATCACCTATCACTGCTTTTCTGAACTACCAGGTGGAAGGAGGCTCTTATGATATGTGCTATGACAACAAAAGGAGCAAAACGGGTATTTTTATTAAAATCTGTAACTTTGTTGATAGAGGTTTCCGCCAGTAGTACTGTATATGATATTCAAAATAGTGTTTGTTCCCATACTAACAAACCTTCCGTTATTTATGTGGATATTCTTTCAGCGGCAGCTGGAGGTAGCCATTAGACTTCAATTGCGAGGTGGCAACCCTGCCTAATCGCTTAGCGTGTAAGCAGTGGGTGGCTGGGGCCGGTACCCAGCCGCCTCTATATATACTCTCACAGCGGTGGGAGATGTCTTTATTTCTTTTGGCTGCGTAAAAATCGAATGTGTCCGCTCTCCTCCTGACTGTCATTGGACTTATTGATTTTTGCTTTCTCTTTGCAAGTGTACGTGTTCTTGTGCAAACGCCTCCACCATGAGAACGTGTCCAGAACGAGAGGGTGTGGCGTGCGGGACCTTCATGTCGTCGTTAGAGACCGACCCGCACTTTCTGTGTGTCCGACGTGCCGAGGGCATTGTTGCGAGCAGGAATCGCCCTGCGCACAGTGTAGGGAGTGGTCTATCTCCCCATGGGAGAAGTTTGGGTGGTGTAGGAAGAAGAAGGCTAAGAGCGATTGCTCTCCCTTAAGGGCGAGCGGTGAGCGTTTTTCTTTTTCTCGCACCCCTAAATCTCTCTCAAAAACTCCTTCTCGCGCGCCCTCTCACGAGGGATGAGCGAGTAGTAGCGCAGATCGCTTATCTCCTTGGCAACCCCAGGGTACTGGGTGGATTGTTGCTTCCCCTAGAGGAACAACTTCTCCTCTAGCTGCTGGCGAGCCTTTCTCCCTTTCAGATTTGTTTCAGGTGTGGTCGTCCTTAGGGATTTCGGAACCCCCATTTGAAGGAGGAGCTGCAGCTCCTTCTTCAGTGTGGGGCCACAAGGGAACCTTCTCCGGAGCCGTCGACATCTCACGCTTTGGAACTGTGTGAGGTCCATCTGTCGCCTTCCACTGGCCCTTCCACGTGTGGACGAGGTGATTGTTCGCGCTCGCCTCTCCAACGACCCCTGCTGATGACGAACCCTCTCTCCATCCTGGGACCTCGTCGTCCCTTAATCCTCAACCCTCTGTTTCTTCCCACCGAAACCCTCTGGTTGCAGGTGACGATCTTCCAGGGATCAGCGCGCCTTCCACCAGCAGTACTAAGTGATGAGCATAAACAATCAGGGCAGTACCTTTTTGCAGCCTCTATGCTATCTTGCAGTAAAGATCCTCAGTTGGTCAGAAGAACATTCGGTTGCTCTATCAGCTCGCTTCTTCGTCGGCAAGAGGAATGTGCTTGCGGACAATCTGATCAGAGCGACTCAGATAGTTGGCTCCGAATGATCTTTGAATCGTCAGTTAGCAAACAAAGTCCTGACTTTGTGGGGTTCCCCGACTGTAGACCTGTTCGCAACATCTCTGATTAGCAAGCTGCAAGCTTCCGCTGCACTGTTCTCCAGTCCCGAACCCTCAGGCTGTATGGCAAGTTGCATTCCAACAACGATGGGACAACACCAACGTTTACGCCTTTCCCCCGTTTTGTCTGATGAGAAGACTGTTCAACAAAACAAGAGCGTCCTATGATCTAATGATGACCCTTGTATCTCCACTATGGCATCACACAGAGTGGTTCCCAGACCTCTTGCAACTTCTCGTAGATCTACAGAGAGAACTCCTCCATGACCAGATCTACTCAAACAGCCACACGCGAACATCTTCCACAAGACCGTGCAGTCGCTTCGACTTCACGCTTGGAGTCTATCCAGCGTCTCCTCTCTCAAAAGGGCTTTTCACGACAAGTTACGCAACAAATGTCTGGACACTTGCGTAGGTCCTCAGCTTTGGTCTACCCAGCAAAATGGAGAGTCTTCTGTGGTTTGTGTCGCGGAAGGAATATCTCTCTACTGGATGCCACTATTCCAGTAATAGGTGAGTTTCTTGTATACCTTCGGGAGGAAAAGCTCCTTTCAGTATCGGCGGTGAAAGGCTATCGTTTAGCTTTCTTTACTTATACGGAGTTATGAGATCACTTGCCCTCACTCAGAGATCAGGCCTCCTCCTTGGAACGGGGTTTACGTCTTGAGATCCCTAAAAGGAGCTCCCTACAATGATGACGCCGTGCAATTGACCGAAATCTCACTTGAAAACGGTGTTCCTGCTTGCTTTAGCCTCGGCAAAGAGAGTCGGGGAATTTCATGGCCTCTCATATGACACCGCCCATTCAAGGGGATGGGGGGAAGTGACGCTCAGCTTTGTCTCTGAGTTTATTGCTAAGACTCAAAATCTGGGGGTGCTGGACCATAGATTCGGGCCCTTTCAGATTGCGAGTCTTCGTTCTGTAACCAACGACCCAGTAAGGAGTTTGAGATTCTATCTTGAACGCACTGCAGCAACACGGCCCAGACTAACATCTCTGTTTGTTAGCCCAGGGAGAGTAAAGAGGAGAATCAGAAAGAACACAGTTCCTTCCTGGATTCACCAAGTGATCAAAAAAGCCTTGGCTCCGGATCCTCCTCAGGCTCGTCGACCTAGAGCCCATGACGTCAGGGGAATCAGTACTTCCCTGGCATTTAAACACAACTTCTCCATGTTGCAGGTTCTCCAAGCGGGTGTGTGGAAAAGACAAACCACATTCACGGCCCATTACCTCAAAGACATGACCCACAGGTGACTCGATACGTTTACTGTCGGTCATGTGGTCGCTGCTCAACAAGTGGTTTAAGATACCTCAAGCTCCTTGATGGCCAAGTAGCAATTGGTTGAGGGCTTTGGTTACCCGGGTTAAGACTGGGATGAATGAGAAGAATGCTTGGCTTTCTTTTCTTCATCTTCCCCTCCCTTGGGGTACAGCACCATGGGTACCTCTGCAAGCTGGCTTCAACCTCTGCAGGTAATTATCACATCCCTTGTGTAACCTAGTATAAGTCATAGAGTTTTTAAACTGTCCACATCCCCATTGCTTTCTGCCAGGGAGCATTGGGATTCGTCTTGTTGTTTTTCCTATTTGAACTCAGATGTTCATACAAATATCAACCTCTATTTTACCACATTACACAGGCCATGAGTATACTCACTTTGTATATTTCAGCGAGGTGTCAAAGTTTTCCGTAGACCACAGTCATATACTGTACTAGGTAAAACCGGGTCAATGTCCATGCCAGATCTAGGACTTCCACCCACCTAAGAGTGAGTCATCCACATAAATAACGGAAGGTTTGTTAGTAGGGGAATAAATGACAAATTTGGAGATAGTTTGTATTTTTCCTTAACTAATACAAACCTGGAGTTATTTATATAAATTGGCCCGCCATCACCTGTCCCCGAGAAGTCCTGCCTGCAATAAAAAATGTCTCACCGCTGTGAGAATATATATAGAGGCAGCTGGGTAACCACGGTTAGGCAGGGTTTCCACGTCACAACTAAAGGCTAATGGCTACCTCTAGCTGCTGCTGAAAGAATATCCACATAAATAACTCCAGGTTTCTATTAGTTAGGGAAAAATACAAATTATCTCCAAATTTGTCATATTTGCAAAGATTATTCAATTACGCGAGTTTCAATGCCCTAACTAATATTACATCATTCTATAATTGAACCAAAAAAGTTACCCTTATATTACTGTAATATCAAAATTGTTTGAAGCACAATAATATATCTAGGGAACCATATTTACAAGAGGTACTAATAGTGTATATTATTTTCTGGGAAATACCCTGTTGTTGTGTAAAAATATAATTGTTCTGGCATAATTACAAACCCTCTATTTATAAGTATTACTTTTGTCGTAGCTGAAAGACGAGCCAAGATAATTTTAGTGAGGGATAACTACCCCATTTGCTAGTTAGCAGGTGGGGGTGGGGTTGACCAGTTGCCCCGCCCACTCACCCCTCTCGGCTGAGTAACCCATTTTCCCTTTGGCTCGGTAGAGTGCCGACATACTGTCGCTCTCTCCTGCATTTGACTTGCCTTGATTAATCCTTTCTCTTTTTCGCTTTTCAGATTGTATGTGCGACTGGAGTCACGGTATGCGTACTTGTCCTGGTCCTGAGGGCCGCGCATGAGTTACCTTTATGTCTGCCGTTGAGACAGATCCTCACCTGCTGTGCCTGGCTTGTTGGGGCCATCAGTGTTCGAGGGAGGTCACCTGTGATCAGTGTTGGGAGGGGTCTGCCTCCCAGTGGGAGAGGTTCAGGCACAGGAAGAAGAGGGCTTAGCCTGATTCTTTGCCTTTGGGGTCTTCCTCGAAGTCGAAGAAATCACGAGCTTCTTCTTCTACCCCTTAACATCTTTCCGAAGCTGTTCCTTTGCTGGTCCCTTTCGGGGAATGGCTGAGTTGCAGCGCAAGCCTGGTTACTCCAAGTCAACCTGCGGGCTAGGCGACGATGTTGACTATCCTAGCGAGTTAGCTCCGTGTCTTCTCCCAGGGAGCGCCTGCTCGTTTACTGACATCTTGTCTTTTTGGCCATTGCTTGGCGTAAATGGTTCCCTTTCGAAGGAGGTTCTTTTCTAACTCCTTCAATTGGGAGTGGAGAGAAAGCGTCCTTCACCTTCCTCCGCATTGGTTGATCCTCCTTATGTGGGTTGCAGGCGCTGCAGTTCGTTGGTCAGACCCACTCATTAAGTACTTACTGCTGTACATACTTCCCCTTCGATTTAATTTTCACCCTGTGACAATGCCACGCCTGACAGGAATTCCGAGTCCGCACAATCTCTAACCACGCACGACGGGATATAAGGGAGCCTTTAGACTTAGCATTGATAAGAACACCATATTTTATACAATGTTTCAAGTCAGATAAACCCATCCTTGTCTGTCTCCTTTTGAATTCCAAGACAGGTTATATTCATATACGAGTGGGAATTCGTAGTAAAATTTAGTTCATATGGCTCACAATCATGGTCATATTCAGGTAGAGGCAGTCTACTTAAACACTCACTGTTGACATTATCTGTGCCTTTTGAATACTAAAAACAATAATCTGAGCTGTAACCCAGCAGAACATGTGAAAGGTACTCCTACTGTGTGGGAGAACAGTTTACACAAATGTTTTTTATAATAAATATGATGAATTTTGAACCAGAAAGAAATTCTATTTCACCGAAACACCACAGGAATTTTTTTTTTATGATGCCAGTGACATTTTTTAAATTCATATTGAAAGCTGGTCTTCTTACTCGTTTTTAAATAGTATATTAAATTTTTAAAAGTTTCATTTTTAAGTAGTTTCATCTCAAGTTATTAATTGTGTATTAACCATACTTAAATCGGCCGCAATGACCACTAATGCTATGATGCCAGATAATTATAAATCATTTATTCATTCATTCAGTGATTGTGTGAGCGGGGTGGCTGGTCTTCCACCTCGCTACCCCCCTGCTAACTATGGGTGGGTTGTTATACTCCCGGAGAAGTTTATGGCTAGTTTTCTAGCAAGCCGGAACAATACATCGATAGTAAAGAGCTCAAGGTTTTTATAATTAGGAAAAAATACAAATTACTTTCAAATATATATCTTTTCTGAAAAAGTTTATATTTAATTGAAAATAGTAGACCTTGATAGATATATTTTCATAGTAATTTAAGGAAGGCCTTTCAATGCATGTTTCCTATTTGTCAATGTTATTCGATGTGTGTTCTTTTGGAAAATATACCCTAAATGTAGTTGCAACAAAATTTCTTAATCGGAGAATATTTTGTAATTGGAATTATTAATGACGTAGTAATTTCAGGAATGATACTTGAAATTATGTAAGGAACTAAGGTGTTAAAAAAAAGCTTTTAATCTTCAGTACTTCTAAGTTTATTCTTTCCTTAATGTAACCTACTGTAAAGTTAAAATTACTAGTAAATAATGGTTATTGGAAAAAAATCGTACGAATAAATTATCCCACTTTCAAATTTGAAGTCATTTTATATACGAAATCACAGAATTAAGTAATGTGTTATGGTATGACTTGTTCGAAGAGGCATATTCCTTAGAAGTTAATCAAAATAGTGAAAAATTGTAGAAAAAATTTATAGATTATAGTGAAAGCTTCACAATTCTATGAACATTTAGTTTTTACCCCTTAATTGTGATTTATGTTAATTAAAATGAATATGGCCCCCTTTATGTCTCGCCTTTTCTCTTAATTAATTCTTTTTAGTTTTGGTAATTTTTGTAAGTCTGATATCTTTCAAACCAAACATCATTATTATTGATACTAGTTGAGTTAACTAAAAATTAATTCCGTTAAGTTTCCCATTAGAATAACTTTGATTATTAATGATTTAATTTATATAATCCATTGATATTTCATATATACTGTATAACAAGTATCTAAAGGAATGATACAGATTAGGAATTTTATGGTCTTGTTGTTTGATGAATGACTTGAATGATGTCCTTCAATTTAGTTTACTTGTCTTATGTTGCTCGAATTTAGTTTCATACAAGCACTCTCCCTTTTGGCCCATCGGGTCTCAATCGAGGGACCAGTACTCCAACGAACGGGATACCCTCTGGCATTCATTAGTGGTTACCTATCGGGGTCCGCTGGGTGTTTAGTGCCGTCAATGCGCCTCGCCCAGGTGTCTTTGCAGCATTCCTTCGACCCCTTAGATGCACGTTGTATACTCTTTGACTTTACCTCCATGCCCATTTCTTTTCATCTTTCTTTTCAAACTTTTACTTCTTTGTTCAACTACTGGTGTGCGGCCCCCCCCCCGGTTCCACTTGGGCGCAGAATTTCCTCACAGGCTCCATTACGTAGCTATATAGCCCAAATTCACAAATCCAATCCAACCAGTAGAGTCAATAATATGGTCCAATGTTCTTAATTTTATGGTTGTTTTAGAATTGTTTTCAGCAATCAAAACATTGTAACCTTAATCCAGAAAATTTCAC